>NW_025335854.1:8322439-8354378 GCF_004798865.1 Varanus komodoensis
CGCTGCGGTGCGGGGAGGCGCACGGGCTGGCTGCGCGCAGGGCCCTGCGGCGGGGCCGCCTCGCCCGCCCCGCTCCCCCCGCGCGAGGCTTCGGAAGTGAGCGCGGAGGCGGCGCGGCGCGCGGAAGGGCTGGTCGTGCGGAGGAGCCGGGCAGGAGGCGGGGGGCGGGCGCGTGGAGCCGGCCAGCGGCCGCCCGGGCAGCAGCTCCGGCGGGGGCGCCCTGGGAAGGGCCCGCGGCTCCGTTTCGCGGGGCGCCCGGAGACCTCGCTGCTCCTGCGCGGCTTGCTCGCCCGGCAGCCTGAAGCGCCGCTGCCCGGCTCCCTGCTCGGCGGACTCCCGCGGCGCGCTCCGGTGTGCGCCCGCCCGCAGCTCGGGCGCAAAGTCGTGCGGGCGCAGCCCTTCTGGCCTCGCGAAGCCGCGGCCGCCCCTGCCCGCCCCTTCCACGACCGGAGGCCCGCGAGGGGCCGCCCGCAGGCAGGGTGGGCACCGGGCTCGTGCAGAGGCGACTCCCGGCCGGAAAGCCGGGAGATGAAGGGGCCCGGCTGGTCGGAGACCGGCGCGGCCCTTTTCCTGCCTGAAGCTGCACGGGCTGGCGCGCTCCTGCGACTTGTGAACTCCGGAAGCCCGAAGGTTCCTCTGCCGCGGACTTACTGGGCTGGGGGCCTTCGAGAGCTGCCCTCCAGCGCACTCAGTCCCCCAGTGGCCTACCTCGCAGGACTGTTGCAAAACGGCAGAAACGTGTGGGTCGCCGAGTGCCCCGAAAGGCGTTGGCCCATGCAGAAATGGCAGGCGAGCCCCGGCCCTTCCCTCTAGAGCAGCCGCCCTCCTCGCCCTCCCCCGTGCGGCTGGCTGGGAAAACCCCTCCCCCTGAAGCTGCCCTCCCCCTTTCCCCTGCCCCTACGTTGATCCGGCAACTCCGTGGGAGCCGAGGCCATGCAAGGCCACTGGCCTCAATCGCTGTGGGGGGGGGGGGCGATTCCGGAAGGCTCGGGGGCTCCGGGAATGGAGGAAGAGCCGGGCTAGTTCTGGCTCCGAGAAGGAAAGGGCCTTTGGGCCAGCAAGCCGCGGCGCAGCCCTGCTGGGGCAGACCCAGCGGCTCTTTCGTCCACCCAGGGGCTTATGGGACCTCTCCAGCGACAGAGGAGGGCAAGAGCCATGAGAAGGCTGGCTGCCCATGTTCCCCTGCTCCCGCCTGGTGTGTGGAGGCACTCTGCTCCTGGAGGTCGTGGGCAGCCAGCCTTCTCCTCCCAGAATTTGCCCTCCACCGGTCCTTTGAAGACCTCCAAATGGGGGGCCAACATGGCCTCCCGTGCAGCTGAATCCCACGCTTTAGCTCCTGGCCTTGAACCTGTCCTGACGTTTCCCCCGGGTCTGCTTCATGGGTGAACCCGGATCACATGTTACAGGAGAGAGAGAGAGAGGTCTCCCCTCCTTTCCCCAAGTGCCCCCCCCACCCTTTGTCCAAAGCTAACCCGTTTTAGCCACTGTTGCCTTTCCTCATTGGGGTGGGTGGAGGGGAGCCTGAACCCTTGGACCGTCCTCGTCAAAGTTTTCTGCACATGTCCCAACTTGACACTGTCCTCTTTTGCGTGTGGTGGTCGGAACTGTGCATGGCGTTCCACGGGTGGTCACTCTGTAGATTTGTGTGAGTGGAACACAGTCTTGGCGGGGCTTCTAAAAATTCCTTTCCTAATTATGCCCAACACACCGCTTGCCTTTTCCACAGAAGCTTCACGCTGGGTTGTCTGCCACCTTCCCCACCTGTGTTCGCTGAATGCTTGTGTTGAATGGCTGAAAGACACTTGGAGTACCAAAACTCATTGCGCAACAGTCGGTCCCTCATATCGGCTGATTTGTGTCGCTTTCCTGCTTCTCACACACGTATCAGAATCCTAACCCTTTACACACACACAGGCAGGTGCTCACTCACTGTCCTGTGTGCACAGTTCCCACAACCTGCAAAACATGCGTGCAATATTGGGGCTCATACAAGCACAACCCTTCCTCTCCCTCACCAACTCCCTCACTTTACAAGACTCAGATTCCCTGTCTGTCCGTCCATCCGTCCATCCATCGGCCCACCTTCTTCCATGTACCCATTTCAAACCCCCAGTTACTGAGGGGCTGGGAGGTCCAGGTCAGAAGCGGTCTTGTGGGGGCAAACTTTGCAGGTGATGCTTTGGCACAAGGGAGGAGAGTGGAGACGTACGAAAGGTTGCACAAAATGACTTTTGCTTCTCCAGTGAAGGTGGTAGATTTGATTTTTTCACGCTGCCACAAGACAGCTCTTTAACTGAGGAAAATCATTTGCTCTGTTCTAGGACGGAGGAAGGAAACTTCTAATGGGAAGAAACAGCCTGTTTCCCAAACCGGCATTCCTGTATTCATCCGTTCCTTTACATTTGAAGGCGCTTTCAAAGCCAGGGAGGGCGCCTATACTTCTAAATAGCATGATCCTTTTGGGGACGGAGGTGGTAACAAGGCCCCATGTCGGGTGGTTACATGAGATGGTTCCTTACGCAAAGCAGAAATGCCCACGGTTGGTTTAGAAGCTGTTTATGCAGGCTTGTTTCTCTGTTCTTCTTGCCCTTTCCCTAAGGAGCTCTGGACTGCATGCAAGGAGAGAGGCGTTTTTCCTTCCCAAAGAAGTATTTTCAGAAGTGCATAGGAAGGAGCAACAAGATACTGGCGCCCAGCAAGCCTCATGGGCGGAGCACTTTCCCACTCCACCGAAACACTATTTATTTGTGTGTTTTTATGCCGCCCAATAGTCAGGGCTCTCTGGGTGGTTCAGAAGAGTTAAAATTACACATGGAAAGGATGCACACATTAATTTAAAAGAATAAAAATAGGTTCGGCATAGAAGCACGGCAGCAGTACGAAACAGAATGGAATCTATCAAAGCAAAGCTAGGGAGTTAAACTGCTAAAATACCGAGGAAACGAAAAGGACTTCACCTGGCACCAAAAAGAGTACAGAGTAGGTGTCAGGTGCACCTTTTTGGGGAGCCCATTCCAGAATCAGGGTGCCACAACCAAACAGGCCCACCTCACCTCTTTTGGAAGGGACTTTCAGAGGAGGACTACTAAGAAAGGATTAGCAGAGAAGGACTGCCACTGCCAAAAAACCAAACTGAGAAGGCAGCAATAACAATGATCAAGCAACAGCAATGATCAAGTAGGCAATGCCTGCTCATTTAGCCTGGCACCTAAGCGCACAGAACGCCGACTCCGAGCAGAACTGCCTAGGAAGGGCATCCCACAGACGTGGGGCCACCACAGAGAAGGTTCTTCCTCTGGTAGGTGCAGAGAGCAACTTCGCAGTTGGGCGGGAATGAATGGGGGAAGGCGCTCCTTCAAGCAGCGAGGCAAAGACCGTCTAAGACTCTCACGGCCTGTGCCAACATGTTACACCAGGCTCAGAAACTTCGCAGCGAGCAGTGGCATCAAAGCGGCGTTAAGATCGTCTCTTTGGAATAGCCCAGCTGAGTGAGCGGACTGCTGTGAGCTGTGTGCACGGGAATTGCCGGACTATCGGACTGGGCAGCCCCATGCATCCGGCGTTCCGGTGTTCTGGAGAGGGGAGGGTTAGCAGTGCATGGACGACCGGAACGGGGCGATCTCCATCCAGCTGATAAAAGGAACTTTGTTCCACTAAAGCCACTTGGGGCTCAAGGGACAGCTGGGTTTGTAAGCACCCCTGACTATCAACTCGGGTTAGTCCAAGCTGGGGGGTGGGGGGAGAACACTGGACTGCTAACTGGGACTGACCAGTGTGATCTAGTTATGATGGTATTTTGCACCTGCACGGTCTGCCAGTCCTTAGAAATAGTCTATGTAGCACAGTTTTTTCTTTTTTGCCAAAATTTTGCAATATAGTGTGTGTGCATTTTTAAAGCACTGGTAGGAAGCCCACACTTTTGGTGGCAAAGGGCCCTGAAAATGCTGGGAAACATTGCAGAAGAACGAAACATAAAAATAGGGTTCCTGATATGTTTAATGGTTTATTATTTATTAAGTTCTGATAGAAAAGTTGGGCAGAATGCTGTATGCCAACAGGTCAAAGTGCTTGAGTCTACCTGGCAGGGGGATTCTGGGAATTGTAGTCTACTGCCTCCAGGGGCCATGAGGATGGGGTGGTTCTGCACTAGAGACTTCCTAAAAATAAAAACAAGAAAGACCTCTCCATCCCACCCACAGTAGAGACAGTCCTAAATAACAAACTCCATATTCTTCCATATTCTTTCCACACTGTAGAGTCCAGAAGAGGCAGCTCTCCAATCAAAACCACAATTAGAACATCTGCCCTTAGAGACTGACAAAAAACCCTTAAATATTCCCCAGCTCCTGGTCTTCCTTCAACTAACTGAGATGTCAGGCTAATTTCTGGAGCATGTCAACACAAGTTGGATGAGTTCTCTGAAGCTGGTGTTGTCTGTGGGACAGGTAGCCGTTGGAGCCCACCTGGGCCAAACTAGCCTCTTGCAAAGGGCACCAGCCTAAAGGTGAAAGAAGTGAGACGAACATGGGGAAAGCAGCAAAAGCATTTCTGGCAGGACATGGCAGGTGCCTGGGAACTTCAGTCTGCCAGTCCTCGTGGGTCTGCAACATCCTGGTCCCACCTGTGGCTGCCCTGGCGTTCCGAGAGGGATCCGCTGCCCTGCCCCTCCGTCCCCTTCTGAAGAAGAGGAGGATGCCAAGAAACCGGCTTGGGAAGTGGGAGGGAGGGCAACCGGCTTGATCAGAAGCAGAAGACTGCGCTGGAGATTACATTACAGCTTTGGAAGGGCTTGGGAACAGAAAGGATTCAGAGGTTTAGGGGACATCAAAGAATTAAACATTAGGATTAGCCAGGGGCTCGTGGGTACCAGATGTTCAGAGTAAGGACAGAAAGTTTTGTCCACATCCGCTGTTTTTCTTCCTTTCTCCCCATCCCTCCTCCTCTGCGCCTGACCTTGGGCCTCTTGCTAAGCGAGATCTGCCCACTCAGGCAGGTGGAGAGCGGTGAACAGGAGTGGCGCGTTCTTTGCAAGAAGGAATCCGGGGCGGGCTCTGGCCTCTGAGGGGGAGGGAAGCGCGAGATGGCACATTGCCCTGGGACCCTTTCCCGAGTAAACGGGCGCAGGCTCAGGCCTTCTTGATGTGGGGGGAGAGCAGCAGCGGTGGTGGGGGCGGGTACGGCCCTCCTGCAAATTCCAGGGCTGCTCACATCCGCCCCCCCCGCCCCCCCCCAGCTGAAAAGGGCAAGTGCCTTTGTGAACGGTTCCGGGCAAGAGGGACAGGGAAGCAAATCTCCGTTCTCCGAACTGCTCGGATGCTCCACTTGAGACTCTCCAGGTGGTGTAAAGGCACCCCCACCCCTCCAGCCCATGGATATTTCAAATCAGTATCATCATCCTCAGCCCACAGGGGACGATGGGGTTGTAGTTCTCAGGGGTGCCAGGCTGGGAAAGGCTGACCAAGAGCTTCGTGGAATGGAAGTAGAACCTTTCCATACATCTGCTATTGCGTTTCTGTCTCATGCCATCTATTTCTACTTCTCCATTTATCGCCATGAAATGTCTTGGGTCTTTGAGTGCCCCGCCTCTCTGCAGAAATGGCGCAGCTAGTGCCCTCCCACTTCCCTGGGAAATGGGGCAGGCAGGGAGAAGCGCCGTCCTGCTGGGAAACGCCAAGCACCTTCCGCGTGTGCCCTTGTCTCCCAGCAGACTCTCCGTCTGGAGCCATCCGCTCACCCTCGTCTCCAGTGGCAGCCGCGGACGAGGAACGATTGCAGGGAGACCAGCACCACCAGAGAAGCCACACCAGAGCCAGCGTCCTACTTCGGAAGAAAATCTGCCCCCCACCACACACGCGCGCATGCTCGGAGACACCAGCACGTGCCAGTCGCTCTGCAGACTGAGGCCTGCTGCTCAGAGAACATGGCACGCCTCTCAGTCTTATAACAGAATCCAGGGACAACTGGGCCTTTCCAAAAACAACCTTCCAGATGGTATTAGCAGGGAAGAGAAGGCAAACGGGTCAGAAAACATATGCGCAAAAGAAAGCAGGATTTCTAAAAGGCTTGCATGCAAGTGTGGGGAACACACCAAATCTGGGAGCAGAATTGGTCTTTTGGAAAACTGCAGCTTCTGTCGGAAAGCGCATCCTTGCACTTTCGGGTCCCGAGTTCTGTTTCAAAGCATGTGGGCAACAGCCACTGAAATCTCAGAAGTCAGAAGAATTGCTGAAAAGGTTTTCATGGGCAAAACATGGTGCAGCGGAGTGGCTAGAAGGGCAGATTAAACCTGGGGAGACCCGAATTCCAGTCCGCACTAAGGAAGGGAAGTGGGTGGCCAGCCTTGTGCCAGGTATGATCTTTCAGCCTCATGTACCTCCCAGGGCTGTTAGGAGACAAAAATAGAAGACAATGAGCAGTGAATGCTATCTTGAGCTCATCCAAGGAGAGGAGTAGGAATATAGTAAAATAAAAATAAAGTTGTGCCTTTTCCCATAGTAAAAGCACAATAAATTATGCAAAATCATGCAGCACATTGCAGAAGCATTTACCCATCCTTTGACATTTCCATATTGTGTTTTATTACAACCTGGGACTGAAATGGATTTAATTGGCATCACTACCCCTTGACGTATGCAAGATACTCACACGGTGGAGGTGCAAAGCATTTTTACTGAGAGCCAGTGCGGTGTGGTGGCGAAAATGTTGCACGGGGACCCAGGAGATTGGGGTTCTAGTCCCCACTTGGCCCTGAAGCTCCCCAGGTGATTTTGGGTGAGGCACTCACTCGGCTCAACCTACCTTACAGGACAGTTGTTGTGAGGATAAAGCGGAGCGAAAAATGCATCCATCTTGTACTTGTTGGGTGCACAAATCTTCACCCCCTTTGCTTTGAGATGCTCAGATTTTCTCTCTTGCAACTTCCTGCCCCTAAAAGTCACATTCTGTGAGCAGTGGAATGATGTCCGTGGGTGCACAGTTCCACTGCCATATGATACCTGTTTCCGGAAGGCCTGAGCATTTGTCGGAAAGCTGATTGACCAGGTGTGTGAATTCTTATTCAAGCAACAAATGTTAGTTTCTTTTGCTTGCTTAACTTTTGTCTACACTGAAAAATATTTTGTACATCCAGAGTGTTGGGTGTTTTGTGACCATCAAATGGTAATAATGCCAATGAATTCCATTTCAACTGCAGGTTGTAACACAACAAAATGTGAAAAAGTCAAAGGGGACATGAATATTTCTGTAAGGCAATGTACATATTTTATTTATTATGTTCATATCCTGTCCTTCCTCCAAGGCACATAAGGAACAGTGCGTTATTGTATTGGATGTGCGTATTAGAAGAATGGCAAGGAGACTTCAGCAGGTTGTGTAGTGAACTTTCCCACTGTCCAAAAGCCAGGATTGCTGCTTGGAGGCATGCCAAACCTTGTGGCCTTCCATTTCTTAGGAGGCGCACCGGAGTGAATTGCCTTGAAGCTGCTTTCCCAAAATATTTTCCTTAGATAAGAGCTGCTTTTGCTACGAGAACCAAATCTGTTTCCTTTATTGAAGTAGCCACAGCTCTCCCACATCTCCTAGGAAGTGGGTTTAGTGCCTATTTGTGTTGAAGGCCTCTGAAACCGGGTGAAACAAACTTTGCAAAAACCAAGGCAAGAGGTGTCATCTTTTGTTCTCAGCTTGGGGAGAAGAATTGATGCATTACTTGACCAGGCAACTCTGGAGGCTCATGGACTCCGTTCAGGGAGCCAGTGTGGCCACAGATAAGGGGGATGTAAGTTCTCTTTTGCTTGTTTAGATTCTGCGTCCATATTTCACGATTGTATTCGATGAACTGCATATCATCTTTGATGCGGCCAGTACAGTTTCTTCTCAAGTCTCCTCAAATCTACAGTGAGAGGTTTTGGCTGGTCCAGGCATCGAGGGATTAATGCAGTGATTCCTCCATGCATTTTATTCTCACAACATCCCTGTGAAATAAGCTCAGCTGAGAGAGTGACTGGCCCAAGATGAGCCTGTGAGCCTCTCAGCACTTCTGGTTCCCTAAGGATGATATCCTAAGGATGTGGTTACACACACTCACCCACACCGTCCAGTTGACTAAGGTTTCGACACTTCAGTCCTCGTAGAAGATCGCCTAAGCCTGACAGCATTTCATTGATAAAAAGCTTCTCTACATACAGCTTGAGCAAAAGATTACAATTCACAGTACTCGTGTTCTGACAGGTTCCCATTCCCTGTCAGATTGCTGGTGCGCTCAGGGCACCACGGGGTGCAGGAAGCAAAGTTAGATGCACTTCGTACTACAAACACACCCCTAATTCATTCCTTCCCCTTGACTCGTGATGAGTCATTTCAGCTCATCACCCATGCCTTCCTGGGCCACCTCAGGCTCACTGGTGCATTGGTGAAATGTACCACTGAGTGGTTGCCAGCTACCCACGAGCCTTTGCCTTGTCTTCAGAGGTATTGCCCCCAAGCATCGACAGTGACGGTTTTATCTACAGAAATCTTGGAGTCAGGAATGACAGAGTCAGAATTCTTTGGATGGAAAGGCACTGGGCAGTAAGGGGGTCCTCAAAGGTCATTTAGACTAGCCCTCAACCCAACCCAACCCAACCCAACCCAACCCAGAAGCTTCTTTTCCCTGCCCCTTGGGTGCCAGTCATGTGGTTTCATGTGTTTTCTGGTGTCACCTGAATCTGGTGCGGTGTGCAGCAGTGTTGCTCGGAAAACACCCAAAAAACCTACAGTAAGCCAGGGGTTCTAGGGTAGCTTCACACCACCCCCACCTTGGGGTCAGAGGACAATGGAAGCCATGCACTCTGAGGGTACTTACGGAAATCACATGGCACACAAGTGGCACATGGGTGCTGGCGGAGAAGAATCTGGCTTAGCTTCTCTATCCCGGTGTTCATGCAAACTCAGCCAAATGATGCAAAGTAAGGAATGCTGCAAAGAAACATGATTTGCCCAGGGCATGTGTCCCAGAATCTGGCTTCTTCCCTGCTACAGATTTTTGAGCAGTTCCAGGTAATAATTACCTTTCCCTTTAACCCAGACAATACATTGCTTTTTACATGGAAGACAGTTCTATCAAACACCATCAGCCCCCATGGCTAAATGGGAACCCCATATTCAGGGTCACAGCATCTCTAAATACCAGTTACCCAGGGACAAAGAACAGGCAGAAGCTGCAACACAAGATTTAAATTTCAAAAGGTAGCCAGCTCTCAAACACATTGCAAATTTGCATCTCATTTGCACCAGTATCCTCCAATAATGAGACTCATCCAAGTTGCTAGAATTACATGTTGACAAGCCGTCCCCTGGATCGCAGTGGCCCATGCTGCAGGACTCGGGCCAATTCGCATAAAAGAAATTAATTTTGGACAAATCTTTCTGAAGGATAAAAAGAAAAGACAGAAGGAAAGGACATCAGGAAATAAATTTGTCTTTATGACTGCAATTGAACAGACATTCCGCATCCACTTGTGCCCGCAGGGCTGCTCCTTATTTGGGGGAAGAAATGACTTATGGAGCCGAGTTAGTGACCTGCTTCTGTGACATCTCCAGGCTGATGCCCAATTGTTAGGAAAAGAGCACCTGCTGTTTATCAGGCCAGAGTTGCTTGTTGACCTTGGAGACAGCAAAATTCTGCCTGCATTATTTAATTGTTGTCTCATTGTCCTAAAGGCACCTGACAGATAACCCGGCACACTAAGTCCTTTTTACGTCAATTCTTTAACCTTCCTCGTAAAATTAACAATTTATAATCGATTGGTTATCTTCATTGCTCACCAGTCTGGCTGCATCATTTTTAAAAATTATGTAATCAGACCTGGGCAAAGTATTACAGCTACCGTCTAACTTGTGATGTGTTGTTTACTGAAATGGGCGATGGAGGGACAGAACGAAAGGACGAGAGAGAGGGGTGGAAAAGGCTGCTAATGTCCCAGGACTCAATTATAACTCAGCAGTTCTGCAGGCTCCACAGCCGAGCGCCTACCAAGGCTGGTCCAGAAGCCTTGCGGTCTGCCCCTTGCTCTGCATCCTGCCACGGTGGCTGTTGCAAAAGCTCCATTGCTTCTCCGTTCCAAATTGTCTTATCACAGCAACGCAGCGGCTGGGTGTTTACAACTTGTGGCAAAGAAGCCCTTTGCACAACAGGTGCGAGCTGCCTAACACCTCCTGCAGAGTTTTTCAGCTGTGGAGACTGTGGAACTGCGGAGTTAATGCAAAGTCTGGGCACACCATCTGGGAGCAACTCAGCCATTGCCGTCTGGAGCCACCATCGAGTAAACTTCTAAGTATCTTTGGAATGATTTATTCAAGATTTCCAACACTCCTCACTGCAGGATCACTATATAAACACAAACTGTTGGCACATTATGGAATCAGCTCAAGGTACGCATGTTTTGCCTAGTCTACTAGAAAACTTCAAATACAAATGTTTTAGCTTTGGGTATGTCATTATACATGGGGGGGGGGTTCTTGCTGTATATATTGGTAGTACAATAACAGTTTACATGATTTATAGATTAGTTTTCCTACAGAGTCAACCAAACATGACAGAGACCATTTTTTGTATCAATCAGCCAGCAAAAAAATTGCACAACTGAAAACCAGCAGGGAGGTGTTGTGGTTCCAGCTTTCAGATAGGACTCAGGAGACCTCCGCTCAGACCCTCTTCCAGCCACGAAGTTCACCGGTCACACCAGTCGCGCCTACCTCACAAGGCTCTTATGGGGATCACAACAGGGAGGAAAGCCTTGACCCGCCGGGAGGGAAGGCAGGGCACACATCTCATGCATACGCAAGGAACGAACACACACGAGAAGACTGAACGTGCAAGCGAGCACCACGCACGCCATTCAGAAGCCCCCGCTGCACAAGGCTCCACGGGCGCTTGACTGCCAGCGCGAAAGACCCTGCCGGGTTTCATTGCAGAGGGACAATGAGCGCACCAAGCAGCCACGGAATGGGTGTTGTGCGCCAGGGTCCGCATCAGGAGAGGACCCCTGGGACTTTGCCTGAAAAGAGGCCCTGTTGCTGGCCGGCTCAGAATGCCCCACGAAGGAGAATAAGAAACCTGCAGCTACATGATGCTTCCATCCCATCCTACTGACTCCCTCCCCAAGCCTCCTCCAGCTCTTGAGGTCACACCGTCACCATCACACCTGCTGGAGGGGGAGCAGGGGATGCCGCAGCCCCACTGGGGGGTGCACCCCAGGACGGATGCCTCCATTACTTAAGAACCACGGGTTCCAGTTGAGTGTTGGACCAGTGCTTCAGTCCAGTGGCCCACTGGGACATGTCTCTGGCTCCCACAGCATGTGCACCTGAACATGGGCTTTGGAGATCCCTGGCATGGGCTGCCCTGTCTGTCGAACCCTGTAGACCATGCCTGGTTGAGACGGCAAGAACTTCTCCAGCTGACCTTCGGCAGCCAGGTGCTGGCTCCACCAGACACCAGACCTCAACGTTCCCAGTACTTAAGAACGGGTTCCACCAACAGCATTTGGTCATGTGATCCTTAAATCAGATGAGAAAACGATGAAAAGATTGTATAACTTCCTACTAGATAGGAGAATGGAAGATGAACAGGTTAAGGAAACTGTGATACCCTGGGCACAAAACTTTGGATGTAATATTGAGTTAGAGAAATGGCAAAAGCTGTGGGAAAGAAGTATTAAATTAACATTAGCAACTTCATACAAAGAAAACCTGTATAAAATGTTTCATAGATGGCATCTGTTGCCAAATAGATTAGCTAAGATGTTTCCAAATATGTCAAATGGATGTTGGAAATGTAAACACAAATCGGGTACTTTTTATCATATGTGGTGGACATGTGATAAGGCAAAAAAGTATCGGATTAAAATACACAAATGGCTTGAGGAGATGTTACAAAAACCTCTAACATTTAAACCTGAAGTTTTCTTATTAGGCATTGTGCCTGATGATCTTAGTAAACAAGCGATGTATTTGGCTCTACATGTAACCACTGTGGCGAGGATTGCATTTGCCCAACACTGGAAGAGTGAAGAGCCACCCACCGATGAACTGATTCTAAAAGAGATCTTGGACTGTGCAGAAATGGACAGGTTGACTTTGTCTCTGAAGGAAAAAGAGGATACAGACTTCTATCAAACTTGGGAATCTTTTTATCATTGGCTAGAGAAACGGAACTACGCATAGACTCAAATATGTTTATAGTTTAACATAAAAAGGAAAAATGTGGAGGGCTGACCCAGTAGATCTGATGTTTTCAATGACTGATGCTTTTTAGGTTTTTTTTTTTTTTTTTGTTAGGTAAGAGTAAAACTTATTCAAAAAAAAAAAAGAACGGGTCCCACTTGAGTGGGGAGGCTGTGTGGGAGCAGGTGTTCCCGCAAGCGACGCTGTCCTCTGGCTGCCGAGGGCCTTCGGAGGAATCGCCAGCACTTGGCACTGCACCGAGAAAAGGCCAGCAGCCCAGTGCATGCGCGGCGTTTCGGCTCCTCCGCTGCTCCAGGCCAGCTCTGAACTGCCTTCAAGATCGTCATGAAGGGCAGGTGGCAACCATGCCTCTGGAGGTGACCTGACCTCCAGGCGTCCATGTGGCACGGCTTTGCACCCAGGCAAGCTTCTCGGGGGCACGCATTTTAATTTTAGCGAATTTCCCACCTTCTCTTGACCGGCGAGAGCAAGTCAGCATACCTTAAAAAGAGATGCGTGGAGAAGTAATGTCTACCCGGCATGATGGTACAAATACATTTTACACTGCCTAGTAAAAACTTCAGAAACGTTCCCTTTCGGTGTCAGCCCTGCGCATTTTTGCACCTGCAGCAAAACACTGAAAAGAACCCCAGGCTGGGTGTGCTGTGCTGTGCCGTGCAGTGCAGTGCCTCCGGAGCAGCACACCTCGCCTGCAGCACTGTTGTGTGTTTGTGTTTCTCTGCCGCCCTATAGCCGGAGCCCTCCGGGCTGTTTACACAACCTGTTCAGACAAAACGATAAAATACAATACAAAGCAGCATTAAAAATGCAAAAGCACAAAACATGCAGTAAAGAATGACCCCGTAGAAAGAAAAACACCAGGGATGGGTCATCTGTTCAAGCCCCTGGGTAGGAAAGGACGTCTTTTAAAACCTCGGCGTGAAGGGATGCCTTAACAGGGCACCAAAGAGAGGGCAAGGCTGAGCCGCAGTGAGGAGGTTGCTCTGGAGATGTGGGGGCCACCACAGAGAAAGCCCTCCCCCCGGCTGTCATGCTCTGTGCTCCCCAGCATAGCATGCCCCACCCTGGACAAGAGGCAAGGCACGGTGTTCTCCGTCAGCGGAAGCGTCCGGGGGGGCATGAATGGCCGCTCCGTGTGGAGGGCACGAGAGGAACCCCGCTTCTCTTGGAAGAGCCATGGGGCAGAGACCCCAACCAGGGAGGTCCCTTTGCCAAAGGGAGAATCTGCCCTTGGAGCATCTGGAAGCAGTACCTGGGGTCGTCCGAATGCAGAGGGACTTACCTGTCCTGGATACGTGCGGAACGCCGCTTTCGGGCACGAGGCTGCCCCGTTGGTTCTTGCTGTTCCTTTAAGGGCTTGAGGGCGCCTTTCGGTGCAAAAACCGGCCCAGTTCCGGTGTCGGCCTTGCGGCTCGCTCCTTCGCAGCCAAGTAAAGTTCTTCTGCCAGCTTTCCACTTCGTGGGCTGAGTTGTTCAGCCACTCTCACGAACAGCCTCAAGGTTATGAGAGCATTAATTACGGCCTTTGTGTTTCCACCCGATAAGCAAGGTTTACAGCCTTTTCGCCATATGGACTTTGTGAAATCCCTCCTTCCCAGGGGAGGCCAAACTTATCCATGAAAAATGCCATTTTCTCTCGCTCCAGCTACCGGTCTGGGTTTAATTATTTCATTCTTCCCTGCCCACAGGGCTCCAGGGGGCTTAGATATGGGTCCCAGGCAGCTCCCTCTGCAGACAGCTTGCAGAGCCTCGTGGGCCAGCTTCAACAGCAAGCGCCACCCCACAGATTTTGACTGCCGCCCAGGATGGGGCAGCTCTGCCGTGACATGGAGCCCAACCCAGTTCTTACACTAGCTGGGTACCCTGTGTGTGATTCCGCCTCCCATTCAGCACTTCCACGCCACACTGCTTTCAAAGGGAGAACTCTGCCCATGTGCCACTTCTTTCTGCCTGGAGCTGAATACCAGGACTGTCAATTCAGATATTCGTGGGGCAGTATTTTCGTAAGAATTCTCAGCATGACTGAGAGTTTCTCTTTCTCTCACTCTCCTGTGCGATCATGCCTAAGCTTTAAAAAGCATTTTCTTTTCAGAGCATAATGTTGTAGCTGTCTTTGCTTACTTTTTACACCTCAAAATAGCGAAAGGTGGAGGTACTTGTGAGGAGCACAGACTGCAACAGCTGCCAACGGTTGTTGTGTCATGCAAACCCAGCGCAGGTCATTTCCTGTATTTTTTTTTCTTCACATTACCCAGGACAAGAGCCTGTGGACTGTTCCAGCATTTGTTTTCTACCCGATGAGTTATTTCTCCATCCGGACTGGACAACGCAAGCCATCGTGGGCCCAGCACAAGCGAGCCGCTCCGGCAGAGCAAGGATTGGGCCACGTCTCGCTGCCCCATCCCTGCCCCAATGCAGAGCTGTTTTCGGCTCCCTGCCACTTTTCTGATTTATTTATTTTTTTAATGGAGCACAGGGAAAAATGGCTTGGCAGCCAGCTGCCTATGTCCTCCGTTCATGAAGCACCTTGGAAGGACTGCCCAGGATATTAATTCATGTTCTTGTGCATCCAGAAATAAGTGTGCCCATTTGTAAGCCTTTGCTCCCCTTCTTCCAAGCCTCTACTTTGGGGACCCCTTTTAGGGGGTTCCCATTATCCAGTATCAACAATCTCTTTCCTGCCCAATGGCCAGCAGAGGCCTGAAAACCTTTTCCCACCTCAGAGACTTTTATTTATTTATTTAAAGTTTTTCTATGCCATCCCAGTACTACAAGTCTCTGGATGGCTTACAAAAAACAAAGAACAATGCAACCGTATAAAACAAGCAACACACAACACACCTGTGTTATGATAAATGATGATTAAAAACAAGGATAAAACCAATTAACTGTTAAAATCTGGGAAAATAAAAAGCTTTTTACCTGATGCTGAAAAGAATAAAGTGACGGCACCAGGCAAATTTCCCAGGGGAGCGTGTTCCACAGTTGGGAGCCACCATTGAGAAGGCCCTTCTCCAAGTAGCTGCCCTCCTGGTTTCCTTCAAAGAGGGTTCCCAGAGGAGGGCCTCTGCCTCAGAGCTCAAGGGGCAGGCAGGCACATAGGAAGACGGCACTCCTTTGGATATCCAGGACCCAAGCCGTTTCAGGCCTTCTAGGTCACGAACAGCACCAGCACCTTAAGAGGCTTTCTTTGGACAAGTGAGGAGAAGGCCTGGGTCAGGAGCAACCCAACCTGTGAGGCCTCCTCTGCTGAGAAGGGGGCGCTTGAGGCATTTCCGCTTTCTCAGCCAGGCTCTCAACCTTTTAAGCAGCCCACCTTTAGTGCCATGGGGGAACCACACTTTCTTTCTGACCCCGTAGGGGATGAGTATGCCCCTCGTATATGGGGAGACTGGCTTGTCAGATCAAGGACAGGTGGCTGCCCAGCTCTCTATCCTACTGAAACAGGGGTGAGTGGAATTTGGGTGGATTTGTACTAGGCATGAGTACCTTCCCCTAACCCAATTCCCAAGACCACCCCCCCCTTAAAATCCATTTTAAAGGGGCCGGGAGTTTGAGCACCACTTCTTATTGAATTGACAGTGCAGTTTCCCTTTAAGAGGGGGTACACACAATCCTTCCACAGCATATCTGAGTTTGAATTAAGAACCTCCAACCCTTTGGAAACATCTGGGAATCTGAGAAGCAGTTGTGGAAGCCATCACAAAATGCCTAATCAGTAGATTGCCTCTTTGGCATCCACCCGTCATGGTAGTGGATCTTAGGCTGTGTCGTAGTCAGCAAAACCTTTTGTGTCTCTTGGGTTCTGCAATGTATCTTTAACGAGCGATTGTCTAATCTGGTTGATTGCTGGTAGGGCAATGCAGCTAATGCTTCTTTTAGACATGTTTTTGCGATGCCCGGTAGCGGCTTCCTTTCAGGAGGAGGTTATTACACCGATACATTTTCTACTGCATCATTCTTCAATATTTGCTGAGGTATACACACTTTTAAATTATTTACCCGCTTCATAAAAATTAACCAATGCACCGCATAAATGCATCTCTGCACAATTTCAAGACTGATACTTCAGTAGTGGGAGACTAAATGCTCGCCTTTTCTAATGCAATGGGTTCAGGACCTTAAGACGCTTTCAGTTTTCAGTGGGGTAACCTTTTCAATGGGTACCTTTTGTATTTGGGAAATTGCCCTGCTTTTGTTGAAGACTATGCAGAATTGCTAGAACATTGTTTGCATTTCATTTGCATTCATTTCAATGGACAGTGCTTTTTTTGTCATAGAGCACACGGAGTTCTGGCACCTTTTTTCAACAGATTTTCCAAGTTTTAAAAGTTACTTTTGCAAATTTGATGTTTGATCCACGTGGATTTGAATTGCTCTGTCAAGCGTAGCAGGTCGATGGCAAAATCATTAAAACGGTGCATGCGGGCTGCTTGTGTGTCGAGTCCGATGCGTGCGTATTTCGTCCACACTGGTTGTGATGGCACTGCTCGCCTTGTGGCCCTGCTCGGCTTGTGATTGGTCTTGTGGTTGCGTGCCCAGTGCTTACTGCGGGCGGCGACTGTTTTGCTTTGTTACACAACTGAGGTGTGTGGGTGTGTGTGCAGTGATTGACTACGTGCAAAAGGAAAATAATTGCATGAGCTCCGGCACCTTTTTTCTTACAAAAAAAGCACTGGCTATGGATATATACAAATCAAAAGTGTGTGTTTTAAAAAACAGAAGCATGTTTTCCAGGTGCCCTTGGGCGGCCCTGGGTTAATCTCTCAAGTGGAGAGATGCTTTCCCACCTTTTAGAATGGGGTAACGCCTGCATAACAGATGGGAACTACTGGGTGATCCGCAGTTTGGAGAAAGGTGGTGGGGCAGAGGAAAGCCCCCTGGGAACCTCAGGCCAGCCAGGCTGGAACCTTGTGCTGAGGCTGGACTGGAACTGGAACAGGAACTGGCAAATGGTCCTCCCCTTCTAGAACTTTTAGTGCCACCACACTTAAAACGTTCTGTTTTGTTTTGGTCGCCTCACCAGAAAAGGGGCCTTACTGAGCTGGGAAAAGTGCAGAGAAGGGCAGCAAAGATGCTCAGGGGGCTGCAGCAGCTCCCCATGAGGAGCAGCCCCAGCAACCGGGACTGTTCATCTTGGAAAAAGGGCGAGCAGAGGGCAGCATGATAGAGGTGCTTGTTGTGAAGAACTAGTTGAACCTGGGCATATCCCATGAAGCAGACTGGTGGGAGACTTAGGTGAGATAAAAGGAAGTACTTCTTGGCATGATGCACAGAGGAACGATGGAATTCACTGCCCCAGGAAGCAACATTGGGATGGCTTTAAAGGAAGTTGGAAGTCAACCCGGATTGCTCATTGGAAGGACAGGAGCTCCTGACACTTTGGCCGCCTAATGAGAAGAGGACACACTGGAGAAGCCCTGGAGGACTGAAGGCAAACGGAGAGGGGACGGCAGAGGATGAGATGGTTGGATGGTGTCATTGAAGCAAAGAACATGAACTTGAGCAAACTCTGGGAGGCAGTTGGAGGACGGGGGACTTGGCGTGATTTGGGCCATGGGGTCACAAAGAGTCGGATGTGACTTGACACAACAACAACAACAACAACAACAACAACAACAGGGGACTGGACAGATCCATAGAGGAGGAGGCTATCAGTGGCTCCTGGCTTTGCCGGCCCTGGGCGGCCTCCTTCACCAGAGGTAGCCCACCTGCATGCACCAGTTGCTGAAAAACTGGGCAGGCGGAGGCCTTGCACCCATCCTGCTGGAGGGAGCCTGTGGGCAGCTGGTTTGCCCCTGTGTGTACAGACTGCTGGCCTGGATGGACCTCGGATCCAATCCAGCAGAGCGTCTCTTCTGTTGCTATGAGGTTCTGCGCTCCTCAGTTAAGTTCAGTCCATCAGAGCTGCACCCAGGAAAGTCCGCTTTCTCCTTATTGTTAAGTGCAGCTTTCCAGCCATTGCATCGCTTCCTCACAGCCGTTCCTTTGCGATTGATAAAAATGGCACATAGAATTTTGTGCAAAGCTGCAATGTCAACTTAATATTATTAGATGTTCGAGTCAAGGCAAATGCGGTTTTAAAAGAAAGGAGTCTTTTAAGTTTACAAAGTGGATTACCCTGTCACAGCTAATACTCCTGGCCCTCATGTGCTTGGCACAGGCAGGCACAAACTGCACAACCTACAGGAACGGAAGGGGCCAGGCATGCGGGTGCCAAGGCTGGGGCAGGAAAGCATTCCAAAGCCGGAACAGGAGGCACGAGGTCCAGACAGGGTACGGGGAAGCAGAAAAGGAGCGGGGAGGAGAGCATCAAAAAGAAAGACATGTGTTTGTCTGATGCAGACTGTGCGGGAAGCAAATGCTCCCCTTCAGCCACACATTCCTTGAATTGGATGCATCAGCAAGCCTGGATGAGCAATGGGGGGAAGTTGGGGGTCTTTGGAGTTTTCCTGCTGCCGCCTATTCAGCTAGCATCCTTCCAATCAGATAGTCTGGGGTCCTCAGTTTCACCTTTAATGTATTTATTTATTTCATTTGAATACCCCTATACAATCTAAAATATTTTATTTCAGTATTGCATGTCAATTAACCATTTAGACAACACTGTACAAGAAAGGATATCATTCATTCCCCAACAAATGAGTAAAAAGAGTGCAAGCCAACCAAATCAAGGGAACAGAAGCTTTTTACAAGAAGCAATTTTAACTATTATGCCTGCTTTTAAATTTCCAATAAATAATATAATCATTCCATTTAAGCATAATGTGAACTCCCTGTAGATTTTCCATCCTTTTATGAACATTTTCAGACAATTTATCCATTCCTGCCATTTCTAGGCATTTGATCAGCCATTCGTTCAGTGTAGGTGTGTGAGCCCTCTTCCTGTTCCCAGCTAAACTATTTTAGTTGCAAGCAACATATTTATAATTAACCTCTTTTAAACATTTTTATAGCCAATTCAATGCCATAGAATGAACTGATGCAGGAGACAACAGCATATTAAAAACTGCAAACTAGGTTCATCATTTTCAGCAGATGTCCAAACAGGGAATCAAGTGCCCTGAATTCTGTGAATGGGGAATTCCGTGACCCAAGGCTGGGCTTTGCAAGACATGGGGACCTATGCTGGGTCACCAGCTGCAGTGGGTGACCGTGTCATGTGGACCCAGAATACTTCTTGCACGGTGGCTTAAGCCAGACTGACAAACCATGGCTTATTCTAGAGCTAGCTTACTCACAATGGGGCTCTGTGTTTTATAAACCCAGGAAAGCCATTCTGTTGTGGATTTTGGAAAAGCACCAGTGAGCCCGGACTTTCCATGGCCTCGCTGCTTGACTTCTTAGCCATTCTTTTCTTTTGCACAACAGCTGTGCAAGAGCTTGTGATGTTGCTGGCTCCACCTGTGCACTAAAGCCGCCCTTCCCCTGCCTCTGTGCTGTGCCATTTGCTCGAGGGATTTCCCCAGGGCAAAATCCTGTGCTTTATTTTTAAAAAGCGAATGTCTGTAGTTGGCTGATGCTTCATATTATAAACTTTCACAACATCTTTAAAATTGCATCATGTTTGTGCAATTGATGTGTGCACCTCCTTTTTGGTGAAATGTTCCCACCAATTCCTGCCGGCCACTGAACCCTTCCTCTGTAGCTGCCCTTCCTGCATGGTGGGAATAGAATTGGGCACGCCAAAAGTGCTGCAGGTAATCAATTCAAGTTGTGACAACCCAGATTCGGGCAGGACATCAGGAGAAGCTTCCTCATGGTCCGAGCAACGCGACGGTGGGACCAGCTGCCCAGAGAGGCGGGGGGCTCTCCCACTCTGGAGCCATTCAGAAAGAAACGGGGCAGCCCTCTGAGTGGGATGGTGTGACTTGGTGTCCTGCAACAGCAGTGGGGTGGACTCGAGGGCCTTTGTGGCCCCTTCCCACCCTATTCTTCTATGACTCCATGAATCTGCACTTGCATGGCCTTATGGGGAACTTTAAGGACCTCACAACTCACAGCAAGTGCTCTGGGCATCAAGCGGCACATGGGCTTCATGGCAGCTTGTCCATAAGTGTGCATGGCTCATAGCTCAGGGGCTGCCTGCATCCATGCCCCACGCTCTGCATTTCCCAGTCAGAGCCCACAAGCCATCCGTCCGCACGGCTCGCGCGAGAGACGCCCAATGTCGCCTTCGGCAGGAAAACGGGTGTTCGGCTGTTGTTTCTCAGCAAAGGTCTTATCTGGAGCCGCACTTTGCAGACTTCTCGGGGGAGGTGGGAATGGACCGGCACGTTTTATGGGCTGCACAGCAGGAGCGAACAGGAGCAGAGGAGGCCGTGGCAGGCACGTTCCGTGGGAGGCTGGGACGTGTGGGCGTGAGTGTGGGGGGGCGGGGGGAGAACCGGCAGCTCGAGCCAAATGGCCTTTCCCTGCCCTGCCCGAAGAAATGAAGGCAGGAAGAAGCGGCTTCTTCCGAGGACGAAGGGGATGGCGGAGAGCAGGTAGATGAAGCTGGCAGCAGGTGCTGGGACAGAAAGCCTTAAAGATGCAGAAGGGCGTGAAAAGCTTTACAGGCTTTATCGGGAGAAATGAGGGCCGGGGGGAAGGAGTGGTGGGGAGGAGAGATCTTTCGGGGGGCACCGGTGGATGCAAAACACGCCCTGGCCACGCTGCAGACCAAGAGTGAAAAGGCAGTGGATGTCGCGAGGGAGAGCGCGACGGTGGGACGCAGACGCTGCTGCGGAGGGGCCTGCCATGCCGAAGCCCGCACGGGCCGGGCAGGGGAAGGAGAGGAGAGCTGTCCCGGGCCGGATGGCCTGCGGGGTGCAGCGTGGTCGTGCGCATCGCTCATTCCCGGGCTGGCTTGACGTGGTGTGTGACCCTGCCCGGGGATTTCGTGGCCTGGGCGCCTCGCCCCTTGGTCCCATGCATGGCCAGCCCAGGGGTCTGCACAGCATAAAAGCCAGAGTGGAAAGGAGCAGTCCCTGTATTCATAACACTGCAATCAAAGCGGTGGGGTGGGCTCGAGACACTTGGGGATGAAGAGCTGAACCTTTCCCCTGTTATACTTTCGTTAATCCCTCTGAAGCCGTCCAGCCCAGAAGGGAATAGCCCAGTCCACGGGGGTGAGTCAAGCCGGCCAAACTGAGCGCACGTGGCAAGCTGGGATGGATGCCACGAGCCACAGGATTGCACGGAAGCCGCTTTCCCAATTCTGGGCAAAGATCCAAATTCTAGGAACCTGACCCAGAAGACCTGCAATGTCCAGGCAAGCCCAATTTAAAATGTGCACATGGCTGGATGGGGTTGATGCAGTAACTTCAGAGCTTCCACAGGATCCATATTCGGTTCCTGGCAAGGATCCATATTCCTGCAAAACGGCCTGGAATGCCAGCTCCTGAGTGAGCCAGAATGCCTGGGCACACGCCATGCGCATTTCCAGATCCGAATGATGCCGGGCACCTGTTTGCTTCTTGCAACCCAGTCCAGCGTCTGCCTTCTGCAGCTCTCCTTGAGTGCATGACCGGGCCCCGTCCCCTCGGGAAGGTCCCTCCGGAAGTGAGCACACCTCCTCTCCACACACTGCTCATTCACGGGGCCTCCTGCTTCGGCTGACACCAGGCCATGGGGTCAAGAGCAGGGAGGGGGGCCGTCTGTGTCTGAGAACTCCTCATCTGCAGAGGCCCCCCCCGCTGGCGATACTTCTCGGTCATTCCCAGAAACTGCCTGGCTCGGCGAGGTGCCTGGCCTTGAGATAATCACCTCTGCCTCCGTCCTGGCAGCATCTTGACCCAGCCCATCTTCCACAAGCTCATGGTAATTTGTTTCACATTTCAGTCCTGCACTGTCTGGGATGCAGCCAGCAGCCTCTGAGAGCAATTGCGCAAGACAGCCCCCCTTCTCACCCCCTGAGACTGACCAGTGAAACTGTATGATGACGGGAATCTTCCACCTGCCCTGCCTCCCAGCCCAACTCAGGATACTGGTTGTCCCCTCTAAAGCCCCAAGGGTATCAGGACCAGGTTGTCTCGTGCGGTATCTCATCCGATATTTACCTGCCCCACGCGGTCATCAGATGCAGGTTCAACAAACTGCTCTGTGCATGATCAGAGATCCGTTCTGGGTGATTTGTACTTGGGGACAATAAAGAGAGTTGCAAGGAAAACGGTCTGAGGCTTGTGATTGCTCGAAGGAGGAACCTTGGCTCCCGACACCAGCCGTGCCAGCAGGAAAGTTCCCCAGCACCCGCGAGAATCCCCCAGAATCTACTGGCCTCCAGGAGCTTTGGCCATTCATGGATCCCTCGTGGACAGACTTGACTTTAACAGGCAACGGTTGATGCTCACTCCACACCTTTGGGTCACGGTCTTCCTGACCAGGTGGTTGCCATGCCAGGGGACGCCCCCTTTGGAGCTGGTCAACCAGGGCACAGACTCACAGCCCCCTGGACAGGGTGGGGGTGGCGTGGCCTCCCAGAGGGTTTGGGCCATTGGGTGGCACAGAAATGGAATGACTAGACTAGGCCACAACCTTTGTGAGAACTCCTGCCCAGTTCCAGGCACCGAAGTCGCCCAGCTAGCCTGATTCGCACACTGAAGAGGGCTTGGTGGGACTGAGGCGATAGACCCCAGAGCTCCTACTGAATCCCCAGAGGGGGCAGCAACACCCCCCCCACACACACACACACTGGAAATTGGAGTCGAGGGACAGATGTCCTTATGGAGCCACCAGGGGCCTCTGGGGGGGCCTCCCGCTTTCTCTGTGAAAGGGACCTCAGTTGTCGAGAGAGGGAAGGGATGAGTGTTCCTGCCATCTCCAGGCAGCGCATTTTTTCACTGTGCGGACTTCTGACACCGGGATGGAATCAAACGTTCCTCGCAACATCTCAGGCAAGCGCACCTTCCATCAAATGAGCCAGAAGTGGGGCATTCATCTCCACGTTGCCTCGGAAAGCATTCCCAGCAAACGTCCCAGCAAAAGCTGGTGCGTGACCCCGCTCTAAGAACTTCTCAATTCAAAACAGAAATAGCAGTGGCATTTTGACCTACTTTCTACTCCTGAGCTTACAATCTTTTTTTTCCCAACAGGCCAATGTTTGATATACTGTCTCCGTCCAAATTATTTATCAGCACCTGGCAGTGAAGGCCACTGCTGCCTTTACACCAGCAGCAACTGTGAACGACGCTACCTGTTTCTCTCTCCTTTACTGAATAAAGTACATTTTCTGCACGGTTCTCGTTCCATTTTCTTATTCGAGAGGAAGCCTCCCATTCCTTTGTTCAGCTCTCAAGAATGCAAGAGGAGGGCAAAGGCCTCGCTGGTCCCACACCCAGCTTCCCACAGCAGCCGACCAGCTGCTCTCGAGAAGCCCTCCGGCACTGACCAAAGTGCGGCTCCACACAGCACATCCCCGGCAGCAGTGACGGCCAGGAGGGGATTCGCCACACGGAGGGGAAGCTTGCCAAGGCCGATGGCTTTTCACGGGCCAGGGGTAGCATCCTGCATTTGGGCATTGTCCTGCTCCACGGGGAGGATTCTGAGAGGCCCTGGTGTACGAGGAGAGGAGTTTCATTATGTTATTCCTATCCAGCCTTATGTGACAGATGAACATTGTTCTGGAATGTCACAAACGTTTTCCTATTAATACTGACATTTTTCAGGGCACCGTACATCCCAAGGGTGTTCCCATATTTCACTGAAAGTGACTTTCAAAAGAAACTTGGAGGATCGTATTGGAGCAAATGAGGGGTGTTGAAGGACAGATATCAGGCTGGACATCAGGAAAGGCTTCCTCATGGTCAGAGCAATGTGCCAGTGGAACCAGCTGCCCGGAGAGGTGGGGGGCTCTCCCACACTGGAGACATTCAAGGGGAAACTGGGCAGCCACCTGAGTGGGGTGGTGTGACGTGGTGTCCTGCAACAGCAGGGGGTGGACCCGATGGCCTTCATGGCCCCTTCCAACTCTGCTATTCTGTGATTCTATGAGTCTGTGAGAACCAGGCATCGGTGCTGGAAGATCTAATGGGATTTCTCAGCCTGGTAGTGCCACATACATTATGGGAATGATGGGATCATCTAGGGCTAGGCAGATTTTTGCTTAATTCACCATTAGGATTATGAGACAAGGTGTCCTGTCCATGGGTTTTTCCTGGAAAATATTCCAGAATTGCACATCATTTCATTACTGTATTTTTCTTTCCAAAGAAGCCCCAACAGACTATCCATTTCGTCTCCAAAACAAAGACAACAAATCCAACAGTATAAGTCAAACAATAACAATAAATAAATTGCCTTATCAGGACCTAAAAAGCCAAGCTGGTTGGCAATGGCAGTGTTGGCAGAAAGCCAGGCTACGATCTCTTTGTTTTATGGCCCTGGGTCTGGAATAGTTGTGAGTCCTTCTGTTTAGATCCCAGCAAGAAGTTGAAGATGGCATGTGAGGCTCTGTCACAATTCCATCCTCACAACAGCCCTGTTAGGTAGGCGAGGCTGATAGAGGCGTATGCCCCAAGGCCACCAAGGGGGCTTCCTCCCCAGGTCTATTCTGACATCATAAGCACTGATGAGAGCCTGTCGTCTATCACACACCCTTTGCCATGGAGCGGAAGCCCCCAGAGCATGTGTGCGAGACCAGGCCAAAGGCTGTGTCCGTCCCTTCCCAGTGCCATTCTGCTCCCACTGGGGGACATGCTCAAATTTCCTGGCCCCCTCTAGAAAAGAGTCTTAACTCCCTCTGGATCACTTGCAAATACCACCCACAGCCAAAGCTTTCCAGGTGGTTTACAACAGCTCTCTGGAATTAATCCCACAATATTCCCAGATATTACAGAGCATTATAAGACTATTCTATTACAGAAGACTGCGCCTAGCATTCAATCTAAGAAGGCTTTCGTGTATCATCCATGTGAATTCTGTGCATACATTGTGGTTCTTTCCACTGCTTCCAGTGAAAGTTGCACGTTTGGTTGGTTTTGCCCCTCCAGAATTTGCCATTCCAGGTTGCTTTGTAGCATGTTTTTTATAGCCCAGCATGAATCCCACCACCTGATTCCTGCAGAAAAGTTGCGGCTCCGTGCATAACACCCATCTGCTCCCAGCTGTTTTGGTTAGCTTAGATACCGGATGGCTTCTGGGTGTTAAGAGGTTAATAAGAGTATAATATGGGTAGGGCTTGACTGAACTTTCTCTGAAGTGATCAAGGTGATCTATAGATGGCATTTCACACCAGTGAAGCTTGCAAGAATTACTACAAGTAACTCTCCATTACGTCCTCAGAGTGACTGTGGCGCCCTGGGGACAAACTATACTATCTCCATTGGTAGGCATGCCCATTTGTCCAATGCTTCTGGAGAGAGATTGAAAATGAAATTAATAAAATCACCAACCAATCAATCACTCGAGATCCAGGTGATGCTCTACCTAACTAATGAACTCAACACTGGATATTTGCAGGAAGATCTACTCGCTTTTCTGCTGTTGGCTGCTAGACAAGATTTTGTCCACAACTGGAAAGGTAATAGAGTTCCCAGGCTGAGCGACTGTGATGGGGAAGTGTGAGATTTGGCTCTGCTGGAGAAATGGAGGTATTGCCAGACGCCCAGCTAGTGAGACATCCGAAAGACCATCCAGATGTTGGCGCATTTGAGAGCACGAGGTCACCTATCGACTTCATTGACTGAGAAGGAGATGGACTTTGTTCTGCGCAGACAACACACAGGAAGATGGGGACGAGCTTCCTTTGGGTCCAGGAGCTTTGGACAGTAAGATTCTCTGAGATCTTTTTCTCTTTGAAATCTCTCCTCTCTGAAAAACAGCTTTTGTACTCCCGTTATACTTGACAGCAATGATATACATATTTATGAACCAATCTGTTTTATATTTGTTTGTTTTTAAGTATTACTAAACCATTCGGTTGTTATTTTAAAAGAAAACTAGATCTAAAAAATCGGAAGGGCTTCTTCTTCCTTCTTGGACTTATCTTTGCACTGGACTTGGACAGTTCCTCCAAGGGAGGAATGCCCTCCGTAAAGTAGGACCCATGGGCACCCTAGAGGAGAGCTGCGTTCACATCTGCGAGGATTCCTTTTGGTCAGTGCATTTAGTTCTGAGAGGAGAGACACTTAATTAATCACAGGACTGGGCTGGTCTGCAAACAGGAGCCTAACGAGCGGTGCTTAAGCACGTCCATGCGATGCCCCAGCCACGCCTACTCGGGGCGGCTTTCCGAGCCAACCACGGGAAGCAAAGTGTGTGCAAAATGCACGCGTGCACACACGCCAGTCACAACCATCCTCAAGTGACGGGGGCTCCGAGGAGAGGAGAGTCCTGGTTGTTAAGACAGGTTTTAACAAAGTCTCAACACCAACTGGCTCTCAGCTGGCAGTGCCCTTTGTACTTGGCATGTCAGGACCCTGCCTGCACCTTCCTGCCCTGGCAGTGCCCTGAGTCGCAGGAGGAAAGCCCGGGAAAGTGATTGCAGAAGGACAAGGGCAAGGGCATGATGCAGGGCGGACCGTCCACCCCTTGGAAGAGGAGCCAACCTTCATCCTCCTCAGTGTCTTCTCCTGTGCCCTGGAGGGCTGTCAGGACAAAGGGACCTTTGGATTTAGGAAATTAAGACACGAAGCCAGCCTTATTATAAGTTTATACAACTGGAAACAGTACAGGGCAGAGAGTTCCCCCGTCTCCCATTCGATTTGCTCACCCTGGTCTTGATGCCTGCAACTATTCCAGCTGGAGGTGCTGGGTTTTGACTCCAGGACCTTCTGTGGAGGAAGCCTGGGCTGTGCCCCGGGCCACGGGCCCTCCCAGAATGATCGCAGTATCTGCTTCAAAACCGAATCCCATGACTCCCTGGTGGGTGATATGCCAGCTCAGTTTCATCGATTTCAGAGGGCTCTGGAGATTTCTTAGGCAATTTACCTTGAGAATCATGAGGTTCGAGCGTTCCTCTCCTAGGCTGGTAGGAGAGCGAGAGCCAGCGCAGCCAACCTCTTGCAGCTTCAGGGATCTTTAATGGGGAAAACAGGAATTTCAGCGGAAACGGGGGCAGCCCTGTCTCAACATTTTCCCTTGCGGACAGCTGGCATCTCCCTTACCCCTTCTGCAGGCCTTTTCCACAGGGAAAGAAACTTTTCTTTAAAAATGGGAGCATTTGGTTGAAAAAAGACAACAATTGGCAGAAGACCGTCCCGGCAGGTGTGCTCAAACCATTAGCTCATTTATACGTGTTTAAAAAATGATCAGGCTTCTGCTTGGCAGTCCCTTTTGAAAGCACTATTTTGACAGAAACACACAAAAATGAACACCGCCACCACAGAAGGGTATGCAACTTGCTTTTATGGTTTCTTTTAAATGAAAATATGTTTTTCATAGGGACATATGCATACACCAGACATCTATGAATATGTCTTAATAGGGGAAAAATATGCTTAGCCCTGCCAAACATCCCGTTTCAAAGAAAGCCTCAGCTTTCACAGCTCCTGTCAAAATTGACAGTTCCTGTAAATGGGGTATCTTGCACTTTCCCGCTAAATGCCTTTAAATGCTCAGGAAAGCGTGCAAAAGGTGCAGGACACCAAGAACTGTCAGGTCCATATAAAATACCAGAGTATCTTGCTACAGGGAGAGTGAAATAGTCCCCACTCCCTTTTGCAAGCAAAGATTCATTCACAGCTTTGCTTTCACTTGACAGCTCACCTTTTGACAGCTGTCAGGGAAGGGAAAGCAACAATCTGATCTATTTGTAGACTCGTGTTCAAAATGCTCTTGGGTGGTGCCTCCTGTACTTTGCCACAGGCTATTGATGACATAAAGGTTTCACTTTGGAACCCTGGCACAAATTTCAAGAGCATGTTTTAAAATATAAAAATCACTGCCTACAAGCACACATGGCTTGTTTTGCTATGAATTCACTCATTGCCAGTGGGGAAGGGAAACGGAACAAGTGGGGAGACTGGAAAAAAGTCAGATTGTCACACATCCCGCCTTTGACATCTGGGAACTGTTTGACTCACTCCACTTGTGAGAACTGGAGAGAAACATTTTTGCATTTTGGATGCCAGAGTTTTTAAATAAGCCTTGCCAGGGCTCTGACGGGAGAACTTCCAGACTAGCACTGCTCACCTGGTTCCCTGCCTTCTCCCTGTTGCTTGCTATGAACAAACAAACACTGCAACAACGCCTCGTGCCTGCAGCGCCCTCTCCTCATGCTGCAGAAGCCACCTGGAGGACCTGTCTTGCCATTTCGGAGGGGAGATTTTATCTGCTGCCCAGGCACTTAAGTTGGGCTCTCATGAGTTGCACCCAGCGCTCAGGTGGCTTGAAGGTTCTTGTTCATGAACAGCGTCTTGCCCACAAGTGGTCCCCTATTCTCAAGGAATCCTGGACCCCAGAAAGGAACTTCTGCTCCCGGCACCTGGGTGAGCCAGTGTCCCCTCAGCTCTGGTTTCACAAGGTAGGCGCCACACAGCCTGAGGACAAACCTACTAAGGTTCGTCTGATCACTCCAGGATTTCTTGATCTTCTTTTAAGCCAGGGAGTCCCAGATCCTGGACATCTTCAGGAAACAGCCTTGTCCCTATGGGTAAAGATGTATATGTACACATTATATGTTATCCTAGCTGCAAAAAATTCAGTATTTTAACAATGGTAAGACAACACATGAAGACATACCTTAAATATCAACATGAACCGACTATTTATGTGTTGAGGAAAGCAGATTAAACAGAGACATTCTGAAATATTGGAAATATTTTTTATTTTTTGTAATACACATTACAAAAGGTGATTGTTTGATTATGTTAGAAAGATTTTGGAAATGAAGGAAAGCTCATTGCAACCTTAGATATAAAAAGATTAAACAAAACAAAAACATATGGCTAATACACGAAGGAAGGTTGGACATGCAGCTCTTCCCGGATGGATCATAATCACCCCAAGACTAGAGTTTCGTGGCAAAAGATGAGCATGCCCAGGATTTAGGGGACATATTTATTTCACTGCTGTGGAACCAGGACTTCCCCTTAGTAGGAGCACTTGTTGGAATTGTACGATCTCATTAATTTAATCATAGCTCCCTTGAAACCACAGTGCCTGGGAACAGCTCAACACTTGAATGATTTTGTCATAGCCCTGAGGACAACAAAGCTCATGCTCCTATCAACAGAAATAAATTTCATTTTTTGAAAAATCAGACTGGCTTCTAAATAACAGTCCAGACCAAATTGAATACTTTCAAGTTCAATGAAATCCAGTGGGAGAGATAAGCAGGTACTCAAGCCAATGAGAATTCATTGAAAACAAGCTTGATTTTGGCTAGATCGGGTCCACTCTCTTGCCAGTATTTAATTGCTTTGTGTGAGTTCATTTCAAACAATGGGAAATATTAAAATATATATTATTGCCTCTTCTTTAACCATACAACCATTCAAGGCAACTGTAGTCTGTTTTCTAATTAAATCACAAATTAAGAACTGTGCATTAACGAACTGTGAACAACTCATAACTGCTCAAAATATTTGAATTCAGTAGAGTTATTAGAATGACAGGAAATGTCCCAAATGTGTTTTTAAACTATGGTTGAAAGCATTAATAGATACTTCAGGAGATTAATACATTCATTAATTGCACAGATTGAGTTCCCCGGCTTAAGTGTATTCATCCTACAGAATGATGAAATCAAGGTAGGTTGCCAACTTTGGAGGAAATTGAGGCCCACACTTGATAGGTACTGGGAATTTATTCAGTCTTTGACAGGGCTGGATCCATCCCCTGGTGCTTTTATAAGCATTTGTAGCGGCAAGACAAGCATGGCCGTCCTCTTAGCGATGCCTCTTCAGATTTGCAATCCTTGATTCTCCCAACACTCTTCTGCATGTTCCATTTTGTTGTTCTGCTTCACACATTCATTTTGCCAATATCTATATTAGTCTTTGCGCTGGAAAAAACCTGTTTATGTAAGGTGTGGATGATGATGCAAAACCAGCCTAGGAAATGTTTGCTGCTCTTTGGGAACTTTGACTGACATTTCATTTTAGGCAAGATTTGCTGGCAATTGTGTGAGGATGTTTTCCTCCCCATTGAGGAGCCAGGATGCGCCCACCGGTGGCACCTGGGTTTGTTTTGGGACAATGTGTGAAAGACCCAGCCAGAACGACCCAAGCATGCAAGCTACAGCAGCACATGTTCAAAATAATCCAGGTTGAAACTGGACCTGTTCAGGACTGATGAGGTCTGATTTGTCCTGATAATGGCCCAGAGTCTGCCTATAAAAAGCCCGTTGCGTGTTTGAAAGAGCAGCTGCTTCTCGACAGGTGGAATTTTGCGCAAACAAGCAGGAGTCAACATGGGAGCTGACTGTCCTTGCTCCAGCCCTGCTTGGGTTGTGAAGCAGGCAGCTAACCGTGTTTCTTCCCGGACGCCGTCATTCTGTGCTTTTAAACTGTGTCTGCATTCTCTATAAGTTAGAACAACAAACCTCTTGCCAACCCTGGTTTTTAACCCTGAGCACGAGCAATTATGCATTTCAAAACATGGCACCACCAAGAAAAAGCCTGAGTGCCCATTCGGGGGTCCTTGGGCTTGGGGCCCTGGACTTTGGACCCATGTTCCTGCATTCTTCAATACAGGAACTCCAGTTGGGATTGGTAGTCCACACTGCACTTCATGCAGGGATTAACCTGCAGCCAAACCCACCTCACATGGTTATGGGGGGGGGGATGGGGGAGGCCATGCTACGCTGGGCTCAATGAAGAAAGGGTGGGATATAAATGAATTTATTTTCAGTGCACGTCTACTCTGGTCCCATTACAATTGATGAGGCTTATTCCTAGCTAAGTATATAGAATTGCTGGCTTAATAAGAAATGCAATATATATTAGCATTGTTTTTTTATTTATGAAACTATTTTAATTGGGGAAACCGCTGTGAATGTCTAATAAGGCTGAAAGCTGAGTTATACTTAGGAAACAGAAGCATATGAGAAACTGCTTTATGCCACAGGAAGCCCTCGGTCTCTTCTAAGTTTGGCATCATCTCCCTGTGGCCAAGCTTGCTCACGCTTTGCTCAGAAATCAGAACTCCCATGGAAAACAAAGTTGAAGAAACCTAATCGGATTCACACAACAGAGTCCAGCAGAAGTTGCTGCGTGCTAAGCGCATCCTTTCTCCTCCGGAGCCAGTGCAACGTTGGAACCTTAAAATCAGAGGCCCAGCAGAAAAAGCGCTCTGAGATATTCGTGGCCCTGCGAGGGCTCGGCGCAGGGAATCCAACAACCGCGCAGCGCAGCGACCCGTCGGGGGTCCGGTGACAGGGCGCTCAGGCAACGCGGCCGTGTGGACGCCGCGGCTTCCCATCACGCGACTGCGCGCCTCCTCCGGGTCCACGGACACTGCCCCCCCAGGCTCGCATCCGTCCCGCCCGTTCGCGTTACCTCTCTTCCACCCTGTTCCGCAAAGGACGAGCTGCCGATGCGCGGGCAGGCTTCGGGCGAGGGCCGGGGCTGGGGGCCCTCAGTGCGGCGGGGCTCCCGCCACGGCTCGCGCGACCCTCTGACGGCCGGGGCCCCCGATCCGTGCCGCGCCCCTGTTGCGAGGGGCAGGGGCGGCCCCCGCCCGCCACGGGGCTGGCATAACCCGGGCGGGGACCCGCAGCAGCCCGTGCGCGCCACGGCGGGCAGCGCGAGGAGGACGAGGCGCGCCAGGACGAGGCCGCCCGCCTGAGCCGCCGCTC
>NW_025335854.1:8354478-8416701 GCF_004798865.1 Varanus komodoensis
GCTTGCGAGTGGGCCGCGGCAGGCCTGCGCCCCGGCTGCGCGGCCCGAAGCGGGCGTGGGCGGGCGGGCGAGGCGGCGGCCGCCGCGGCCCCCGGCAGGCCTGCGCCGCTCCTGCGTCCGGCGGGGATGGGGCCGCGGCGCGCGACCGGGGCGGGCGAGCCGCTCTCGGCCAGCGCAGTCTATCTGACAGCCGCTTGCGAAGATGACGGGAAGGCCTGCTGGGCCCGGTCCGCCTCCCGGTGCTGCGTTTAGGGCTCAGGCGGGCGAGCAGCAGCAGGTGCACCTGTCGGCCCCCTCTGGCGCGGGTGCTCCTGGGGCAGCCCCCCGTGCTGGGTGTCTTTCCAGGAGGCCTTCCCTCCGGCGTATGCGCCAGGGCTGGCCCTGGGCTCCCGTCCGGTGGGAGAGGTCCCTCGGCAGCGCAGAAGAGGCCGCTGCTCGGGGCTTCCACAGGCTCCGATGGGAAAGGAGGAAGCTGGGAAGAGAAGTGTTTGCTGGCCCTGCGGGCGGCCCTAGCGGCATGGGCCTGCGGGCGGCTGGCTGGGGGTCCCAGATGGACTCACCTGGGATCCTGGCCCTGGCTCATCCCACGCGGGCAGCAATCGATCCTGGGAATGTTCACCCGGGAGACACGACCTGCCATTCCTGGCATCGCCGAGCACGCGTTGCATCGGGCCCTCCTTCCTGAAGCATGGGATGCCCCGCTTTTCAGTACACAATTCCAGGAGCGCTTTCCAGTACAAAGGTCTGGAAACAGCGCAGAGTTAAAATGCTTCACAGTGATGAGAGTGCCAACGGCCTTCACCCGGTGTCATTCAAGGCAGAACCTGGGTGTTCAAGGTCCGGGGAGCGGCTGAAAATTCATGTAGGCCCTGCTGACGAGTGACTGGCCCAGACGTGCCTCTGTGTGTGTGTGTGTGTTGGGGGGCGGGGTGTCCGTGCTGGGGCACCACCCAAAAACGTGCTCTTCAGCGCAGGATTTCTCCCCTAGACATGCCACTCAGTTATAGCAATTGTTGTCTTTAAAAGAACACGGTGTGGCCATTTCCTCAGGAGGGTCCTGAACCCTTTCTGGAAGTTTTGAAGCCCCTCCCCATGCAAACATACTGGACGTTGGGCTCCGTCGGGAAGGTTCCCAGCATCCTGCCAGGTCTGTGGCAACTGTGTGGTGTAGTGTTTAAGAGTGTGGGACTGGGACGCAGTTGGGACTGGGTTCGAGTCCCCACTTGGCCATGGAGCCCAATGGGTGGCTTTGGGCCAGTCTCAGGCTCTTACCCCAGCCCACCTCACAGGGTTGTTGTGCAGATAAGACTGAGAACAGGAGGAGAATTGTTAGCTGCTTTGAGTTCTCTGTGAGAAAATAGTGGGATATAAATCTAATAAATAAAATAAAGTGCGCATCAAGGTGAGGCCTCCGCACCACCTTCTTGGGAAGCGCCAGGCTCCTCCTCCATGCAGCAGCCATGCTCTCCAGCCACGGACTTTCATGCCGTGTCCTCAGAGCTTCTCCTGCCAGTAGCGGTTGTCCATGAAGATTAAACGCGCGTGCAATGGGTACCTGCTGTGATGCATTGAAAAAAAACTTTTTGGCTCTAGCAGGGACCGGTGTCCTTTTCCACCTGTGGCTGGATGGCACATTGCAGCCTCATGCACAGCCACTGCGTATCCAGACCATGTGCGGCTGCGGATCTGCTCAAGTTCAGGTGATCCGAGTGTACCTGGGGGTTGGACCAAGGCCCTTGCAGGTCCCTTCCAGCTCTGCTGTTTCCACCGTCCTGTCTGAGACTCCCTGCCCGCACTTCCCCTGGACAGCCACATGGCATGGCAAATGTCCTGTGCAGCAGTCACGCATCTCAGTGACCACGCGTGGGATTTTCTCAAGCCACACCGATTAATTCACCCGGCACATCCCAGGCTCAGCTGTTTCTTGCATCGTCATCATCCGTCGCTTCCCCGTGCGTCTTGCTCAGCGCATTCTTGCATGTGCGAATGAGCAGTGTGGCAGATCCCCATGCATGAGGTTTCTGCTGTGCAGCCTGAACTACTGGTCAAGAGCCTGCACAACCAGCAACTCATGAATTGCGCACCAAAGATAAGATATGCCTGCGGGGGGGGGGGGGTAATTCGCATAGCATTTCCATATTCAGTAGCTGCTGGGTCCCTAACCGTGTCTCAGCACTGTTCCCCCATGCATGTAGCAGAGCCTGAATTTATGCCGTTCTCGCCTAACAGCAACCCAGAAGTTGTTGGGACCACTTGGGATCGCCCCGCAGCGACTCACCACGTCCGTTTGGTTTCTGGTCTGCCACAGAACCCAGGAGCGTCCCGCTTCTGGCTGGTTTGCTGTAGCATCCGAGTCCGTCACTCTGAGTTGCTGATGGAGAAATAACCCCTCATATGTTGTTGGGTGGAACTCTAGTTGTTTCTCCTTCCATGACCCAGAGTGGCGACGTTGGACATCTCAACAGGCAACCCAGGTACACGATGCTCATTGGCTTTCACGTGGCCCTGAAAACTCGCGGTTCTTGTGCTTGATCTCAGATTCGTGTCCTGCCTCTTTGCAAGCACTGCCAGATTGCACACGCTGGGTTATCGCACGCCTTGCTTCGCAACTGCTGCAAGTTCAGCTGGGCAAGAGTGTGGCTGACCCAGTGGCATCCGGTTAACTTTAGGGCTGGACAAGTTGAACCCAGAATGCCTCGTTTCAGATCTTCTCTCACTCTGCTCTGTGGTCCAGAAGATCGTCCTCCTTATCCTTCTGCACATCTAAGATGCTCTGCTGAGCCCTGCATTCTGACCGCTTGCTCTTTGAGAATTAAGTCATTGATCTGCAACCGCTGTGCAGATGGCTTGAACTTGAATGGCTCAGCAGATGTGTTGCAGATTGCAAAATGAATATCAGTCAATAATGTGGACGAAAAAAAGGCAAATGCTATTTTTGGCTGCATTAACAGAGCCATCACTTCCATATCTTGCAAAGCACTGGTTCCTTTCTGTGCAGTGCTGGCGAGACCTCCTCTGGCGTCCTGCACCTGATTCTGGGCACCACAGTTTAAGAAAGTTGCAGGAAAACTGGAAAAACTTCAGAAGAGGGAAACAAACGGGACTGGAAGCAAAGCCTGGCGAGGAGAGACTGAAAGAAGTGGGCGTGTTTAGCCTGGAGAAGAGAAGGCTGAGGGGAGACAGGATGGCCCTCTTCAAATACTGGAAAGGTTGTTCCACAGAGGGGGCCAGGATCTCTTCTCAATCATCCCAGCATGCAGGACATGGAATGTCCCGTGTTCACCCTGCAGGAAGCCAGATTCTGGCTGAATGTCAGGGGAACACGTCCTGTTACAATGAAATCAGCTCCCTTGGGGGTTGAGGGCTCTCCCACCCTGGGAAGGCATTTGTGGTGCAGCCGGATAAGCCTTCTGCTAGCGATGCTTGCACTTGGAGTCCTGCGCTGAGGAGCGGGTTGGACCAGGCAGCCTTCTCAGCCCGTTCCAGCTCTACTATTTTGTGATCCGATGCCTGTTATTCCTCAACTGCTGTTTGACCCCCACTGTTGCATTCTGATGCCACGGCACGACTTGCTGCCCTGTTGAAGGACCCAACCCTTCCGATTTAAGGGGTCTAGCATCCCAGCCCAAGTCTCCCTGCCTCTGCCTCCCCACTCCCTCTGCTTCAGGAATACTGGGGCAAAAGTAACCTTGAAGCTGCCTGAGGCTTGATTCAGGCTCACATGCCACGCCTTGTCTTGGCACATTGAAAATGTGCTTTCTCTTCGCCAACCATCGTAATTACTGATCTCGCTGCACTATGAGGCAGATCACCAATTCTCCTGCTCCTGAAGCAGCTGAAGCAGAGAACGAGCAGTTGTCCCCAAGCCACCCAGCTGACTGGGCTTCCAGCCAGGCTTCTGCTGTCCCAGTCCAGCTTTGACCGTTGCAACGTACCCAGACAGCTGGGCCAGAGCAGTGTTTTCTTGATCTGTCGGCCAATAATAATGGGGAGCGGAATGTTTTCCCCAGTGGTGTCAACCTGAGGGTAGGCGGTAGCATGTCAGACTGGAGCAGTGGCTTTATAGGAATTAATATTCCTCTATAAAAATAAATGCATGTCTATATTCTCCGTGCTTCAAAGCGAGGCAAACCTCCATGGCATCTAGTTTGCTAAGCAGAGGGATATTTATTTATTTATGAAGGTGCATCTGATTCTGTGAACTCCCATCACCAAGCTGCACATTTGGTCTTGTGTAGTTGCAAAAATTGAATTTGAATTTGAATTGTGCTGGCGGAGACTCCTGTGAGTCCCTTGGACCACAAGGCGATCAAACCGGTCAGTCCGAGAGGAGATCAACCCTGACTGCTCTTCAGAAGGCCAGATACTGAAGGTGAAACTCAAATACTTTGGCCACCTAATGAGAAGGAAGAACTCCCTGGAGAAGACCCTGATGCTGGGAACAATAGAGGGCAAAAGAAGGAGGGGGCGGCAGAGGATGAGGTGGCTGGATGGAGTCACTGAAGCAGTTGGGGTGAGCTTAAGTGGACTCCGGGGGATGGTGGAGGACAGGAAGGCCTGGAGGAGTGTCGTCCATGGGGTCACGATGGGTCGGATGGGACTTTGCAACTAGCAACAACAACAGCAACTTGCAAAAAAAGACGTGTTGGGCTTGAGGACTTTTTTGGCAGTTTTCTGGCAGAAAATCCCACACAATCACACAACAGGCTAGATCTTGTTTGGGATTTTGTTTACTTTGCAATAATGTTGCACAGTAAGTACGTGATGATTGTTGCAAACCGTCCAGAGAGCTTTGGCTATTGGGTGGCATAGAAATGCAATAATAAATAAGGAAGTGGGTGAAATCAGATACATAATAAAGTAATAAATCATGGAAAGGAAACAATGGAGCAAAATAAATAAGACAAGTTGCTAGATTTTGCCTTTAAAAAATGTATCGAACAGGGTAAACCTATTGCATGAAACGAAAACTTCTCAAGGAGTGGTACAGTGTAAAGCTGGGGCGGGGGCGGATTGCGCTTCGCTGTTGCTGGATGCAATTCACACCAGGGTATGCGGCTTCCAACACAAGTCAGGGAGGCATCGCATTTGCTCGGTGACAAATTGTTATTTGCCACAAGGCAGCTGGAGCTGCATTTTAACCTCACAGCGCACCCTGTGTCGTAGGTTAGTCTGAGAGATGATGACTTTCCCAAAGTCACCTGGCAGGGATTTGAACTTTGGTTTCCCACACACAAGCTCAGTACCCCAGGCCTCTGTACTGCGCTAGTTTGCAAATTGTGGCTCGAGGGTGGCTACTGTTTAGGGACAGATGTTAGATCTCCCTTTCCACCATACAAAGAAATAATTGCAAATTTGTGGCACTAGAAATAATTGCCACTTTTCTAAGAAAAATGGAATTTGGCAATAGAGGCTGCTACTTTCCCTCATTTCACTTCCGACGATCGAATTATCCCCCTCCCCAAATAATTGTTGCAGAATCCACTAAACAGCTCAGTGCATCTTGCCTTCTGCCTTTAACATCATCAGTCCATAGAAATTTATTAGAATTTTCTACATTATGCAGTCACTTGATGCCCGCCTTTCATGTTTTCATGAAAATTATAAAGATGTTTGGGATGCCTTTAAAAAAATATTTGTACACTCAGAGGATACATTAGACAGAGACTGGTCATTCCTAAGTTTTCAGCCCACTTCTGCTCCCTGGAAGGTAAATCTCTTAAGTTGTGACCAATTCATAGAATCATAGAATAGAGTTGGAAGAGCCATGAAGGCCATCGAGTCCAACCCCCTGCTGTTGCAGGACACCACGTCACTGCCCAGTTTCCCCTTGAATGTCTCCAGGGTGGGAGAGCCCCCCTCCTCTCTGGGCAGCTGGTCCCACTGTCCTATTGCTCTGGCAGTGAGGAAGCTTTTCCTGATGCCCAGCCTGAATCTGGGTTGTCGTAACTTGAATTGATTATTGATCTTGACTTCTGTGCATTTCCATGTAAATCCTTCCACCTGGGCACAAAAGCCCTTCTGATGTTATGTCTGGACTTCTGAATCCTGCAGAAGTCTCTAGAGTTGCTGCTATTAAATATTCTGTAATAGTCTATTAAGCATTGCTAAGTTTGCCATTCAAAGCTGTAATAGTGAATTTATCCTTGTTTCAGAATCCAGTAGAGTAGATTAATTTATTGCTGGATAAATGAACTGAACAAAGAGAAATGGAGAAGCTTTTGGTTGTGATGCTTTGTATGAGAACTGTGAGAATAGTTACAGTGTGATGTCTGTGAGTTGCTGGTTGGGTGGGGGGGGGGGGGCTAATTGATTTGCTGTCAGCACAGAGAAAAACGTTCTTCCCACATCTTGTTAGGAGCCGTGGATGGGCAGAAATTCCACCTACAGGCTCATTGCAGGGCCGGTGGGGAAAGCTGAGGCTATAAGAAGAGGAGAAGGAGGCCCTCGGATCAGTCCAGCCTGGCACGATGGCAGCGCATTGACATTAATCCCGTGCTGCGTCGAAATGCTTCCTTTGTCTTCCTTCCCTGACCTATTGTGAGTCAGCCGCATTGGTTGCTACCATGTTGCAGTACTGGGGAAATTTGTTTGTTTATTCGAGTTACATCCTGCTTTTTTCTTACAGCAAACTCAAAGTGGCTTACACCATTCTCTACTCTCAGTCTTATCCCCACAACAACAACCCTGTGAGGTAGGCTGGCCCAGCCCAAAGCCACCCTGCTAGCTACATGGCTGAGTGGGGACTAGAACCCGAGTCAGCTGAGTCCCAGTTCCGCGCTCTTAACCACTGCACCACACCATCTCTCGGGCAGGAAGGGGCAGCTGTCTTTATCCACCCCATGTTGTTCATCTTTTTATAAACCCCCTGCAAGCAGCTCCTTCAGCTTTCCACCTCCTTCAAGGGTTTCTAGCCTTCCTCTTCCCAAGGGCTGTAGAGATGTACCCATACTTAAAGCATGCATAACAGAAACAAACAAATTAATGCACCTCCCCGCTGATTAAGCCTGGCTATCAATTGCCAGCCCTGCAAGCAAGTTTTTATTGCTTACACTTTGATGCGCCATGAAGGAAAATGAGCTTCACTGGTGTGATTCCTTCTCGGTGTGGCTCTTGCGTTCAGATATTCAGATTTATGAAAAGGAAAACGGTGAATCGGCTGGAAGATGTCTTCGTAGTCCAGTGCTTACATTGCTCAATGGCTTTGTTGATGTGGGTTTTCTCTTCATGGGGGTGATTCGTATGCAGCTGTTACTGGTCCCTGCGAGGTCTATGAAAGGCACCTCAGTGTGAGAGGGCAGAGAGCCAGGAGTGAGCAAGAGACTTGGGAGTGTGCACATGGCGGATTGCACAAGCATTAACTCGTGCAAACGTGGCATGCTGCAGGCTTCCACGCAGTGCTTCTCCGGACCCAGTTCCGCTGCACCAGAATCCACTCCCGCGCCTTTCTGTGTAGGATTGTGCCACGGGGAAACTGCACCTTGGCACCCTCACAGTGGCCGCCGCTGTAGAAGCCCTGGTGAGGTTTCCATGGTTACTCGCAGCAGAGGCTGCACTAGGCCGGCTGGCAAAATTTCCCCATAGATCATGGCTTCCCAGGGTGCCAGCTTTCCCCAAACTGCTGTTCTTTGCCTGTGTGGACAGCAGCTCACATCAGCCCCAGCCAGCATGGCTGAAAGTCAAAGACAGGGGAGCTACAGTCAAAAACACCAAAAACAGGAGGGCATGAGCATCTGTGTGCTTCGAGGCCTCGCCGCTCGTCGCTTCCCCTGTTGACCACACGCATGGTGACTGACTGCTGGCTCAGGGGCGACGTGGGCATCCTGGCAGGGTCGTTTTGGGATCTCTTAAGGGGAAATCCCTGCACATGATGGGGCACCTTTCCTCCTCTCGTTCTTTCTCTCGTTTGCACTGGCCTGTCCGGTCTTCAGGGCTCCCCTCCTGAACTCCACTTCCCCAACACAACGCACGGCCCGGGAGCCTGGAACTGCCTCGGGTGGCAGGCAGCCCATCGTGTTATTAACGGTAGGCCCTTGCCACAGTCTAGGCAGACTTCCCGAGTGGCAGTATGGTATAGTGGTTACGCGAGCTGGTCCAGGTCTCGGGAGACCTGGGTTCTAGTCCCCACTCAGTCATGGCGCCCACTGGGTGACTCTGGGCCAGTCGCAGATTTTCGGCCTTACCTGCTTCACAGGATTGTTGTTGTGAGGATGGAATGGAGAGGAGGGGAACCGTATAAGCCGCCGTGGCCTCCTTGCAAGAAGAAGAAAGATGGGGTAGAACTGCGACGTCATCGCTTGTATTATTTATTTATTTATTACTCTTGTTTAAAACTGCCCTTTTGCAACACGCTCTCTGGGTCGCCACGCAGTGTAAAATCAACAAATGACATTGACAAAATAATACAATTAGAATCTCACAATAACTAAACAAAATAAAGTCCCAATAACATAATTAAAATAAAACGGTCATTCCCATAATTAAAACTGTGCTGATGTAAATAGTGTGAAGAGTGCCAGAGGTGCACTGGAGAAGGAAAGGTTTTGCCAGGCACCCGAAGCGTGAAAAAGTGGGTGTCTGGCAAATCTCCGTTGTTGTCGTCGTCATACAGAGATCCATCGGGCCGCCTCCTCTGTGCAGACACGCCTCTTCAGCAATTTGCAACCTGCTTCTGTGCTGTTCGGCTGGGGGCCCTTTTGTCAGTTCGGTTTGATCGCAGCCGTCGGCCTCCTCCAGGGTGGCTTCAGCACCGCGGACAGCTCCCACAAAGCTCGCCGTGGAGGTGCCTGTGGATGGGGGAGCCAGCGCATCCTTTAGGATAAGTATTCAGCATGGGACCCTGTGCAGCAGTATGCAAGGCTTCTGCACATGCTCAGAGGAACCGAGCATGTTCCAGAGCTGGAGTCCGGACTTTGAAAGAAGCTTCAGAAACAGCTGCCGGGAGCTTCCTGTTCAGCTGAGCTTGAGTTGCGCTTTAATTGGGATTCAGCGGCTAATGGCCAAGCCACAAAGCGAGACCGCTTGCGGCTCGGAGCAGGGTGCGTGGGTGCCTGCAGCAGTCCTCATGCATCTGACCCCGCGGCTCTATTCGACAGGAGAAGATGGCGTGAAGCACCGTTATTGCAAACCTGTGCCAAGATCTTACGTTTTGCGGGGCTTTGATGGGACAAGTTCATCCACAGGCCAGAAAGGAGAGTGAAGCTGCTCGCCTCTCCCAGGCAGAGGCCACTTTAATTGGTTCTGCAAACACCTGGGCCCACATTTGCAGCTGGAGGCCTTTGTGCATGCGGCACTATCTAAAATATCTAGCGAAGTGGTGATTTGAAGAGAAATTGGGTGTATCGAACAGTCTTTGGAGAGATCGGGGCAAGCTGGTCTCCTGGAGGCCACGCCAGGGCTGAGCTAAGTAGAGGAAGCTCTCTGGCAAGCAGTCAGAAAGCGGATTGTTTCCAGGCTGAGGGCAGAGGGACCCAATGAGTTTAGTTATGCGGAGCTCTGAGTAGTTTGGGTTTTAAAGCCCGAAGCAGGGGAAGCTGCTGAACCCTTTACTCTGCAGCTCAGCGCTGTCCTTCCCCAGGAATGCGCAAGCCTGCGAAGTTAGAAATCCCCAAGTTTCCCTGAACACTCCTTCCACGATCATGTCACCCTGTTTGCAGTCCGCAAAGTGAGCATTTAAAAGAAAAAAGAGGGGATATGCAGGAAAAGTGTGTATTTTCGCGGGGAAAATGCAAATTTGTAAAAGAATATTTTTTGCCCAATGGGGAAAAATGCGTTGAGAAAAACAAAAGTTTTGCATGCCAGAGATTGGATGGGAAATTGCAAAAATTGAAAGTAGTGTGGAATGTGTGAATGATCTGTGAACAGGGATGGACTTTGTACATCCTCCCCTCCCCCTGCTCCTTTCTCACAATCGAGTGAAAATGCGCTTCCCGCACTGCAGGTGGGAAAGCACGAGGGGGGAAGTACAATTTTGAGAAAATGAACAGCAGGCAGGCAAACAGTAGTGGAAAGGCCCCTCCTCGCTTCTGCTCTTGGCTGTGGACCGTGCAGCCACTTCTCAGGGACATGAGTCATCTTTGGGGACGAGACGGCAACAGATTGCAAGCCGAGCCTCGTGTGGCCCCAGAATAGACTGGTGTGATCGGGATTTGCAGCAGACTTGAACAAAGAGTGGCTGGGCCCAGAAGGGTCCTTGATGGCCCTGGGATTCTTGGCCCCGCATCTTCCCAAGGCTGCCTCCAGCGGCACTTGCCTTTGCTCAGAGCCGGAATGGCTTCCTCTGGAAGGATTCCCGGTGGCTGCATGTGCCTGTGGCAGGGTGGCGATGACTCTCTCCGAATCCGTCCATCCTCCCTCCGTTGGACATCTTCCCCTGCTTGCCTCTTGCTTGGGAAGCGAGCTGCGCTCAGGGGAGGTCTATGGAGGATCGTGGGACCCCGGCTGTGCAAGTTCCTGCCGTGGCACCCGCAAGCACCCACGTGGAAGAGTGACGCCACTTGCACGGTGCTTGCCCAGGCTCACTTCCTGGTGGTCCCCCACACGAATGCTTTGCACACCTGCCACACGTGGCCCTGAGGAAATGGGCTGGTGCCTGGGGAGCTGAGCCCAGGGCATCAAGTGGATCCCCACCCCAAAAGAATCTCTCCCTCCCTCAAGCTCCTTAAGGTCAGCTCGACCTGGGCCCGCATGTGGGCCTGCTCCTGATGTTGCTGGCGACCTGGATGCCCATCTCTCTGGAGTAGCAGCGCCCTAGGAACGAGAGCGGGGCCTTTGGAAGGAGAGGTCTCTACATCTGGAGCGGCTGGTGACTTACCTCTTGGGCTTGAGCCCTCGTCGTGTCGCTCTAAGGCCTCAGTACACCGGCCTCTTCATCCAAGGCTTGGTGGTGTCGCAGTGGGCCAGGGGTTCTGGCTCACGGCACTGGCCAATCCCGACCCCGTCAGGGCAGCCCTTTCCAGCCGCGCTTTCGCTCCTTGCTCACTTCTGCGTGGGCACGTGACCCTGGACTCTGGATGCTGCGTCTGCTGCTTTTGCAGCTCCGTCAAGGAGACCGTGCCCAGGAATGGTGTCCCCTGCATCCGAGCGACAGCTTCCGCACATTTGCCGTTGAAATTTACCCGTGTAAAGCACTGCCACAGTTCTGTCCCGTGGGCTGCACCTTCCCAACTTCACAGAGACCCCTCTTGGACCCGGAGCTGTGAAAGCCCCAGCTGCTGGCTCATGAGCTTCGTGCTGGAGGTCTAAATGAGACCGAACACAGGAGATCTGTGACTGGAATACCTGATGGATCTCTCAGTTAAACGTCAGCGAGACTCGGATTGGGCTGTGGGATAGGGTAATCCCTTCTCCAATGCAGCTTCCCAAATCTCCCCCTTCCAAGGTGTTACATGTGCTGCTGGGGAGAACATACAGTGTCCCCCCAAAGTTTTTCCCAGCAGGTCAGGTAGGGCCTTGGGGAGCGGGGCAATTTAGATGAGGAAACAGAGAGGGAAGAGTTTGATTGCTGGTCACATGTTGTGCCCACCCCCCCGCCCCATGAGTGGGAATTTCAATGCTGGATTTCCCTCACCTTCTCTGGTTTGTCCTTAGTGATGCAGCTCAGGGCATTAGCATACTGAAGCCACTCATATACGTGGGGCCAAGTACGTGTACCTAGGTGAGGAATTTATTAGAAGTTTCAGTTTGTTTTATGAGTGTTTTACCCAGTTTGCAGATTCCTGACGAGACACAGATGTGGCTACGATCTGCAGTGGAAGGTCTACATTCCCAAGTGTGATTTGCAGGCCAAAAATAAAGGAACATTCAGCAGCATGCATACATTTCAAAATCAAAAGTGAGCACAAATATGCTGTAATCATGAAAGAAGATGGCGTGCATTTGAAAAATGCATGCATTTACAAATGTACAGAAGAGAGATGTACATTTGGAAAAATATGCCTGGAAACACCGTGCAGATTTTCATCTGAAACGAAGAAAACAAAACTTGCAATCTGATACACACTTGAGCTGGAATAAACTTTGAGATGGAATTCAGAGAACTTAGATCAGTTTTGGTGATTCACGCATCCCGGAGTATCTGTTGTCCCCACTCAACGCTGCTTTGCTGAAGCTAGAAATACAGACTGTTACAGAAAGAGAGAAGAGAATACGAGCTCATGATGCATATGCAAAGCTTTATAAGATGAACAGAGACAAACTGCCTCAAAAGGAACTCACATGTTTTGCAAACAGTGCAGCACACAGCCCTGCTCAGCTCTGGCAAACAAGGTTGTGGCTTCCTTGAAGGCATCTGTCCATCTCATGGTTGGCCTTCCTTCCCTTCCGCCTCCACCGTTCACTAGCATGCATGTCCTCCGGTGGGTTTTACCACTGGAGTACCACATTTTTGTCGTTTCTGCTTCCAGGGAGACCTGGCTCAACTTGCTTTGATTTCCAATGAAGCGTCCTTACACTTGGTGAACTTTTCTAGCCCTTTCATTGCTGCCCTTCCAAATCTAAGTCTTCTAGGTTTTTTGACTGTGGTGAGCCACATCCCCCCCCCCCCATTTCTTTTGTATAGACTCATTCAATTTGTGTGCTTCGTTTTAAATGCTGTGTATAAAAGGGAACCCTGTTGTGCAGATGAGAATGCTGGGAATAATGGATGGGGGAGAGAACGTGACTGAATCCTTTAGGAAGAGGCAAACATCGGGGCCTTGGCTGGCTTGGAGCCTTCGTGGATCACGCCTGCCTGGCTTTCTAACCACAGCCAAGAGGGCTGGAAACTTGTGGCTAAAAATAGGCAGGTTTCTCAGAAATAAGCTATTTCCTAACTGTTGAATCCTAGGGAAATTCAACATGTGCAACGGATGAGACTGTATGGGCAGCCCACAGGAATAAGAAACCAGCGTTTAATGACAAGCCCATGTTGTGGGCATTTTGATTTCCAGGGATGAGGGACAGAAACGTTGCTGCTTTGTTGTTCTTGAATGACCACACGTTTACTTAGCGTGATCTCATGATACTGTATTTGAGTTGGAACAAACCTTCTTGTGTAGTCAACAGAGTGAAAATTGACTTTCATGTTGGATACCAAATCTAGAAATCGTTTCTCCAATTTTCAGGGTCTCCATCTGCTGCTGTTCTCCAACTGCTTGTCCAATCCAAAATGTATTCATGGAGCATAAGCTGCACCCAGTAACAATCTGGATGGATTAGCTTCTTCGGGAGGAGGCTGAATCTTGCTGTTACAGCCACGTTCATGCGGGTTTCTTTCATATGCTCATTAGTGCCATTTGCATTTGTACTGTGATTTTGACAACTTGGCAGGCCTAGGTAGAAAAAGGGAATTTCCTATCTCGACTATTTTAACTAGTAAGCTCACTGTGGGAAAGGCGAGCTGACTGAGCTGTTATCTTTAGTAGGAATGCTTCCAAAATTTTCCAGGATGGCATGGTACCTACCACTCCAGTAGCACATAGGAAGCTATTTTACTTGCCAAGCATCCACTGGGATATCCTGCCCAGCCACCTATTATGGGATGGACATGTCAGCTGATGCAAAAGCTGCAGCCACTTAAGGGACACCAAAGCTTGACCCCTGAAAATCTTGCTCATTCTTTTCAGCATTTGAGGATTAGGCAGATGTGCTTTCAAAAACGAGGCCTGGAGGTTAAATCATATTCCCAGGACCACATTCGGTGCTTTTCCTGTCATGGGTAAAGATGTAGAACCTGTGAAATCTGCTGGCCAATGGGATGGTTCAGGCACCAGGTTGATCCATTCACAAGCTGGTTCTGAGTTCCTGCAGCGGCGTTCCCTTCGCACAACCGCTTTTCCTGTGTGGGGCTGAGCAAAGGCAAATGGCACCCAGCGGCCTTGTGTGGCAGGCATCCCTTAGAGCTTTGAATCGCTCGATGGCTCGCTTGGGAGGAGAAGCGGCTAGAAGGCAGAATGGTCCGAGTGTCAAAGCGGGGGTGTGTGTGGCCTCATGTCTTCTTTGGACAAAGTCATGGAAGTTGGCCGATTCCTTGCGGAAGGATGTGCAGGTGCTTCTGTGCTGGTGTTTCCTGGAAATATTAAGAAAAGACATTCCGCATGAGCTCCGTCAGCTGGTGAACTTACATTGTCTTGGCTATGCTTTGATGTTTAACACTTGATTAGGATAATCAGCTTAAGGTCTGGCCAGGGCACTGCAGGTGCAGATCCCATGAAGGTAGGTTAGGCTGTGGTGACAAGATAGGCAAATACCCCTTGAGCGACGCAGTGGGGGAGGGGGACCTGCTCTCGCACCACCCTGTGACTGCTAGCGAGAGCTGTGGTGCTGATCTTGGGCGGCAGCAGCAATCTCCCAGAATTCAGATGTGCGATTATTCTCTGCTCAAGCGAGCAAATGCTGGCAGTCCCGGCTACTGGAAAATGTCAAGGTGATTTTGGCTTTATTTATTCTTCAAAATTATTTTTCTCTAACACGCTAGCCCTGTGCACGCCTGCTTAGAATAAGTGCTGTGGAGTTTAATGAGGCCTGTTCCCCGGAAAGCAACCTTAAGGCAACTTACAGCAGGAGGAAAAAATATTCAAAGCACACAAACAATATCCCAGTAAAGCATGGCAGTAGCAATGTTTCAAAATCTGTATACTCACAATGGCATTAACTGTCTGAGAAAGTAAGGTTTGCAATCCATCTTCAACTACTTAAAGATACTTGCTGGGCTTCCCGGGAATGCTTCTTGGCGGTGTGGCTCCATCACCAAAGATGCCCCTGTTCTGGGCATCACAGGATCTAATTTCCCAAGAGGGGTGGCCTGGAACATGAATGTAGGAAGCAATAGATTCTCCCGAGGTTCAAGTCTAGCCCTCCAGTTTTCCCAGGCCACGCCACCTTCCCCGGCCCGCCCTCTTCCCGCCCAGCTTCTGCTGGTTTCTGCTTCACCAGCTCTTCTGCAGGTGTATCTCCACTCCATTAAGTGGAAAAACTTAGTACACAGTTAGTTTGGTTTGTCCCACTCCTTTGGCTTCTCTCTGAGATGGAATCTGGTCTATGGACCACAACAGTTTCTTCAAGAAGGCCATGCTTGGAGACGCACAAGTGTTGGAAGCTTCATCCAGTGGTGGGGTTAAGGCCATGCTAAGAGTTGAGTTGGATACGGTCATGTGGAAAGGTGGATCCATGGTGTCCTTCACGGATGGATGCAGTCTTGGGTGCACCTGGAGCCTTCCTGGGCCTGCACATTTCCAAGTGGCTTTATACTGAAACCAGGAATCAGGAGTAAAAGAGCAACTTGGAAACTCCTGGTGGTTCTGGGAAGGGAGCAGCCATTGTGAGTGAGGAAGGAATGGACATCATCAATACTCACTAGAGGAACTCAGCTTCCTACAGATATGGCTGAAATTCCTGCGTGATGCTTTGTGAAGGAAGAGGAAGCTCAAAACTTCCCGGCTCCTTGGCTTGGCATCCAAGGACCACTCTGGTTTCATTAATACTCTGGTTTTTTGGGGAATCTGCTGCTAGCCAGGAGTTGGCATGGTTCAGCATTAAAGGAGGCAGTCCTTCTGGTCTTGACGGGAGGGCTAAACCAGTGTGTACAAACATATGCCCCTCATGCAATCCAGAACAGGAAGTGTCGCCTCCCTTTCTGCGTCCTTCCCACTCCCACAGGATGGGAGCCTGTCCTCCCGCCGGCCCAGCCGCCTCCTCCTCACTCAGGTGGAGAACGCCGCCGGTGAAGTCGCCGCTTGGCTCTGCAGCTGCCTCGGTCCTCGTCTAAGCCCATGCGTGGGAGAATGACTCCACCGTCTCAGGCTCAGCAGTCTTCTCCTGGCGAGGCTCTTGCCGCCCGGTGCCCCATGCCTCCTCTTCCACCTCAGGGTGCAGCACCAGCCCTGGCCTTCGTCCCCGCGGCTAGTCCGCCGCCCTCCATGCGTCTCACCCTGCTCATGTCTAGGCCGCCTTTCTCCTCCGCTCCCTTCCCCTTTATCTCCCCATGCTGTCCCCCTTCGCTCGCACACGTGTTGCTCATGGAGCCCAATCCATGCCACAGCAGCGGGTTTCACTAGCTGCAGCCAACACGCTGCTCTGAGGAGTCCCTCCCTGGGCGTCGGGATCCCTTCCACTTACCTGCTCCCTGGGCGCCGAGTGGGTGGGAGGTGTCGAGCCCCAGTGGCCTCTCACTCCTCCTCCCACCTGCCCACGCCTAGAATACACAATACCTTTGACCAGGTGGCAATCGGTCCAGAAGTTGCGGATTGCCACACCCCAGCCCGCACTGGGCAACAAACATGGCCACACTCGGGGCTCCGGAGCCAAGGAGAGGCTCCAGGCGGCTCGTGTGCTGCTGCCCGATGACCATAACCTCCTTCAGTGCCCACCAGCCGCCTCGCTCGCTCGCTGCCATTCCTGCCGAGTGGTTTTGGCTCCCACAGGTTTGCTTCCTTCAGGCCAGACAGGAGCACGGGCTGGCAGCGCGGCAGCGAAGTGAGTGGACCCGACGAGGCTGACACGGCCTGTCTGCAGCTCTGCGATGGCAGTGCGAGAAGGTGACATGAGGAATTAACTTGTCCTCGGAACATCCGCCAAAGCGACAGTGGAACAGGAGAAAGGGAATAACGCGCACACACGTATATGGCCTACGAAAGCCCTCTCTTCGCATGACCTTGTAGAATTCACAGGTATTTCAGATCTTGCTTGCAGCCTGAGCTGGCACGTTAAAAAGAAACCTGTCTTTTGGGTATTAGCAGTCAATGTTTAGATATTACGGCAGTGAAGATTTTCTTGGCAGCGAGAAAAGATGAGGAAGAAGGAGTTCATTTGTGTGTGTCAAGCTGTTGCTAAGACACACAGAAATTGTGTTTATCTCTTTAGCCTTTGTTCAGGATTGGAGCTGGGTGCTGTGCTTTTCTGGGTGTGACAGTGAAGCAAGTGAAGTTCAGTAGTCAGTCAGTGGCAGAGTATTACTGATTTCCCCAAATTCTCTTCCGAGTGGGAAAAGATGCATCCATACAGAATGTGGTGATTGCATTATAATCGGGCTCCAGGGCTCCAAAAACGCTGCACCGTTTGTCTCCTTGGGATGAGCCCTGGCGAGATCTCCGCACGCTTCCCACAGCAGTCTCTGCAAGGGGTCTCGGGCGTCACACAAAGGAAATGGGTAATCCTAGAAATGCACATTTTTTCCGGTAATGCATTGGAGACGTACTCCTTGACATTGCACAGATATTCAAGATGGATGTCGGCTGGATCTTCCAAACGTGCACTCATGTCCAAACAAGAGGTGCTGGTTTGTGCTGCCTGATTTCTCATTATTTTCCCTTCCTGCAGGGAAGACTCTTTCTGTTCTGCAAAGGAGCCCTTTGGTCTTTGTCAGCCCCCTCTCCCCATGTGATTTATTTTCATAAGGCGGTGGATTCAGCGTGCAAGCAATCGAAAGGCACTTATTGCTATCTTAGACCAGGTAACCCAGGGTCAAACCATAAATTGAAGTACTTGTAGATTGCAATCCGTGCTGGTGTTTGGCCTACGACGGCAGGGTGAGGTCCTGAGTTGCCAAGGCCAGCTTTGTGTTGCCATGAGGCAGTGTGTGCTGCTGTTTTGGTTGTGGTTTCTCCAGCTGGGAAAGCATGAGCTCAAGCTGATGGTCATGTAATGGGTGCACTGTGGAATCATGTACTTGGCGATGGGTGGGGGACACACAGCCAGAATGTGTGTGGAATGAATTCCAGAATGGCATGGCCCAGAGCAAATCATGCACATCAGACGGAACGTGTGCGCACACCTGTCTTTCTACAAACTTGCTCATTCCTGCAGGTAAGAGGCAACCTGTGTAGGATTGCCGCACCACCCTAGGAGATGGCTCCTGCTGGCAAAGAGTGCATGCTGCCCTGCTGGTGAGCTTTCCAGGGCACCTCGCTAGCCATGGTTGGCAACAAAAGCTCCCCACCGTGGATGGAAAGCCACGGCCGTAGTGAAGTGAGTGGGACACCGGTGGCAAATCCCCTTGATTGGCACAGGATCAAAGCACATCTAAGGACCTCTTAATTGAGATCAGAGCACCACATCTCACATTGACGTGAGCAGCCCAGGAATGCTGACATGTGCAGGTCAGGTTAGAAACATAGAAACGGAGCGAGTCAGAAGGGGTCTCCTGGGCCATCTAGTCTGACCCCCGGCTCCAGTCAGCTCTGCTCATGACATGCCCACCACGTGCATGTCCAGCCTGTCCTTGAGCACCCGCACCGATGGGGCCTCAGCGACCTCCCGTGGAAGCCCATTCCACACCCTCGGGGTCCTGACTGGCAAGAAGTACTTCCTGGCATCCACATTGAACCTGGGTTCCCTGAGCTTTGTTCTTGGAGTGAATCCTGCCCCCCTCTGCAGGGGAGAACAGGTTGAATTAACCAGACACCTGCCAAAGAGGGTGGGTGCTGAAGCTGTACCTGAGCTTGGCCACCTGTAACCCTCTCGTCCACAGGGGAAAAGGTGTGTGAGATCAGCGGCTGCATTGCTCCCGCCAGGGCACAGGGGGTCAGCTGAGTGGGCAGTGGAGGATGGGGTTTCTCTGACATGCTCCGTGAACCAGTCACAAATTTGGTGGCAGCCCAGGAATGGAATAACCCATCCATCCTGCCCTTGCTGCATGTCTCTTCTGGCAGTCTACAGATGGGTGGCCTTGTGCGTCATAGATCCACCGTAGCTGTCCTGGCTGGGGGATGATGGGCACTGCAATTCAACAGAGCTGGAGGCCACCCAGTCTGTCGTCTTTGCCCTGCCTTTGGGAGTGAGCCTCATAAACTCTGCACCTCCGTAGCTCTTGCTTGTTGGTCCCCGCTTTCTCTTGGCAGGATCTGTGCACTGTGCTGCGTGATCCATTGCTGGCATGTGGCAGAAACCCACCAGCCCCTGACAGCTGGTTTATAATGTCTGCGGGGATCCCCTGCCATGGAGATGAGGCCTCAGGCATCCCTCCGTTTCAGTGCCACCTTCCTTCGTAAGGACCGTTGTGTGGAGAGCGGGCTCTTCTCGCCTTCCACGTGGCCTCCCACATCTCTCTTGTTTGGAACGGCTCTTCAGGAGCCTGAGTGAGCGTGGCAGGGCAGCCTTGCCATTCCTCTCCCTGCTGAATTGAAGTGGTGAGGAGTGGCTCCCCAGAGGTGAAACTGATTCCCCCTGGCAGCAAGCCAGGGGGCCCTGGATCTTGTGGAGGTCTCCTGTGGCAAGCCACTGACTGGAGGCCGGTGCTCCCTTTGCAGAGCGGGGGCCAAGGTGGAGGAGCCTGTGCATTCATGTTTCCTGTTGCTATTCCCATTGTTTGCAAAATAGGAAATGCTGCGCGTGTGAGAGCCGAGGAGCCCAATTCAGCCCTCACCTTCCCGCCGCCGCTGCCCACGTTGTCTTGTGCATGCACTCATGGGTGCGTGTCGGGCACTACACGGGCAGGCTGGCCTTGGGGGGCATTTCCCATCCATAAGGGGCACAGGGCATTTGGTAGATCTAGATGGAGAAACAGTCGCTTCACACGTCAGAACAAATAACCCTGCATGGTTTCCGCCGACGTGCTCGACAGACGATCATGGTTTCCTCCCCGCTGCTGTTGGCACACACCTCATCAGCCACCGCACCTGAAATTCCCTTGTACACAAGAGGGCTGGAGCAGCTTTTGCAGCAGTGGCTGCTCTTTCCGGGGGACTCTATGGTAGCTGCATTCCAGGACTGTGGAAACCACAATGTTGGGTTCAGAAGCTCAGAGAAACCATGGTGAAACATGGAAACCATAGAACATTGTTTTAGAACCGTAGAACATAGAAACCATAGCACATAGAACCATAGAACATAAGAGACCATTGTTTCTTGTCATAGCCTCTAAAAACTGCATGTATCATATTTAAATGCCATGACAGGACATGGGTAACACAACCTACTGCACAAGAAACCACCATGATTTCTTGTGCCATATGAACCTTCCTATTAGTTGCAAAGACTTGTTCTCTCCTAGAAGGTCTCGCAGAGGATCCAGAATTAAAAATTCCCAGCAGCAACTTTTTTTCTGTAGTGTGCTTGCATTGCTTAGCCATGACTTTTAGCTCATTAGTGAGTTTTGAGTGTACAAGAGTGAAATGCCTCTGTTTCACTCGTGCCCCACTCATATTCTTTCATGTGCAAACCCTCAGTCCCATGTGCCAGTTCAGGAAGGGATTGGTAGATTCACAGAAGAACTGCCTAGGAAAAGGGAAGGGAAGACTTGCCCCTTTCATGGTGAATAGTGCAGAGCACCCCAGTGTCCCCCGACATGCAGCTGGAGAACTGTAGAAAAAAGGGGGGGAAACACCGAGTGCAAGAAATGAAGAAGGGTTGTTTAAACATGCACACGTCTCAAAGCTATACTGTTGTTCAGAAACACTACAGATAAAAGCAGACACACGAACACAAAGGGTTTAAAGACTTGTTTTGAGCTTCCCTGAAGAGGAGCGTAACTGAGAACCTGTGCCGTTTGGAGTGCTTTAAATCAAAATAAGAATGTGCATTGCTGCCTTGAAGCAGTGGATGGCCCAACACTCTCTTCGTGCATCTCCATGCTGGCAGTGGCCTTCTTTTTCCCTTCCTTAAAACTCTGTCCTATTTCCAGATTTTTTGAAAAATCTGTCCATGAGTGCATTTCGTGATCTTTGCCACCTTGATGCACCTCTGGTTTGTTTTCTGGGAGACAATTGTCACTCTTCCTCCAGTTTCTGCTGTCTGCCTGATCGCAGGTGCTTTGACGAAGAAACGGAAGAAGCTTTGCTGGGCACGATGTCATAATTGTGCAGAACGCTCTCTTGCCTGGCCTTCTTACAAATTTTTGAAATTCTGTCTGGAATCCTGCATTGATAAGACCCTCACTTGGAATATATTACTGGAGTTGAACATTGGCTGTGTACGCATTCCAGCCTTGGAAGTATCTCTTGACCAAAGCATGGCGCCTGCAGCCCTTGTCCAGGGCATGGAGATGCTGGGGTGCTTTGCTGTGAGTTCTGGAAGGACCTCTGCCACTTGATCTTCCACAGTGTAGCTTCACTGTTATTTCTTTGCCAGCAACCTGCGTCAGACTGCCAGAGTGCGTCAGGAAGTTGGACCTGTCACCTGGTACTCTCTGGATATTTTGGGCTACCTTTTTCATCAAGCCCAGCCACGATGTCCGATGCTCAGAAATACTGAGAGTGGTCGCCGGTAACACCTGACTGGACCAGGTTTAGAAAGGCAGCCTTAATGGAACCTTTGGGGATTCCTTGACATTCCTTAGAAGTTTTTGGTAGGAAGCCTCACTCTGCCATGCCTTGGCAGAGTGGCTGCTTTAAGCCAATCAGAGCAGAGCTCATGAGCAAATGCTGGCTGCGGCAGCACCTGATTGGCTACCAGCAAGGAAGGGCAAGCCACTTTAATCATAAACGTATTTTGCTTTAATCATAAGTGCATTTGACTTATTTCAAATAAATAAACTTTGCAGGCAGGAGAATCCAGAGGCCAACATCCCAAATGCAAATGTGTTTCTTTTCTTGATTCTGTTCCAGGAAGGAAGGAGCCTTCCATTCATGTTGGTGCTTTAAAGATCACTCCTGAAAGCCCATTTCTGGTGCTTGTGGTCTGGACATTCCATTCATAGGGTCAGGGGGTGTTCTTGTATATTTTTAAAAATCAATTCATGGGTTGGGAGTCCCTGTACATTTTTCAATATTGATTTCTGGTGCTACAAGTTCTTGTATTTATTTCAAAATCCTTCTTGGTGCTGGCAGACGTTCCACCTTTTTCAAGTTTGCTGTGATAATGCCTTGATTACTTTGACCAAAAGATTGGAAACCACGAGCCTTCCTTTTAGACCTCTGGATTTCATCATCAGGCAAGAGGTTAAAAGGGAGGGAATCTGAGGGGTGGGGCAGGATGCCCCCTTCCCCCTGCTGCTGAAGTCAAGAAACCTGCAAGTTCAGGCCAGTCTCATGGTGCAATGAGAGAGAAGAAGATTCATCTTCTCAGCTGGCTGGCAGTTCTACCAAGGTTGCCTTCCATTTTCTGTTACTAGTCAGAACAAATGCTTGGCTTGCGGGACTGAGAGTTGCTCAGCTTCTCTTTGTGGCCTCCTGGGCAAAAGGAGCTGATGGCGTCACTTGTTACCATGACTGAGAATATTCCCCAAATGAAGAATACCACACCGCTTTCTCCTCCTCCTCCTCAGAGCTTGTAGGGTCAGTTCCAGGTCCAGCGTGCAGCAGTGACCATTCCCAGACACGCAGAACCTAGTCTGAACAGTCCTGCTCTTCTGTGTTGCACCTTGGAGCTGGTTTGGACTTGAGGGAGCTCCATCCAGGCAGTCTTTTCCGGTCAGCCAGCTTGCTTTCCTTTCTCCTTTGATGTGAACTCTCGATCTGCCTGTTTGCATTTCTGTGCTCAGGATATGTGCCGCCTTCACCCGCTTCCATGTCACTCACCTGCGGCATCCAGTGCTCGCCCACGCTGGGGGATGCTACTCACCCTGGTGGCCAGGAAGCGGGACTCGGTAATTTCATGGGAGACTGGCCGATCAAAGACTGTAAGCCAGATGGTGGCTCTTTTGGGGGCAAACAACAGAGCTAGCAGGAGGCCCCTCGGAAGCAGCAGGCTGGACTGGAGGCCCCTTTTCTTCTGATCAAGCATGGATCTTGTGCTCTTACTGCATTGTTCATGTTCTCCAGGTCAAGATGGCATTTCCTCGGCTCGTTTGTGCAGCTGCTAGAGAGGAAGCATAGCCTTCTTTGGAAATCCAGACGGAAACAGGTAATTAGAGTGAAGCGGCAGAGGCTTGCTGGAGGAGAGATGCTTCCTGGGAAGACCTGAAGAGCAGCAGGCCTGGCTTCTGCTCAGCCGGACTTGTGAACCTGTCGCTCTTCAGACTTCCCGGCCCCACGTCCTCTTGCTGATCATCCTGACAGACAGCGAAGGCGCCCGCACTCTCCGGGCCGGCTTTCGGGCCGCATAGAGCTCTGCTTCCGCGGGAGGCAGCGAGACGTGACATGCGTCAGCTCCTGTCCACATCACCCCGCCGGTCCTCCTCCCCTGTCACCTCGTTAACTCTGTGGCGGCCCGGGGTTCGCTGTCGGTGGTGCGTCCCCCCCCCTCGCCAAACCCAATTTGCCGCTGTGCAAACAGGAGCTGGCAGAAGCCAATGGCTGTTGGTGCCACTGCCTCGCTTGGCTGTCCGGTCACTCGGGGGGCTTTTGGCCTCCTTTGGGCAGCGGCTTCTTTTTATGAGTGTTTCCACCTATTTTCTCCTTCCACCCAAGCAATTACAGTACCTCTACTTTTCTTCAGTTTTTTATTACTTGTTTCACATTACCAACTGATTTATGTGTATAATATGCTCCCTGTGAATGTTGGGGCTTTTTGACTCCCGGTAATCTTGTTTAACAGTGTTTTTGGAAGTACAGAGAAAATGTTTCCTGTTACTCCAGGAATCTTCCCCTTCCCCTTTTTGTTAGCACCATTACATTTCAAAAGGGATTTATTTTATGTTTTATTTTTTTGGGCTCTGCATAAATCCAGTCTCTAGGAATTCTGGGACAGACCAATTTGCTTTGCACTTCCTGAGCCAACGTGTGAATCTGAGTACAGAAACCCATAAGAATTGGCAGTCCTCCAAATAGTGCAATGCAATTTTAGGCTCAAAATTTCAGTGAAAATTATCAAAATGCATTTAGGACTACATATTTTGGAATATGTTGGAAGCTGCCCCGAGGCTTATGCGAACGGAATAAATATTTTGAGAGAGGAAAATGCTTAGAAATATGTCCCTTGAGATAAAAATATATTTACACTAGATATTTAAATGCATTTTTCATGTGGCTTGTTGAATGTTCTAAATTAATGCGGAAATATGACAAGTGAACACACACAATTGTGGCAGGCACCAGAAGTGGACGGACACTCCTGTTCCCAGTTTTACCATTTCTGGTTCTCACCAGATTGGTTAATTGGCCAAACGTTACCACGTCCCTTGTTTTTCACAAAATTTCATTTTTTCCTGGAATTTCTGGTGCTTAGTATATTTATGCAATTTCTGACATTGTCAGTGTTGAGATACTCATAACTAATGCTCGATTTCCTCCAGCTGTTGCATTCTAAAAGCATTGCAATAAAACCCTAATGGGCTCATCTCTAATTCTATTCCTGCAGCAACATCCATGATAACTACCTATTTCAGTTCCAGCCTTAATTAATTCTAGTATGGTTATTAGCACTTATTACATAAAGTATTTATTACCAAACAACTCTGCCCACCAGATGGTGGTTGTGTAAGGGTTTTGCGGCTTAGATAGGAAAGATAGGGAAAAGATAGGAAAAATGATTCTAAGGGTGAAGATCCTTCAGTTTTTTAGACATGACATCTAAAATGCACAGGCATTTTCTGTTTCTGAAGGACTGGGTTGAACAAAAGCTGCTTACAGTTAAGGAAAAGACTGACTTCTAGCAGGGAAAGCGCTTGTGAGCCGTGTTCTTTTCCAAGACAGCTGATTTCTGGGTGTCAACATGTTCTGCACCATTTCCAAGTGTTGCTGCAACTTTGATGCCTCAGAGGTAGGCAACTCCTGAATCCTTCTCTCTCATTCTGAACTTGGGAGATCCTAGCCTATCTGTTTGGAAACTGAGCAGGGCCTCCCGAAAGCTAGGTGATGGCTTCGGCATACACAGAGGACTCTGTTCACACATCGAAGGATACCCGTGCTTCTTTCAAAGGCCCACGAGCAACAGTGAGCTCCCGGGACCTAGAGAATTTAGTTGGGGAGAAAGTGGAGGGAATTACGCCATGCCATAGCACCTTACCTCTCTGCGATAAGCATTAGTACTATTTTCCTCTCGCAGGAAACTCAAGGGGGCTTACATGGTGCTGGACTGGTGGCCAGCGCTCAACCCAAGCTCTCACCAACCTTGGCCATACAGTAGGGGAGGTCTTCTAGAAGGGTGGGAAGAAAATGACTCATGGAGCTGCTCTGGAGCACTCCTGGGAGGAGACGAGGATTCACTGTTAAGATCTCATTCCATGCTAACGTCCAGATGAGACCATTTGGGATGCACATTTTCAAGAGTGGTTGGGTCTTCCTGGCAACCTGCCCACTCTTTATGGCAATCGTATCATTAACAAATTTCGGAGTCTGGATTTCTCCCCCACCGCCTGTGAGAGAGGATCACAATCACATGGTCTGAGTACTGCCGTGGGGATGAGCCGACACTTGGCTGCTTAGCAGGCAGGGCTAAGGTGGTGTTTTTAAGCTGCCAGAGACTAAAGAAGGATTTGAGAGCAATTTCAGGGGTGTTCAGAGGTTGGGGTGCTCTGAGGGACCCTGAGGGCATGGAATGGGCTTCCACAGGGGGTGGTCGAGGCTCCATCGGGGAGGGTGTTCAAGGACAGGCTAGACATGCACATGGTGGGCATGCCGTGAGTGGAGCCGGCTGGACCCAGATGGCCCGGGAGGCCCCTTCTGACTTGGCTCCCAACTTAAAATATCTTATGGTGTAATGTAAGAAGAAACTTTTCCAGCATAAGGAACGGCAGCCCCTGAATTAACCACCTGAAAGGCAGCTTACGCAATCTGAAATTTCCCTCATGGCAATCGGGGAATGTGATAGCCCCCATATTAGAAAATTCACGGGAAAGTTGCTGTGCAGTTAATGCATGGGGTGGAGCTGTGAGGGGAGGATGATCCAAGTGCCCTTAGAATAATTCAAAAGCAGCTCTTGAGAGCAATTTGGTCGCTTCCCCATGGCGAGGAAGTAAATCAGGCTTGTTCAAATCCCATTAAATCATATCATATATAGTGTAGATTTTCAAGAAAGATGCCAGTTGTTAAAAAAGGAATCTATCGATGCAGGAGACATTTTACGTCAAGAATTCATAGGTTTGGTATGCAAAATAACTCTGTATGCAAATCGGAACCGTATGTTTGAGTGGGGCTGGAGAAAATGAATGTGTAGGAGCCCTCCCTCCATTCCCCCTCTTGCTGTCCATCAAATTGTGAAGCCATTATTTAATCATGAATACTCTGTCAGTGATTGACTGCCACAGAGAATGATGGGAACTGAAGTTGTGCAAGGCTTAATTCAGCCTTGTTCGTTATCCTAACCTTTAGTGGAGGGAAGATCTTATGATTCCAACAGCATATTAACTGGTCAGATACTGAGTGAGCGAGCTTTTATTCTGTAACTGGTAATCAGTTACCTCAGAGGTCAGCTATAACCTCCAGTGAGACAGTTCTGTAGTAAGAAGTGTGCAGATGAGAGCTTTAAAGTCTCTCCTTTCCTAGAGGGCTCGGATGAACAGGTCTCAAGAGCATGGAAGGTGGGACCCTCGTGGCAATATTGCTCCATTCCATCCTCATGCAACTCTTGTCCCCGACATTGTAAAACCCACTGGGTGACTGGCCCGTTATGGGCTAGAAGCTCATCCTTCGTCCCAACCCAGACGATTTCGTGCAGAGTTGCTGGTTTGCCAGCAAGCCCTCCACCCCTGCTTTTGCTAGGAGTTTTCTTACCAGTCAAATCCAGCCAAGTGACCCCATGGTGAGGAACAGGAAGCAGCTGGTAAGCTGCTTGTTTAGAGCAGCAAAACCCCCTCGCTGTTCTTGTCATGCTCACCTGGTGTGTCACCCAGGAGAGCTAGCTCACAAGTGCCCAGGGGGCATCTGGGGGGAGCCATCACTGGCTTAGAATCCCCACCCACCCACTGAGACCGTGAGTCCCCTTTCCCCCATCATAGCCTTTACCTGGAGATGTAAGCGTCTAGTGAGACCCCCTCCAAAGTGCCCAACTGAAGGGGCTGTTACTGGCTGGCCACATTTGTGGGCTGATTTTGGACTTGAGATGTGCACAATGTTATTTCATAATTCTTTAAATTTTTTTAGTTTGACTTGCACAAGTGCAGAAGTGCACAGAACCACGGGCCCAAAAATGGGAAGCTTCTCCTGGACCGTGTGCTGAGGAGTACCTACTGGGAAAGTGCAGCAGGTACCCACCCTGGACATGGATGCGGAATGGCTCCAAGTCGGGTTGAAGGATTTTGCTTTGCCTTCCTCTGACAGCTGTCAAGGGGCCAGCTGTCAAGTCAAAGCAAAGCCTCAGGTGATGATTGCTCACAAAAGCAAATGGCTAGCGGATGAACCCCTTTGGGGCAAGAGAGTCCGAGTGCTCTTCACAAAGATCCCAGTTTTCCCAAGTTTCTCACTCACTCATTCCTGAAACTCTACATACTTGGGAAAATGGAAAAGTACACGCCACCGCTCTTTCACTGATACTTGCTTTTGACAGCTGTCAGAAGGCCTTCTTGTTTTTGAAAAACAAGGTTTTAGGCAGTTTCCTTCCTTTTTAACCCATTCAAAGCTCCTGTTTACAAAAAGCCTTGGAAGGGACATGCTGGAAGCTATAGGCCTTTTTTCTGTCTAAACTTGATAAGATTGCACCTTAATTTGTGGTGAAACATGAAGCTCCACAGCATGAAAAGCTTACATTGCCTTCAGGTATCAGCTCATTTCATTTGTAATTAACCCTGGCCAGAAATTATGTCTGCCTCACACTATCTAACCATCTGTTTTGGGAAACTCTGATGAGCCTGCGTGGGTGGAAGTGGCACATTTTGTGGTGCCACTAATCCATGGCATGGCCACCTGATCCTGGTTTGCTGCCAATACTTCATGTTGACTGGCCATTCAAGGGATTGAACTTGGACCTTCCACAAAACCAGTCCTGTGAGCAGTTGATCAGGCAAGAGTGCTGAGGTCTGGATTTGGGATGGGTAGGTGAGTGTAGACATTGGATGGGCTCGGTGGTCTCCAGTTCCTTTCGTCTCTGTAGCACGCATCTCTGTAGGCAGTCGTCCACTGGGAGAAGGCCATCCCTGCGGCCTGCTCTTGAGGAGAAAACCTGTACTTCTGCTCCTCCACAGGATCTCTTCCTCCTCTTTCATATGTTCAGCTCCGTGAGGGATGCAGTCATCTGGCCTTGAAATGCAGAGCAGGTTTGTCCCAATGGTTATATTGATGCAGGCAAATGGCACACTCTCTTGGCTCCGCATCGGCATTCATCTCACCGTCTGTCTGCTCGGCATACTACGGAGACTGAGACCTCGGGGTTGGTTGGCAGGAGAATAACCTTTCAAGAGGGGCCGCCTCGGCTTAATGGCTCTCACAAGCATCTTTCCCCCCTTTAGCAAACAGTTTTCGATTGTAGCGGCAGCTCAGTGCTTCTCCCCAGCCCCTCTTGCTCCGACACTCACTTGATGGCCTCCTTCGCTGCACTTGCAGCGGACTTGGATTCGCCAGCTTCTGAGCAAAGAACAGAGCTGCCTGTGGCACTTTCCCAGTGGCTCAGAGCCACATGCACTCTGCAGGTGCACACATGTTCAACGTGTGCATTGGAAGAGAGAGTATTTGTCGGTCCGGGCATGGAATCGTCTCCTTCTGTGGCAGCCGTGATCAACAAGTTCCCCCTGGTGTCTCCACTTCAGGCCAGATCCTGTGTGGCAGGCTGTGAGTCAAGCGACGGAAGGCGAGCGCCAGCGAGAGCTCCGATGTGTCCTTGTTATGGCTATTATTAATTATTATTCATTCCATTTCTGTACCACCCGTGGCCAAAGCTCTTGGTGACGGTTGTAATGTGCCGGCGAGTCACCTCCGGCTTGTGGTGGCCCTGTGAATGAAAGCCCTCCATGTGAGCAGTCATGTGGCTTGCCGTATGGAGTCCATCCAGCCCTTACTTGGTCTTCCTCTTTAGGCCATTGGCATAACTGGCTCTTTTACTCGGCTTTACCACTAGGCTTTCGAAGTAGGCTCAATATCAGCTGTTCCACGAAGCAAAGTACACACTGCTGCGAATACGTTACTCCGTTTAATACAGCTGTCTCTTAAACGAGCGCAGTAGTTGACATCTCGTAGGCAGATTAGGATGGTGGGCCCTGCGGTGGATAGTTGGAGGTTAGCCCTGTCCGCCTGCACCATGTTTCCAAAGAAAATCCCTGCTGACGCGGCTAATTGGTTTGGGGGCGCAGTTTTGGGGGGATGGCAGCAAGGGACAACTGTTTCCCCCTGCCCTCGATGCAGCCTGGTGCCGATCCTTAACTGAGAACCCTTCCTGCTGTCAGTTATCTTCAATGGTGACTCTTACACCAGCACACGTACCTCTCCTGTAGTCCAGTCTGGCCCTTGCCGGGCTAGCAGGGCTTGCTTCTCCCGCGCCAGCGCCACTGTTCCCTCGCTTGCCTTTTGGGCAGCGGTATATGAACGCTGACATAACGGCAGCAGATTCCTCTTTGATACATTGGCATATGGCTCTCATGCAATGACATCTCTTTTCCTCCTTTGATCGCAAGAGCCAGCAAAATAGTGGCAGCAGTTTGATTCAGATTCTGGGAATTGGCAGAATCGTAGTCAAAGTTCATTGGGTGCTTTTGATGGGACCCTTAATTTGCTGCAGTGCCACAAATGGAACGTGGTTGCTCTGCCTTGGAGGTCACCCCCTTATCCACCAGACAGCAATTTATGCGAATCCCATTTGTGGCCACAAGCGGCTGTCATTGCCTGTAAGCTCCCATAATGGCACAAACATGATGGAAATCTCTGAGAACCTCAGGACTAATAGAGCCCAAATTATGTCAATGGAACTTGATAGCTTTTTTTTGACTGATTGAATTACTAAATGAGCACGACTAATGGAAAGCAGCAGCTTTATCTGGACTTCAGTAAACCCACGGAAATAATGGCTTGCAAAATCTTATTAAAGAAATTAATGGAACTTGGCTAGGTTCACAGTTTCTGTTGCTCAGATTCAGAACTGGCTAAATGGCTCAGTAGGACAGACCAACGCTTGAGCAGAGAAGAGAAAGGAGGAAGGAATCCCTGCATTATACGCACGAGGTCTAACCCTCGTCTCCCCGGGTTGTGATCAGATCCTCTCACCTTTTTAAAAACAGTAGCTAGGGCAGCTGTTCTATAGGATAAGCGGGACAGGCTTCCCTAAAACCTCCTCCTTGTTGTTCCTCTCCCACTGGAGGTTAGACATAAACATCATGCCCGTCTTTAGATTTGCGTCCAGCCAAGATGACCATGTGCCAAAAAGTTGATGTAGTCGTTCTCCAGTGAAGGGTATGGTACTACGGCTTCCATGTCCCGTGGAACAGGGATGCCGCTTGAGGAGGGGTCACGTGGGACTCACCGGAAATGGAACCCCTGCAACCGCTACCTCCGCAGCAGCTGTCTTGTGTGTCACATGGCAAGGAAGAGGGGTGCTGCTTGCGTGGCCCATGGGGCTCAATTCCTGGGGAGCACCCAGGAACTCGGATGCCGGGCAAGGCATAGAAATGTTATAATAATAATAATAATAAAAAAGGACAAAGCGGCCTGGAGTTCCGAGACCTGAGCCAGGGAATCTGCCCAATTCCTGGCCCCAGAATGGATTCTTCCACATCCCTTCTCAGGGCTGTGGCTCCCTTTATGGGCCAAGTTTCGAAAACATCACTTCCTGTCAGCTTTCTTCATTGTCCAGCTTGCATACCCATTCACTGCTGTGGATAATCTTAGCTATAGTCTCCAGTGAAATGTCCATGCACTCCTAGCCCCCCAAATCTGGAATAGCACCCCTACTGTTCACCTCCATTCAGTTCAATGAATATGAGCTGCAAACATGTTTCAGGATGCATTCATACATAGGCAGACTTGGAAATAAGTTCCGCTCCACTCAGTGGGACTTGGGTTCAAGTAAACCTGCCCATGGGATTTCGTGATAATTCCATGCCCAGTAATGCTAAAGGGGCAGAGGCTTGGCATACGCAAGTGAGAGTAGGAAACGGGTGGGGCTCTCCAGCCCAAAGGCTCCTCCCAGGCAGTGCTCAGAGGCACATGTTTTGGTTCAGTGCTGAAGCGAGCAAGGCTGACTTTGTGAAATGTCTGGATGGGGAATGGCGTCGTGAGCTAGGCATTACCTCCCAAGCAAGACAGACTCTCCAGCACTTCTTGCACGCATCTTTGTTCTACATATTCTAAGCCATGGGTCCTCAAACTGCGGCCCGGGGGCTGGATCCGGCCCGCCATGCCCATTTGGACCCGCCGCCGCCCACCGCACCCCACACGCAGGGAGGCAGCGGTTTGCTCGCCCAGAGGAAACGATCTCCAAGCCAGCGAGCCGCTGCCTCGGTCGCCCGCCTCGCGGCACGTGCCCGCCCCGCCTCCCTCGCTGCGTGCTCTGCCCCTGCCTCAGCACATGTCCCTGCACGCACCACCCTCGCCCCCACGCTGGCCCGCACGCACCACCGGCACCGCCTTTCTGGCCCGCACCCAGCACCGGCAGCTTTCAGTTGGCCCCCTGGTGGAAAAGTGGGAGGACCCCTGCTCTAAGCATACACAAGCCTCTGAGCATGCACAAGGGGATGCCGATCCCTCTCGGCCCCCTTTTACTCAACGCTTCGCTCACGAGCCCTTCGGGGCCGGCCTCTGGAGGGAAGGGCACTGTGGAACTGGGCACGCCTGCGTCCCACACTCTGAGCCCCTAACTGGGCCTGGTTGTGGCTGTGACAAGGGCGCTCGGTGCACCTTTTCAGGAGGCAGGCGTTCTCCGTCCGAGGGACTCCCCATTTCCAAAGCTGCTCCCTCATTTCCACCGGCAGGGAAACTGGGCTCCGGGGCTGTAGTTGAGCTACTTGCATCCAGAGCAGGCTCAGACGGGTCCTGAGAGACGGGGCTGCAGGTGCAGGCTGGTCCGCTACAGCTGCGATTTCGTTATCCACGCCTGAGCTCTGGGCCTCGTCTGACCCAGCCAACCCGCCGTCTTCCTCCGACTCTGAGCTATCAGTCCCACCAAAACAGTCAACTCCTTGTGCGCACCTGGGGATCTTTCCAGAGCGCACAGACAAGACAAATGGCTAGGACAGCACGGCTTCCCCTGAATGCTCAGCCTACTTAACTTTGCTTGCTAAAGCCAGTTAAATAAAAGTGTGGCAGCCGGCCTTCTGTCCTTGAACTGCATGTTTGCAGTTCTCCAGCATGGTAGGTGCAAACGCACAACCACAAGGCTGCTGAGCCTAAAATTGGCTGCACCAGCTGTGTGCACTTGGGAGACTTCTTGCGCAAGCCCCCACTTTGCCTGTCTGCTCCATCTCCTGGCAGGCCGCATGGCGAAGCTCATCCTGTGTGCTGAGAGATGCGGTAGGCAGGCCTTCTGACATTTAGACAAAGAGAGCCCACAGCGGTTTCCCAACGAAGTGGAATTTTCATTGCAAATTATCTTTAACATTACAATTTCAGAATCGGCAAAGGGCTGAGAAGGCCCTTTAGCCTTCAGCTGAAGAAATTGGCCGAGTTGGTGCCAATTACACATGATAGTGAATGCTAGGAGAGTAGTAAGAATGAATGGATGGATGGGCTAATGAACATGTCTTGGCCTACTCAGAAGAAGGAATCTCAGCCATGGATGGGTAAACGCTCACCTGTGTGCTGAAATCCACATCTGAGACAATTTTACAAGCCCCCTGGAATCAGTTTTGACCCAGACATAGTGAACATTTTGCTTATATTTCCGCAAGTAAGGGGAAAAGTTATTTCAGTGCTCCTATCTGAAGGAAGGGTTTCAGAAACTTTTCGGAGATGTTTGCGTGCAGCACAGTTACAGAGGACATGTGCCCCAAAACTAGGACACCATTATCCATCGTAAGTGTTGACTTTATGGTAGAGACCCTCCACTTGCCTCGCAAAAGGTCTGTCATCCAGTGATGTGCACAGTCAGTTGGATAAATCGCTGACAGAAGATCAGTAGCTTATCTGAAGGACGCGCTTGGTGGCCCTGCCTGGTCACGGCTGATTCCACAAATGCAAAGCTAAAGGGTTCCATCTGAAGCCCATCGGCTTTAGTCGGAGTCTGAACAAACTCACTAGCAAGCCAACAGCCACAAAAAAGGGAACTATGGATCCTTAAGATCAAAGCAAAGCCATGTACATATCAAACTTCCACGTTTTGACACATTGGGTAGCATTTTCAGAAGCAGAGGAGTGCAGAATGCCCAAGGATTGCAGGTTTGAAGACTGGGGTGATTTGCCATGTGCGGACATCTGGCATGAATCTTCCAGGATGGATTTGCTCTGGAATGGGTGTGGAGGCAGCGGAGGTGGAGGATCGGCCTTAAAAATGTGAAAGGAAAAAATGACCAGAAGCCCTGAAACGTCTGGATTAAGAGTAAAGCATCTGTCATGGAATGCCGTTTGTTGACATAGATAGAGTGTGTGCCATCGGTGTGTCACGCCCTTCTGCCTGATGCAACACGGAAGGACAGGGCCGGGGAGCCAAGGAGGCAGGGCCAGCCGACGCGGGGGGCACAGTGCGCTCACTCCTGCGCGTGTCCTAACCAGGAGCCTTCCCATGTTCTGCAACACGCTTGAAGAGGGCTGATGCTGCAGTGTGACGATGGGCTGGACTCCACAGCTGGCTTACAGAAGTGAACGGATGGCTGCCAAGGCCAGCAAGGTTTTGGACCAGAAAAGCCAAGTGAAGACCAGCCTGCCCCCCTGCTTTTATCTCCCATCACCCTAATTCAGCCCTCCTGGAGACCCTAAGAAGACACGGAAGCCCCGTGATGTTGTGTGAACCCCTGAGGTGCCACCATGTGCCCCTCTTGTTTGTGGAATGGGCTGCTTCCTGAGGGAGGCTCCCCCGCGGCTGTTTCCTTTCCTCCAGGCTTATTTTCCCGTATGGGGCTGACTCCCACCCCACACGCCGCACACTTCGTCCCCTGCAAACAACGCTGCACCTCCGGTTGGGAAGTCGCTATGTAAATTGAGCTCTTTTCTCCAGAAGTCTGTTACCATAGCAACACAATCCCCGTTCTGCCGTGTTGTGTCAGCAGGAACCTGGCGATGATGGGGGGCCCAGTCGCTCTGGATGTCGGGGAACGGGCATGTGGGCCAGGCAGTGCGTCTCCCTCCCCACACGCCCGTGCTGCACCCACGGAGCTCCGTCTTTCCTTCTGCTGCAGCTGCGAGCAAGATGGGACCGTTCAGACACTCTGGCTCTGGACTCATCCCTGGGATTCCGATTTAGATGCGAATAAAAGGAGTGCAGGATTTTGATGAAGTGTCTACGTGTTGCACCCACACTTTGGATGGCCTTCTGGCGGGTAGCCATCAAAACGAGCTTACGTAGGAATTTCTTGTGGGTTTTATTTGGCTTTTACACTCCAAACAACTCCCTGGATTCTAAAACAATCCGCTTTTCATTGGCGGGTGTTGTTACTGGATGCATGCACTGCTCCAGGGCTGAAGGCAGTTCCAGACATGACTTGGCAAACCCAGGTTAGGGCAAGGTGTGGCACGCATGTGGAGGGGCCTTGCAGGCTGGAGCTGCACCAGGGGGGTACCTGCACCACCCAGAGGAGCTGGAGCAGCAGAGGGTGGCCGAGCGGTGCCTCTGCCTGGCTTCTTCCATGGCTGGGGCAAGCTGCCCTCTCGGTCCAGACTTCTCATCTGCAGTGTGGGGGCAATGACGTGGAGCTACCCTGCTGTGCTTGTGAGGAAGCACAGCATCGCAATCGGTGCCTTTGGGCATTCGGGGCACGGGGAGCTGGTGCATCATGGTGGAGTGTGACTGGGACCCGCTTGGCTGGCCATGGAGCTCGCCGGGCGACTGTAGCTGCTGACAGACTCTCCGTCTCACTGTGCCCACCGGGTCTTGTGAGGACCAGTGGAGCTGAGGAAGATTACGTAAGCTGCCTTGGGTTCCTTGAAAGAGGGGGAAGAGGTGTGCTGGAAATGCAGCGTTAGAGCCAGAAGAATAATATAAATCCTAGGCTGGCGAATGAAAGGTTGCGCTTCATTCCTCCATTGCATTTTTGGTGCACACTGAAATAATTTCAGATATTTACGGAGCAAATGGCAATATGGAAAGTGGCACTTACACTCAGCGACATAGAACCCATTTAAAATCAAAATTGTTTGGTACACAGTATGTGCAAGGTCTTGCTTTGGTTCCATCCCACGCAAGAAAGGCAACGTGTAATTTTTCCAGGATATGTTAATGCACGTCAAACACCGTGATTTGTGTTGATCAAACAGCCACTGTTTTCAGACAACAGGCAGCTGACCGAAAGCTCCTGCCTTGCCTTTGATGCCGGCTGCCACACTGACTCCGCTGACTGGGTGAGAGGCCGAGGGGAGGCAGGCCGAACCTTGCCGTTGCGCGACTTAAGCCCCCGCCGGACCGTCCTCCCGATCCTCAGGCACGCTGGGACACAGCCTTCGACGCAGGAGGCTGCAGCAGCAGGACTAGCAATGCCGACCGTTGCTACGGACTGTTGGGCTTAGAGGGAAGAAGGACATGGCCTGTTTTGGAAAGGTGGAGCGGTTTGGAAGTTTCTGTGTGGTGTTTGTTCAGTATGCCGATCGTGGTCCAGGCTCCCCAAAATATTCCTGCGCCTGCAGTTGCTGTGACCTCAACACGTGCACACGCCTCCTTTTTCGATTCATGAATGGATAGCTGCAGTAACGCGTACGCACATGTGCTTTTTTTGATCAGCCCGCAGCATGCAGGGAACAGGCAAAGCAGATAATGAAGTCAGCGGTATTTCTCAGGCCTAGGCAGCATATTAAAAAGCAGAGACATTACCTTGCTGACAAAGGTCCATAGAGTCAAGGCGATGGTTTTCCCAGTAGTGATGTATGGCTGTGAGAGTTGGACCGTAAGGAAGGCTGAACGCCGAAGGTTTGAGGCCTTTGAATTGTGGTGCTGGAGGAGACTCTTGAGAGTCCCCTGGACTGCAAGGAGATCAAATCCATCTGTCCTAAAGGAAATCGACCGCGCATTGGAAGGCCAGATGCCGAAGCTAAAGCTCAAATACTTTGGCCACGTAATGAGAAGAGAGGACTCCCTGGAGAAGACCCTGATGCCGGAAAGGACTGAAGGCAAAAGGAGAAGGACGGCAGAGGAAGAGATGGTTGGATGGTGTCCTTGAGGCAGCAGACACAAATTTGAGCAAACTCTGGGAGTCTGTGGAGCACAGGGGACTTGGTGTGCTTTGGTCCATGGGGTCATGAAGAGTTGGACGTGACTTGATGACTGAACAACAAGCATTTCCCTTATCTGAGCTGCTAAGCTGGGAGGCGGCCAGCCTGCCTCACCTTGCCTGGCCCAGGGATGCCCTGAGGTTTTCTAACCATGTTGTTTGTCTTTCCTGGCAAGATGAGAGAGGCCCATGGTGGGATGGGGGGATATATCTGGGAGCAGCAATGAAGATATTTCTTCAGGAAACACTTCTGTTGTGTCAATAGGTTTGTGGCAGATCTGAGTAAAGCCCCGTGGTGAATCCCAAGAGTTAGTGGGCGGGTTGTATATAACCCCAGGGATGGTGCTGTGCGTCTCCAGTATTTGGGGGAGACTGGAGCGTGGACTTGGGTAAGCTGGTTCCCACCATGACACCGCCCAGAAGCTGTTGTTCTGCGGGAGGAGTCGGACATAGGAAGGCATGAGAAATTAGGAGCCTTATATGTACTGTGGCTGATCAAGTCGGAGTGCCTCTTTGACTGAGTTCCCTCAACCCACATCCTCATATCTAGAATCAAGAGGGGGCATTCATCGCTCAGAAGGTGTGGCTTGAACTTGGCATCTCTTTTGAAGAGAGGGAGAAAAACGGCGATGGCGACGGCGGCAAAGAGGAGGAGATTCCTGTTGCTGAAATGTTTGGGGTCAAGACAGCTTTCCATAGAGTTTTGCTAAATGGGCTTGGTATTACGTCAATTTAAAAGTGGTTCTGAATTAATCCACATGGAAATAGCATTAAGGCACTGCTACTCGCATTGCTGCATCAAGGCTGCAGAAGAGGGGAACGCAGAGAAAGAAAAGCGTCTCAGCTTAGTAAAAGAAGGCACTGTTGCGCACGCAGATCGGGTTGGCCTTCCGGAGAGGCGTCCTCGGTGCTGTGGAATGCTCGCCAGCCCAGGCGCCCCTTTTGTTCACGCTGCCCGGGTGCTGCAGTGTGTTTTCCCGTTCCTTTCAACATGGAAGGGCAATTTTAATTTCCGTTAGATGTTATTAATATGCCAGGGTAACCATGACTGCTTAACGAGGGTAACCTCCTTTGAACTTAGTGGGACTTGCACGGGAGGACTCTGTGAGGGGAGGGATTTAATCTTTCTTGGCTTCTGGACACAGGGAGGGAACACATGGGAAGAGGGTTGTAAATGGCAAGAAATGGAAGCCGGGATACAACCTAATGGGGGATAACAACTCGGAAGACTCTGCTGGGAACCAGCGCTATGTCAGGATCGATCCGTTGTTTTGTACGGTGCAGGACGGAGTGATCCAACGGGCCCTTGGCACTGTCGGGGGGCAGGGCAGCAGATGTGTGGATTCCTGATTCCGAGGCTGGACAGGGCTTGCTGTTGTGCATCGGCCTTCCGGCCGCCGGTTGCGCCCTTGCAACCGGTGTGGGAAGCCCCATGCTGGCTGCTCCCTGCAGCCACGAAAGGGGCCTCGGAGAGGGGAAGGTGGGCAAGGCAGCGGGAGGGGGGTGTGAGGGCTCCGTTCCGGGGGCGGGAATCCATGCAGCCCTCCCGGCTGGACTCCCTGCCCAGACTCTGGGCTGCTTTCTGGCAGCCACAGGTTGCACTGGGCAGGGAGAGCATGGGCAATTTGCAGGGCGCTCACTGGGAGGCGAGCCACACCACCACGCTCCCGCACGCGTGGCTTCTTTGCTTGCCTATTTGTGTGATTTGATTTCTCGACCGCCCACTTGTCCAGATGACGCCCTGGGCCGTTTGCAGAGCCTTCCAGCCTTCGGATGTGCAGCCTGTGCAGAGGAAGAGGGGCGCTGCTTGCCCGGCCTCGGCTTGGCTCTGAAGCGAAGGCCAAGCATTGGAAGGAGTCTGGCAAACAGAATCGACCTGGCCCCGGGCCCTTCGCCTCTGCCCTCGCCCTCGGGAGGCGGAGCAGCGTGCATGCGCGCTCATGTGCGCTCTCTAGAAGAAAAGGCGGAATGAGAAACTAACCAGCCCACCAACCATCCGGAAAGGGCAGGGAACCAAATGAGTGGAGAATGGAGAGCACTCCGGAAGGGCAAATGCTCTGGGAGGAGCTCCTGTGGGGGGAGTGCGTGCCTGGCTGCCTGGGGGCATTTTCAAGGAAGCGTGGCGTGTTTCCAATTTTTAGCCTCTGTGGAGGACTGGCACGCTGGCTCTGATACTCCAGCGCCTCGGCGGGTGGTCGGGAAGCCTGGTTCCTGTGCCCAGTTGTGAACGGAGGTTTCAGAAACAGCATTTACCGGGTTCTGCTTCCTTATCGAAGTTCTGAATGTCGCAGTAAGCTTGGCAAAGCACCGTTTTCCTGCCAACCTGAGCTTTGCTTTCTGGTGGTCAGACCCCCACCCCCTCCCCAATCTGATTTGAAATGGATCTTATTGAGAAGGATTTGAGGCTGACGGTGGCTTCTTGTGGTCTGAAATTAATCCCGCCTGTAAATGAGATTAAAACAGGCCTCCGGGTCCAACTGAGGGGCTTCCACAAATGTCATCAGAGGGACAACGGGGTCTCAAGGCATCTGTGCCATCTGCAGCTGCCAAGGTCTCAAATTTACTGAGTAGGAAGCAGTGCTTGGGGGCTCCATAGAAATGGTTGCAGTGAGGTCTCAGGCCAAGATGCCACAGCCCTGGGTCTGCTGGCAGAAGGCGGCAGCCTCAGGAATACTTCACTTGCCATTTGCAGATTTCCTTCTCTCATTACTTCCATTTTTAACCCTCCTGTTTCTTTCTGTGGTCTTTGAAATTATTGTAAATTGTATTTACAATATTGTAAATTATTGATAGAGTTAGCAGTGGCAGTGAAGGCCGCCCTTTCTGAATTCTTGTGAGAAATGTTCTGATTGGCTCCTTTTGAATCTATCTTTCGATTCATTTTCCTGACAGATTTTGCAGCTTTCCTAACGCAGTCCTCAGTAGTCCAAGCATAACCGATAAGCATTTAAATGCATGTATTTTGAAAGAAAATATGCATTTAAATGTGTATTAAAATATGCACATTTTGATACTACTACCTTTGAAAAATTGGCAGATTGCTGCCATAATGGAAGGGAAGGGAGCATGGAGAAAGTGGCACAGGTAGGAAGTGGACAGGTTTCTCCCATCCTTCCCTAGAACCCGGACGATGGGGATGGATACTCCAGATCCCGCCAGCCCCGCGCAAAAGGCGCACCAACTCTCATGTGCCAGTGCCTTGCCGCCCTATCCCTCTGCCTGGGTCCTGTTTGTCAAGGCGCTGCTGAAGGCAGCTGGAGCACTGACCACCGAAGCAGCCGGAGCCGGTGCTTCTGCACCAGCCATCTGCCGGAGGGGCTCATCGCAGTGGCGGGAGTCCGTTTCATTTGCGGCTAATCGGGGAGCCCTCCTTTGGCAGAGCGGGACTGAGGGGCTTCCAGTGGCCGGCGGAAGAGGCTGACGCCCTTGTGGCATCAGGCAGCGCAGGAGAGCAGCGCGGAGGAGAACAAAAGAAACCAGTGGGTGGATGGAAGGAAACAAGCAAGCAAGATATTTGCAGGGAGCTGCCGGGTGACTTTCCCTTTCTCACATAAATCAGTGGCAACATTCCTTGCTTGCAAATTAATTTTCCTTCCTGCCTGCTTGGGCTAAATATACTGAAACCACCAGGAAATTGGAGATGAAGCCAGACAGAAGAATATTTGTTTTCCAAAGGTGGGGAGTCCAGCAGGAGATGAATTTGGGGGGGGGGGGGGTTGTAAGTTATAAATCCACCCACTAGATCAAGACCTCCTGGATTTGGGTCCATTTATTTGTATATCCTGTGCAGCAAACACAGGAATGGCCAAATTGTCCCGCATAGCATCTGACATAGCATTTATTATAATGATATATTTTTTTGAAAAATTATATCATGTTTCATGTAAGGTAGCACAGTATCCTGTAAAGTAAGACATAATGATAATTTTATCATTCCTGATCTGGGGCAGGGGAGCAGGGCAGACGCTGAGAGAAATTACCTTTCCTTGGGCCACCAACTGAGTTTGAAAATGAGGTAAGATGAGCTTCTTGGCTTTTCTGGTCGGTATTTTACAGGCTGCCAGAATATGGTAGGCATCACCGGTTCAGCAGGCAGGACTGCAGCCGAGCCGGCATTAGTGCAGGTGGTTTGATGAAAAGTTTCATCAGAACGGTAAAGGGACCCCTCGAGCCCTTTGACATGACCAAGGAGGCTAACTGGCACCAGCTGGCTTGGTGACCACTGAGCGCCCCAGCCCACTGCTGAATGTGCACAGGGTGAGGGGGCTCGAGGGTGTCGGACACTGAAAGCAAGGCTGCCAGGAGGCCAGAAGAGTCTCAGCAGGCTGACCTCCTGGCAGGGTCCGTTTGGACCACTCCTCCAGGCTGAGGCACCAGGCTAAGAGGCACCCGCCCTCTTCAGGAGTAATGGCCACATCAGTGAAAAGAGAATGGATCTACCCAGTGGCGGTGGGTGTCGAGATGGCACGCAACATGTAAACAACCCACACGTTCACCAGCAATAAAACTAGAGTCCTTTATTGCTACTTGTCTACAAGATCTACGACTCAATAGATAAGCTCTTTAGCTGAGGTCCTTGAAATGCAGATGTTAACCCTCTAGTGGTGTCCCTCCTCGAGCCCACGTGGGACTAGCTGTCTTCATCCCGCCTGCCTTTCTTCCCTCTGATGTAACTGTCTTGGCTTTTGCACCTATCTTCCTAGAATTCTGCGATGGGTCGCTCAGAAAAGTCAACCACGCCCCCTGCGTCTTCTGCTTCATGTTCAGGAAGTTCAGCGTCAGTGGGAGGAGGGACAGCCCACTCTGACTCCTCCTGAGTAGGACTCGTGGTGTCTTTTCCCTCGGGGGTCTCTTGCTTGGATGTGGGCTCGGGTGTTTGCTCAATGGGCAGGGAGTCAGGCGGAGGTGCGGCTACCTGCTCAGCCACCCCCAAGCTAGGCTGCGGGGTTGGCTTTTGGATACAGGGTCCCAAGCGCAAGACTTCCTCGTGAGGTGCTGTCTCTGTCGGGGCTTCAGGCACAACAGTGGGGCAGAGAAACCCCCGAGGGGCAGCGACTCGGCAGCAGCGGTAGTTAAAGGCGACGTTGGCAGAGGGTCTTTCTCAGACGACCGCAGTGGTGCTTGAGCCGACTCAGGTTAATACTGCACAGAAGAAGCGTGTGCTTGTCCACTTGTCGATATGCTCACCTTATCGTGAAACAGTCCGGAATGAAACGAGGCAGTGCCAGAGGATGAGACCCCAGGTGGGGAGGTACTCCAGGAGCTACTGGGGAGGGGCAAAGGACAAGCATGAGCACTGCTGTTGCTAATGACACTGCTCAGCCGCACCCAAAAGGAAGGCTAGAGGCTGAGAAGCGCAGAGGTGAGAGGAAAGTCCGATGCTGCACGGCACGTGCAACTGGGGCGTGGAATGTGAGCGGCATGAATCAAGGCAAGCTGGGAATCATAACCAGCACGAGCAGTCAGGGCCTGTAATGCAAGATCCGGCTCGATAATTTGTGGAAACCTATCAATGTAACCATTATTCAAGTTTATGCTCTTAAAAGATGCTGAAGGAGAATAAATCAAAAACTTTTATGCAGGTGTTCAAGAGGACATTAAAAGTACACCAAAACAAGATAATCCTAGGTCACTGGAATGCAAAAGGAGAAAAGAAAGCAGAATCAAATGCTGTAGGAAAATTTAGTTTAAAGACTTGTGGAAGTTTGTGCAGCCAACAGCCAACCACTCAGACAATCAAATACATGGATTCCACCAGATGGACAATACAAAAATCAAATAGATAGACTGGAAGGAGGAGGAGGAGAAGCCGTGTTCTTGCTGTCAAAACAAGATCAGGATCAGACTCCAGTACTGACAGCCAGCAATTAATTTCTAGAATAAGAGTGAAGCTGAAGAGGATCACCAACAAAAGCATAGTGCCAAAATGGAGCTTAAATAAAATTGCTGAAGAATATAAAGTCCACATAAAGAACAGATTTGCATAGCTCAACTTAACTGACCACAAGCTGGAAGAACTGCAGACTGAGAACGGAGGCATCATTAGAGAAGAATGCCAGAAGACAATTCCTGAAGCAACAGGAAAGAAAAGATTTATCTGGATGGCAGAAGAAAACCTCATGGTTGCAAAGGACAGGCGAGAAGCAAAGGAAAAGGTGACAGAAACAGTCAGAACCCCGAATGCAACTTTTCAGTGACTATCACATGGAGACAAAAAAACCAAAAAACCTATTACACTGATCTGTGCAAAGAAAAAGAAGAGAGCAACGAAGCGGAGGCGGGGGGCAAGATCCCTCTTGCAGAAGTTCCAGGAAGTCAAAGAGAACTTTGGGCCTAGCTTAGTTATGCTGAGAGACTAACAGGGGAACACTGGGTCTGACCAGGAGGAGGTAAAGAGAAGGTGGAAAGAACGCACAGAAGGACTGCACAGCAGAGAGGAGAAGAAGTCAGACTTCTTCAGGGAGGAAGCCCACGAAGAAGCGTCTGCAGCGTTCGAAAGCGAGCTGCTCTGGAGCGCTTGCCAAGAACAGCGGCGTGTAAGAGCGGGCCCCGCAGATCTCAGTGGCGAGCCACGTGCGAGAAGGCCCCGCATCCCCCGCCTGTCCACACGCAACCTGGCACTTGGCACCCAAGTATTATGCTAGCGGTGCACTGTGTGACTCGGCCGAAAGCGGCTCACCCCGAAAGCGAGAGCTGCTCTGAAGTGCTTGCCAAGCATAAAGCCCCTGGAGCAGAGCGGGTTTTAGCAGAACCATTCCAAGCTGCAGAGGCTGAACCAGTCCAAATCCTAACAAAGATATGTCAGCAAATATGGAAAAGAAACAATGGCCAACAGACTAGAAATGTTTAATATACATTCCAAACCCCAAAAAAGGAGGTGCAAAAGAGTGCAGCGGTCATAGGACCATTCATTCATTTTCCACAGGAGCAAGGTGATGCTCAGAGCGTTCCAACCAAGACTGCCCTGATTGGAGCACGAAATTCCAGATGTTCAAGCTGGATTCTGTAAAGGAAGAGGCACTAGAGATCATACTGCAGGTCTGTGTTGGCTACCAGATGGATGCAAGGTCCTGAAAGAAATGCGGGGACATCAGGACTTGATTGCCCTGATGCAGAAACTCTATCACAGAGAAGAAGCCGCCATTAGTACAGAATACAGAAAAACAGAATGGTTTCCCATAGACAAAGGTATCAGACAAGGATATATTTTATCTCCCAATCTCTTCAACCTGCACACAGAACATATCATAATGAAATCTGGATTAGGATCAGAGGAAGGAGTGAACGAATGTGTATGATGCCATGCTAGCAGCAGAAAGCGGCAGTGACTTGAAATGACTCCTGAAAAAAGAGAAAGAGGAAAGTACGAAGGCCAGACCACAGCTGAACGTTAAGAAAACAAAATCATGCCCACGGAAGAATTACAGAACTTCACTGTTAATAATGAAGAAATCAACATTGTGAAAGATTTCACGTAGCTCGGCTCAGTCATCAGTTCAAAAGGATACTGCAGCCAGGAACTCTGCAGATCTTTGGAAGGGCAGCAGTGATGGAACTAGGGAAGATCCACGAGTGTGAAGACATTTCCCTGGAGATCAAGGCCAAGATTGTGCAAAGCGTTGCGTTCCCAGTCACTGTGGATAGGTGCGAAGGGTGGACAGTGAAGAAAATTGATGCGGTGGAAATGTGCTGGAAGAGAGCTTTGTGAATACCCTGGACAGACAGAAAGACCATCAAGTGGGCCCTCGATCAAATCAAGCCAGAGCTTTGCCTCGGAGCAAAAATGACACAACTGAGGGTTTTGTCAGGGAAGGTCGAAGGCAGAAGATGGATATGAACCGAATGAAATCCATGAAGGAAGAAGCCACAGCCTTGAACTGGGGAGAGCTGAGTGGAGCTGTCCTGGACGAGACATGCTGGAGGGCTTTCATAGGGTCAGCCCAAGTCAGAGACGACTTGACAGCACATTAACAACAGTGTGGCATTGTGACATCATTGTGCAATCTCTGATGAGATCATGCAGCCAAGAAGGAGAGAGAAAAATTACCCCGGAGATGCAGCTACGGCACTGGGAGGGGAGCTGGAGAAGGAATAGTATGAACACCACCAAAAATAGGCCCTGCTTCCCCTCCCAAAGCCAGTCCCTCGCTGGCAAAGGTTGGCCTCGGAGAGCCTTTGGATCAGACATGCACATGGTGTGCGTGGGAGAGAGAACAAAAGCGGTGAGTGGAAATCACTCCCGCTTTGGACGGACTTTCTCCTCTTGTGAAGGTGAGGGGGCATTTCTATAAGTTCTGAGGGTTGCAAAAATTTCATCATTTGTAGATGGGGGGATATTTGCTACTAGATAAGGTGACCACTCCACCCCCATTAAAAAACAGCATGAGTCAGGCGTCGAGCACTTTAAAAAAATCTAGCCGAGCATGCCTCTAGGAAGCCCTCTGCAAGATGTAGCGCTGATGTTGCTCTGGGCTTACTCATGGAAAGCCGTCCTCTCCTGATGCGTGCGCACCCCTGCATGGCCATCGTTGCTTCAAATATTCCTCTCAGTGTTCAGGATACTTCCCCTGAATATCCTGGAAAGAGTTCCTTATGGAATTTCACCACTGCACTAGGAGGGAGGAGGACACGCAGCCCCGGGGATTCCTTCAGCCGATGCCACTGGGGACACTGGTCCAAACATGGTGTCTGGTCCCTTGCGACATTTCACAAAAGCAGCTCCTGCCACCATCTTCGTTTTTCCCCGTGTCTTTTAGCAAGTTGCTTCAAAGTCTTTCTGGGTATAGCAGGCATATGAAAGTTGCCCAGGTGTGTTCAGCGTCTCTGGAGGCCTCTGGAGAGCTCCTTGCCCACCTTGAGAAGAGGAAAAAACATCGTAGCAGGTGCTGAGCAGAGGGAAGGGAGGGCCGAGACTCCCTTTTAGCAGCTGCTGTTTGTACTGCTAACATGCTTTCCTTCAGTTGCTTTCGAAGCTTCATTAATTCCCTGCTCAAAGGCTGATCAGCTGCACACAAGGAGTGGTGTTTGTCCAAGGACTTCAGTAGCTTCTGCAGCGTTGTGTTGAGCTGTAGTAACATCTTGGTGATCCAGTCAAAAACAGAATAACGCATACATCATTTTGCAATAAAATTGGGGTGTGGGCTTTTGGCACCGAAAGAGAATGCCGTAGACAGAGATCTGGGAACCTGCATTGCCCGGACCCCCTTCGCAAGGTGTGAAAGCGCCGTGCGCCTGCTTTTAACCTGCTCTGAAGGGATCAAAGACAGGCCATCAGTCACAGGTGAGTTATTTCTGTCTGGCACCAGTGAGGAAGTGGTGATGCCACGAAGGTGCATAATAACTTGGCTCAGATCGGAACTTCGAGTCTCATAATGCTTTCCTCCAGTGAGAGCAGGACTTCACAGCTCCATGGCTCTTCCTGAGATCGCCTCATAGTTAGACAATCTCAGCCGGCCATTTTTGCAAAGCGTTCCCCTTCTGATAGATGGAGTCCTATTCCTGACTCTTTCAAGAGCATGGGAAATATTCTCTGACATTTCCAAGAAGTGGGGGTTGAGGTTTTACCTTAATTATTAACATGACACAGTGGCCAGTCTCTGTGTGGATGTTTTTCCCACACTTGGAAATAATGTTTCAACCATCCCTGGATACTTGGCTGCCTCCACAGATAGGAGTACTGCGGGTGCAAAGTCCTTGTGTTATGGCGCCCTCCCATGGGCATTCCAGGTGCCGTGCTGCCCAGGGAGCTGAGGCAGGCTGCAAGGATCGGTCCTCACCCTGCTTTCTGGGGGAACTAGAATTCCCCTAAATCACATTCCGCACTGTAATTTACACATAAGTATTCCTCCTGCCAATGCATTCTGCCAGGGTATTGCTTACTCCAGAGCATCCTGGAATTTCTCTTGCCTACCTTTTATGGTTTGTTTGACTAAAAAACCTATCTGGGGCACAAAAGTAGCCCAGAATTTCCACAGGAATAGCTGTGTGGGGTACTTTTATACCCCAAACAATACTCTTCCCTCCAAAGGCATAAAGCAGGGTTCAATACAAATCATCCTATTCTCTTTTCTGGGCTAAAACTTCCAACAAACAGAATCAAATCCATTCAGGGAAAGCTGTGCCATGTTGTTTTTGTTTTTAAGTTAGTAAGCCAAAGTATTATTATGCAAAGAAAAAAAATCACTGGATGTGAGATTGGTATGCACAGTTTCGCATCTTGCATAACCTCAGGAAGGACTGAACTTTAAATCACCTTTATTTGCTGCTAGCTGAAAGCTATTCTGATCTTGGTTGCTACCCCTTGGGAGGAAAGTTCAGTCAGTAGAAAGGGATATTCAAATTCTTTCTTTTATTTTATTTTTGCTTTGACATGTTCTACTGGGGTTAAAAAAGACCCCATGATGCAATTAATGCTAGTTTTTTGTTTTGTTTTGGGGGAATGCATTAAAAAAAGGTTTGAAGGACTGAAATTCTGTGAAGTCAGCATTCTGCATTCATTCATTTATTTAACATATATATATATGCTGCCTATAACTGCCATAATGGCCTCCCTAGGCAACTTTTGCCTTATTCCCGTCTCAGAGGACTGAGGCTGATAACAATTATAACATGGCGGACAAGAGCCATAGCAGGGCTTCCTGAGCTTTAACTCTGTTTCGTAGCCACTCCACCAGCGCAGCTTTTGGGTAAATGCCCATCCTCTTGGGTTACCTGGTCTGGGTAAAAATAGGAAGCTTTATAACACAGTGAGGAAAGACATCAACCAGGGAAAAGCTATCATAGGAAGAAATTAAATTAGAAGAGGCAAAAGTAGAAGTCATTACAGAACAGAGCCCTTGGAAATCTTATTTAAATTATTGAAATAACTTATTGACACAAAAAACGGTGTTTGCTTTTTGACTGCATGTGCAGCAGATATAATCGGTATCTTTCCAAATTGACTCTGAAGTTACAATATAAACAGTGCAATGAAACAACATAAAATGCCCCAATCAAACCCTTCTCAGTGGTAAATAACATTAGGAATAAATTATTAATGATTTCTTGCCGGGTGGTAATTTTCTTTGTCCTGTTGGAAGAGGCGAGAGAATGAAAACCAGCATCTTAGGGGTCTATTTAATGATGAACGCAAAGCTGCACCCATTTCATTTCCTCGGCCTGCATTTCGAATTGCTACTCAGTGAATGGTCGGAAAGGGGCAGGGAGGGGGACACACTAACTCTGCAAAGAAAATGTGCATTGATTTATCCAGGCAGCTCAAATTGATGCTTATTTTCAGAAATCCCATGTCTCTCTAGGGAAGGGTCGATCTTCTAAGAAGGCCATTTTCTTTCACCTTTTAGACACTGCATTAAAAAAAAGTTTGATTATTACCCGCATCAGCCTTGCCCAGTGAGACAGAACATTTTAGTTTTGAGCACATTAATGAGCGAATTGTTTATTTGTCTTTGTTTTTGTTTGACTTGCCTGGGTATAGCTTCTATGCTCCTTGAAGTTGTGGACTGAGCCACATGTCTAAAAATAGGTTTTGTCCACAGCAAGATCAATGTACATTATCACTGACTGCGTGACGCTGCGGTCCTCTGATTGCTCACACCATGCAGCTAGAAAACTTCTCCTTCTTTGGAGGGAAGCCGTGGATTTGGACTTGGGTGCCGTGAATTGATCTTGCCAGTCAAGGAAACAGTTTAAGAGGACTGTCCTCCACCCACAGTGGCTGCAATGCCCCACGCAGAGTCGATTTTGCATGTGTGAATGGACACTACAACTCACTGTTTTCAGTGACAATCCAAGAGAAACTCTGGAGCTCCCCAGGATGGTTGTGACAGATCTGCAGGAAACATCTTGCTGGGCTTCAGCAATTATTTTGCTTAACAGGAAGTTCCATCTTCTCCATCTTCCAGGGCGCAAGCAGCTCTGTGAGACCAAGTGCGCTTTTCACAGCCAAGCAGAAGAAGCCTGGCGTGCCGGCCATGCCGCCGAGTCCGGCCCGGCATGGAGCTGGCTGTAGCCTAGGTCTGACGGACTGCAGAAGAGAGCCTACCAGCTCGGAGTCTGTGAAATCCATCCACTTGTGCTGTGCACATTGTGGGCATCCTTCATCCCGTCATCTGCTCATCGCTGGAATCAGAGTGCTTTGCTTTGACCGGATGCCATTCTAATGGCACACATTATGCACACTTAGGCACATGCACTAATGTTCGCACACCTGCGCGTTTGCCCAAGTGCACCCTCGTGCCCACGCACACTGGTTAACGCAGAGAAGCAAACCCACCCACTGAGAAACCCGCCTGCAAACCCATGGATTCAACAGACTCAGAGGAGTTTGGATCTGCTGTGGGTTTTTGAGGCATCCCGGTTTCCAGTCCATGCACAAGCGTGTCCCCCGGGCACAGGGAGAATTAGGAGGAGAGGACCAAGTCCCTCCTGCCAGGAGTGAAACCCTCCAAAGGTCATGGAGAGACTGGCCGCCTCCCCATCCTGGATTGAAATTGGTTTGATCATTCCAGGGGAACAGCTTTCTCCAGCAACCGAGTATGAAAATGCAGTAATATTGTTCAGAACATAAAGATAACGAACGATCAAGATCAGACCGAAGCTCATCTGGTCAAATGTTCTGTTTCCAGCAGGGGCTGGCATGATGCTTTGGAAAAACCCTAGTGGGAACAGACACCTGTCCCTAAAGCTGGTCCTGAGCAGCTGGTCTTTGGAAGGATACTGCTCCTGCCATGGCGCTCCACTTACATATTATGGGTAGTAATCAGGCATTGGCGGGATCATCCTCTATGAATTAGTCTAATCCCCTTTCAAAGCCACTTAAAGCAGTACGCATTGCCATATCTTGTAACTGTCAGCAGTTACACATTTTGAAATCAGGATTAAAATTAGAGGAATTCAAAAGCTCACAGTCTGGGTCCAAGAGCCTGGGTACGGACTGACGACATCTCAAGGAAGAGCCTTTGTTTAACTTGGTGATTTGCAAAGCGTAACGTATTCATCGACACGTTCAAGGCAAGGTAGGTTCCAGCCAGAGCAACTCTGGGAAATCCACGGGATGAAGCTGAATGCTGCAGCCTCCTGCGCAGGCATGAAATGTCATCAGCTGATGTGCCAGGGTAGACCTTGGAGCCACCAAGGCCTGCGGGAGATCCCTCCTCCTGTGAAACTCAGGGATGTGGAAAGTTGTTTTTAAATGCAAATGCACATGTATTTTATTAGATTTATTAGTTTTCTATCTCACCCTTTCTCCAAGCTGCTCAGGGTGATGCATACCCACTCCCCGTTTTATGCTCACAGCAAGCCTTCGAGGTGTGTCTTGCTGAGACGCCGTTGTCTGGGCTCAGGTCGTCTGCTGGGAGCCATCATTAAGTGCGGATTACCCCAGATTAAAAGACAAGGTCGACTTCTGCTGACACATATCCTGGCTAGATATCAGGAAAAGCTTCCTCACTGTCAGAGCCATAGGACAGTGGGACCAGCTGCCCGGAGAGGTGGGGGGCTCTCCCACACTAGAAACAATCAAGGGGAATCTGGGCAGCCCTCTGAGTGGGAGGGTGTGACGTGGTGTCCTGCAACAGCGGGGGGTGGACCCGATGCCCTTCCTGGCCCCTTCCAACCCTACTCTTCTATAATTCTATAATCGGACACTTCCGTGTCATTGGTCAGCAGTCCTCGCGTTTTGCAGTACTGAGACGAACGCAGGCGGGAGTGGTGGCTGTCCTATTGAGCAAGATATGAGCATCGTTGGCTTCTCTGCAGGTGGGAACCCAAGACAGCATCCGGTGGGGTGGCTCCAGTCCTGCCCGTTCGTTCCACTGTCGTGGTCCTGCCGATTGCATTGCAATGCCCAAGCAAGGCGTACCATGGATGCCGCAAGAGCGAGTGATTCCTCGAGAACGGCCCCAGACAAGCGGCAGAGCTCTTTGACGCAAGCTCTCCTGACCTGCCCGCTTCCAGAAACAAGTGTTTCCCCGGGCTTCATGCCCCGACCCCGGGACCAATAAATCACCATTGCACAACTTGTGGGGGGGGGGCGGTTGTGGGACAGGAGTGGGGGGGGGGGGGGAGAAAACAACACAGCCACTGTTCAGTGGTCATGTGACAACCCAACCACGCCGATCCCTAGAATCACCGGCGGCAGATTGAAACACTCCTGAGACAAAATGCTTCTGATGTGTTTGGAATTTCCAGATGATTGGGCCTTGGGGTAGAGCTGACTCTCCTCTCTGGATCCGGCTGCGATCATTTACTTTAAGCAGTGGGCTACCTCGCCTTTGCCAGAAAAAGGGCTTGGCGGTGGCTGGAAAGGACAGGAGCTTTTCCAATCTGAGGCAGGCCTTCATCTGGGAAACACTGATTTAAACTCTCCCGTATAGCTGTCATCTTAAGATATGTGCTTTCGCAGGTAATGTCTCTTGAGTTTGAATAATTATCATAAAGGACGCATTGGGCTCCCATAGGAAATGATATAGCCCTCAGCTGTTTTCCGCACTGGGCTGACAAGTTTTATTTTATTCTATTTACTTAGACTGATAACCCACTCTGTCCCTGGGGGCTCGGGGCAGGCAGCGGTTTTGGTAAACAGAAACAATGGAATGCAAAGAGAGCAATAACACAGGGAGAGCGTGAGCGAGCCAGAGAGGAGACGTGCGAGAAGCACACGCTCCACGGACCTTTGCTTATTCCCTTTCCAAGGGTTTTCCAAACCCCCTTCCTTCAAGAAATGCTTTCGGCTCGAGTGCATTTCCCACGCAGCAAAATGTTTGCCTCGACATCTCGGCACGTTGCTGGGGGGTCTGACCCACGTGCTACACGCTTGTGGTCTACACACGGTCATGTCCAGGACTCTGGAGCTTTATGTCTGCCCCCCATAGAGCAGTGTACCCCACACCCTACCTTTGGCTATCTTGTAGGGAGGTTTCTCCACCTCCCTACATTATCTCCATAGGAAGAGATCTCCATTATCAAACTCCCCTGGGAAGGAGAGGGCCCCACCTCTCCCCACACCCCAAGCTGAAATTCGCCACCCCACTCCTGCTATGAGGATCTGGTGCCGCTCCAGGCACTTTTTGTCCCAGGGATTAAAGCACATGTGAATTTTACCCAGCTGCATCAAAGCAGGAGCTCCGCAGGTGAGCCTGAGCACCCTTTGCTTTGGGGCCATTTCCCCCACTAAAAATGTCCCAATGGAAAAAACCCCACAGAAAAAAATGCATCGCACCCTTCCCCTTGTGGGGCGCACAGCAGCTTGGGGTGGCAGGTGCTTGGCAGGAAATGGCACGCTGGGTTCTCCCGCTTTCACGTTGCAGCCTCCAGAGCAAGTCCTGCGTGTCATATGACTTGATCTTCGCTACCCCTGTGCATCTGGCAGCAACCCGATCTGCAAAAATTAGCACGCAAATCATTTCACAACATCCTGATGTCCCCTGCGAATGTCTGAAGTTCAAGCTGCTATTTAAAGGTTCAGGAATGGGGCCTGTGGGGGAAACGTTGACATGGTCTCTGAAGAGGAGCAGCTTTGGCTGCCTGGTGCAATTCAGGCCTCCCGTTTCACAAAGGAGCTGTATAAATGCCTCCTTTTCCGCTGTTTTAGAAGATGTTTGCCCATTCCCCGCAAGGACACGAGTGGCACACTGGAGCCCAGACCGGGCAAGCACCCCCTCTCCAGCTGTTCCGATGATCAAGTCATGTGGAGTTGGGGAGGAAGGCATACCTTTTGCCCCTTGCTTCAGACCTGCTCTTCCTCTAAAGGGCTGCTGTGCCTTTAGGACCTGGAATCTGAAATCTGGTGTGACTCCCCTTCGATGCGGCTTTGATGCTCTGCCCACAAGGCACTTAGTGCTTCACTTAAGATTAGGAGGATGTGAGGGAGGCTTCCTTGCGACCTTTACAACATTCTATCACAGGGTAAGCGGAGTACTTTATATATTTTTTCACAACAACAAACAAGCCCAACGGGCATGACTACAGTTTAGCATAAAGATGAAGTGTCAGTAAAAAAAACCAAGTTCGGCGTTAACCGACACGCATTGAAGACTTCATGCTGTTGACTCTCTGGACTGATGTGAGGCAAACACCCACACTCGGAAAGAATAGCACTCCAGGACGGAAGATTTCACGGGAAAGGGAATTCCAATATCCAAATAACATGTTTGGAAGTAGCTTGCATGTTCTGAATATGCAAGCCACGGCCAGATTGGCTGTCGTTGGGATCCCCTGGTTGGATGCCTCGCACATTGGGCATTTCTCTGATAGTCTGAGGTGTGGTGAGCAGAAAAGGAAGTTGTGTAGATCCACGATGTATAGAATCATTGAATAGTAGAGTTGGAAGGGCCATGAAGGCCATCGGATCCCACCCCCCACACCACGTCACACCCTCCCACTCAGGTGGCTGCCCAGTTTCCCCTTGAATGTCTCCAGTGTGGGAGAGCCCCCCACCTCTCCGGGCAGCCGGTCCCACAGCCGTATTGCTCCGGCAGTGAGGAAGCTTTTCCTGATGCCCAGCCTGAATCTGGGTTGTTGCAGCTTGACTTGATTATTCCCCGTCCCACACTCTGGCATCAGCAGGAAGAGACCTTGACCAGCCTTTGAGGTCCTTAAAGAAGGATACCATGTCCCTGCCAGCCTTCTCTTCTCAAGGTATAGGTTACACTTTAATTCTCTAGAAGATTTTAGTTCACTAAAAGGTGATTGTAGCAGTTTTCTTGCAGATTGGCAACAGGAGCAGTTTTGTAAATCAGAGGATGTCTATGTGTCAACATGTGTCTGTAGCCGAATTCCCTTGTCCCCCAACAACCCTTTAAAATAAATAGATCAAAAAAATACTTTTCCAAACCCAAAAGCTGAAATTTCAAACAATGGCAGTGTGCTGCCACATTTCCCATTCTTTCTAATGCTGCTTGTGGAAAAGAATTTCCCACTGAAGAGAATTTCCCACCCATCCGAAACCTCCAGCCCCCACCACTAAACATCACCCTGATTTTTTAAACATAAAATCTTACAGCAGTTCTGAGCAATGCGCAGACATCAGCTCCGTTGATTCCAAGGACAAACACTGTGATGGGTGAGCTCTGTGCATTTAAATGAGGAACTCCCGGTGCCCCAGCAAGGAAAAAAGTGAAGGTCCAATTTTGAGAGCCATACGAACGTGTGGATGAGGAGAGCTGAACCCTTTCTCGCCACCTCTATCCTCAGACGTTTTTCGCACTCCCTGAGCTCCAGCATTGGAAGTGAATCCTGGGCGAACATTCCCTGGGGAGGGGAAGATGGCAAGGAAAAGCTGCAAGGGGGCTCAGTTTCCACTGCTCGCCTGCTCACCTCCACCTTCTCTGTCAGTGGTTGCAAATGATCTGCAGTGAAGGGCTGGGTTGATCAGCAACAAGGAGTTTGGATAGGCAAAGGTCTTCACTTGGCATTCAGGGGAAAACTGATAAAATGCCCTCTTGTATACAACTGTGAGGGGTAAAAAATGAAAGTCACACCACCCTTTGTGACTCAGGGCTCCCCCTCAGTTTGTCCCCTGCCCCACCGTTTTCTCTTTCACTGTTTATTAGGGTACAAGCACCCAAAAAGCAGCAGGGAGAAACGGAGGAAGGGACCAAATGGTGCTCTCCCCACGGGTGCGGGCCACCTTATTTGGGGGGCGGGGCATGATGCCCTTCCTGTCCATCCTCTCGTACCGTGTGTGTGATCTTGGATGTGATGTTGGGTCTCAGTTTCTGGCAAGAGGAACTTCTCGCTCGCCACAGCCAAGAGGAACAGCGCAATTTCGACACCTGCCTTTGGATCACAGTCGTAGGACTGGGCACTGGCGAAGTGCAGTAGCAACACACAGGCTGCATTTTAAATTCGTTGTCTGTGTCCCGCTTCTCCAGCATCACACGCACCTCGACCGCTGAGATGACTTCTCTGTCAGTGTCGCTCTTGCAGCTGGACTGGCGGAGTAAGAGAAGTGCGTAAGAAATCCTGAGACGAGAAGGCGTGACGAAGGCACAGGGAGGGCTGTTGGAGTGGAAGAGGATCAACTGCTAGCAGGGCTCCGAAACTTGGGGACAGTAACTCTGGGGGAGGCTCGTGGAAGGAGAAGGTGGCCTTGGTGCTCGAGGGACACTGGCCAGGAGAAGTCCCCGAGGCAGCAGGAGGAGGAGGAGGGGGCGAGGCGAGGTGAGGCGAGGAAAGCGGGCCCTGCATGAGGGAGGCCTGTCAGGGAAGGAGGCTCCTCACCTTCTGTGCGTGGAAGGGAATGCAGACGCTCTTGGCTTGCAGGGAGCTGTGCTTTTCCTTGTGCTGGATTGATGTGCAATGCAGAACAGGATCAATGGCATACGCTTGATTTAAAACCACTTTCCTGTGCTTTCGCCTTGCTGACCAAACAATTGTGCTGAGCAAGCATCAGCTGCAAAGTTCCTTTTGGAAGGAAGGAAGGAAGGAAGGAAGGAAGGAAGGAAGGAGGGAGGGAGGGAGGGAGGGAAGGAAGGAAGGAAGGAAGGAAGGAAGGAAGGAAGGAAGGAAGGAAGGAGGAATTAAAAATAAAGTTGTAGAATGAATGTAGCGAGGTAACCTAGACAGATAACCGGTTTGTAGCCTGCTGATCTGCCGCCTTAGAACCTCAGCACTGAGCTCAAGCAGTGCTCCTAACGAGTTTTTATCTGCTCAAGTGTCAGAGCTTGGTTTTCTCGAAGGGAAAGCTGGGTCTGGACCCAGTTCCTTTGAAATCTCCCAGAACTGATGTGAGTGGGAGCTGAAATGGGTTAAAAAATGTCAATTGAAGTTGGTTGGAATATTTCAGCAGATATTAATGAGCCCTGGAAGCTGTCCCAGGAGGTTCCATCTTTCTTAATGAGCAGTTGAAAATATGACCCATTTTGAGGGTTTTGGGAGAGAGAATTAAGGCGCGTGAACACCCCTCCCAAAAAAAAATCATACGTCACTTTTCAAATGTGGATATGGAAAACATTAGATATATGAAAATACTGTTCCCATATATTTTCCTATGTTCTAATAGCTGTTCTCAGAATACAGTGAAGTTGGGTAAAGGAGCAGAGTCAAGGCAAAAATGACAAGTTCATTTCAGTGCAAGAATTTTAGGTATAGCCAAGAATGTTTGGGATGTGCTCTAAATAAAGTTGGGTGTCTCTCACCTGCTCACCTCAGCTTTTGGTCTATCATATTACAGTGTAATTGCTGGAATCCTATGGATCAGCTGATCTGAAGCAATGAAAAGCCCTGCTGGATCGGGCCCCAGGTCCATCCAGTCCAGCACTCCATCCACATGGTGGCAAGCCAGCTGCTCACAGGATCCCTCAGGCAGGATGGGTGCAAGGCCGCCTCCTGGCCGTGCTCCCCAGCAACTGCTACCAGAGATAGCCCATGACCAGCAAGGCTAGTAGCCTGACAGCCTTGTGGGAGCAGGACTGCTGCAGAATAGAACTGATTTCTCTCAGCACACACTTTCGCAGGACAGCCTGTCCTCAGCTAGTCAGCACAGAGCCTTCATCACCTTCCGTTACTTAGGCCCGACTGGCGTGAAGGTTTCCTGAGCTGTGCTGCTGCATTTGTCACCGTGTTCCAAAGAACTCAGAGTGGCTGTGAGAATTTTTCTGTGAAGTGGCGGGAGACTTTAAACACAAAGCCACCTTCTGAATGGCCCCACAAGTGGTCAGTTATCCAAGTGCCCAGAGCAAGCTAGAATTCCTTCCCTGTTAGCAGCTGATGACACATAGATTCTAAGTTGCCCTGTGCTTTAGTATCTGTGGGCAGGTGAACTGGTAACATTTTATGCATGCTATCAAGTGTTTTGTGCTGATCTGCAATGGGGGAGACATGCATGTCCGTCCGTGCCCTGAGAAATTACGATTGCCATGCAAGCATAACATGGAAAGGAGCTTGTCTTGATTCTTGGCTCTATGGGGGACGTAAGCATGGAGGCTGCATGTGGATCTGCCGATGTGGAAAACGTGGCCCTTCTTTCCTTTCTTTTCCTTTCTCCTGCACCTAGCAGTGCTGGAGGATGCTGTTCAGTCTGCATTTCTTAGCAAACTAGTCCCCAAACTAATATGCTGATTAGAATGTGATTATATTTCAGTTTTTGCTTTTCTCTGAATTTTACAATGCAGCTCTTTACCCAGGAATGCACCAAAATGCATATTATAAGATTGCAAGTGTAAATGAGGCATATTTTAGGGTATGTGGTGTATTCTAGGGAAATCATGCAAATTTTCATGCCGTGGAATAAATGGATCAGTCAGAGATAGACAATCCACCCCAAGCTGCAGGTCTGTGCACTGAGGTGGGTGTCCACAAAAGCAGATATGCTGTGTTATAATGTAGACCCACAACACCTGTGTATCAGATTGTGATTGTGATTGTGAGCATCACCACCACCATCGTCAATCACCATCTTCATCCCCATTTTCTGCAATAGGCTTAACTGCGCATCCCATTATCCTTTTAAACACAGATTTCTCCAAGCAGTGAAATGCAGGACTGACGCTCTCTTGCACGGTGTGACTTAGTTGTGCATCCTGCCTGCGTTTTCATGATTGCAACCTCAGACTTGCTGCTTGTTGCAGACACTTGTCGACCATCACAAATAACCTGCTTTTAGCACAAGTACGCAGGGCATGCCTGCCCGGAACCACTCCGAAATACACCTGCCATCTCCCCAGCGTGGCTCGCTGCTGAGAGACCGAGCGCACGGAGTGCAGAAGGTGCAACGGCCTGTTGCCGTGCTTGGCGCCACGGGCAAGTGGCCTCCGCTGCTCCAAGCCTCTCTTGGAAGAAGCCTGTTTCCCAGCCCTACCGAGCCTGCCACATTCAACCCCCGGCTGATTTATAGAAATCACCAATTTGACAATTATACACACCTGCAGGCTTAATTGCCCTCATTTCCTTGAGCTGTGGACAGATTTATGGCTCGATCCGATTCTTGCAGCTCTGGAGCAGACTTGATTAGGTCCCAAGTCCCTTGCTCTGATCAGTCTCCGAGCATCGCTGGTCTTTGGACCTTCTGACAGCAGCAGCTTCCCTTCGGGAAAAATAGATGGACGAGCTGCAGTCAGCCAAGCTCTCCCTCCACCTTCCCTTTTATTCCACCTGCTGCTGCACTGAATCAGCTGCTCCGCAGAAGCTCGGTGTGCCTCAGCTTCAGAGCACCGTGGGAGACCTTGCACTGTGGTGGGCCAGCAAGGACTTTGAGGCTGTGAGCACCAGTACTGGGCCTTCTCCGTGGAGGCCCCAATGTCCCTGGAGTATCTTTCTCAAGGAAATATGTCTGGACCCGTCGTTTTTGACTTGCACAGAAGCTCCAAGCCCCTTTTACCTGAGTTGGCTTTGGATGATTTGCAACGCTTTAACTGTGTTTTCAGCTGCCACTAATTTAACATTGTTATCCGCTGCTGTTTTCCGATTGCTTGATGGCTTGTGTTAATACATGGATGCATGAATGCATTCAGACAAATGCAATTGTCATGGCAGGGTGTTGGACTGGGGCACAAGAGGAGCGATGTGTGAGGTTCCCGGTTTGGGGATGGGAACCCACTGGATTTCCTCAGCTCAGCTTCCCAGATTCTGACCTGCTTTCAGCAAGAAGCCAGCCTCATGCCAACAATCCAGGAAGCGGGAAGTGTGCCCGTGCTTCCTCGATCGTAGCTTGCGGGCTTTGCATTCTTCGTGCACATTGTGCAAAGAATTACATACTTGGTGTAAGTTGTGCAAAATAGACATATTCCAGCTATTGTGCACCAAGAATCCACTGGTGTTTCTGAACATCCGTGCACTTGATTTCCTGGCCAGGGCTGAGCATCACAAAGAAGTCCAGGGAGCACAAGAGAGACGATTTCCAGACTGATTTCACATCCCCACTCGAGATCGGAGCTCCAGTCCCCACCTGAGCGTGAGTGTCACCAGGGGACGTAAGGCCGGTCACTCACTCTCAGTCTAGGCTACTCACAGGCTTGATGTGGGGATAACATGGAGAGGAGGATATTGTGGAAGCCGCCCGTGTTATTTGCAAGAGGAATAAATACAGTGTGTGTAGACAGATATAGATAGGTAGATATTTACTGCTTGCTTGCTTTACATTGTTTCTGTGTGGGCTTCCTGTGTTGTTTCACTGTTAGCCTTTTTGTCCACTCATGCTCAGGTGGCTTCTGCTGGTCTAGAAAGGCAGTTTTGAAATCCATTCCAAATGAATCCATAAGGAGGAGAGATATTCTTATGGTAGAGAATGTTTGGAATTAGAGAACAAATGCTGAATTTTAAACGCTGGATTGGTGTGTGATACTGGAATGCTTGTGAATTTTGTTTTCTTGGGAGCGAGAAGAAGATGAGATTCTAAATGTTATGCGTCTGCAGATGCTCATGATTCAGTAAGTACTGATCGATGATAAAGTTATCGCTATTACTATTATTTACACCACAGGAAGTTTCCCAATCCCAAATCAGCCCATTGCTCCCTCCAGCTCAGAACTGGATCCGAAACAGGCCAATGCTTTCAGGCTACGGAGTCCTCCCCAGCCCTGCCTGGAGGTGGCAGTGAGATTGTCTGCTTGTGGGCGATGTGTCCACGACCAAGCTGCCCTTATGTTCGCATTATTATGACTCAGATGGTCCTGCCACCCTGCAAGCAGCTGAGCCAACACAGAGCACAGCTGTTGCACTGGGTCCGGAGAGACCCAGGCCGCGATCTCCGTGGGCTGGGCAAGACGTGGCTGGGCTTGCATGACCTGGCAAGGCCCACTGCTCGGATGGCTACTCAGTGTGGCTTGTTTGCGCCGGTCAGCACAGCGGGGGCCCCGAGGCACTCCTCCCCTCCCTCCTTGGGCCCCTGGCATGGGGGCAAGTGCCCCTCAGGGGCAGCTGCCAGAGGCTTCCGGCAGAGGCCCAGCCGTGACTGACACTGGCTTTATAAGAGACGGGTCCTAAAAGCGATAGAATTGCCGTGTAAAAATGTGGCAGCTCAACTCCCCCGAACTTTCCTCAACATATATTCTTAAGCATCTCTCCAGTCATGAGGGCTAGAAACTGGATTTAAATGAAAAAGACGATGACACAGGAATGCAAGTAGCATCTGCCTCATGTTGCACTGCTCTCAGAGAAATGCAGAGGATTCGTGGCACCAATCGTGCACTTGTGTTAAACATGGAAGCAAATGATGCGCCAGAAGCTACAGACGGGTCCCCCGGAGAGATGAAGAGCACCCAGCCATCCGTGCTCGGTGCGGCAAGCCCAAATCTCTCAGAAGAGCATCTCATTCCGTTTGCCCCCTTGGCCCTTGCGGTAATGAGCACTTAAACAAATTGGCTGAGGTTTAAGTCCATCTCATCTCTGTAATGCGTCCCTCCGTCCCACCACGATTGTCCGTTTAACCTAGCCGTCACAAATACGTTCGGATGCCATGCCAAGTGCCTGGCAGATGGTTTGCAATGGATGCCTATTACCTTGCCTGTCAGCCTCTAACGGATATTAATTGCTTGCATACAGGCATTCTGCTCTGACTCGGGCAGTGTCGGTGGCCCCGGAAATATTACGACATGCTTCCCTCTGGATTATTAAAAATAACAACCGTGCCATTTTCATTTGGCCTGCAGACGCTGCGGACAGTCAGGTTTCAAGTGGGAAAAGGACTGGGAGCAAGGCATTGAAATGCATCCCCAGTGACTCTTTCATGAACCTGCAGAAAGATGCGCTCTTTCCTCTGTGCGTGGAAGAGCTGCCTGGGGAGGGTGGTTTGGAGCTGAAAATAACCCGAGCGGAGCAGCTCAGCAGCCTTGGTGCCCAGGCGTGCGGCTTCCAGGAATGCTGGCTGCTGCCAAGACTGCTTTTGCTTTTAAAAATGACCTGTGGAGGATGGTAGACTGGAAGGACCCTGGTGTGGCCCTGGAAAGAGCCCGGTGCCGGGAGCAGGGCTGCCAGTTGGGTGAAGCTGTGTCCTTCACTGCGGTTGGAGAGGGGCTTCCACTCAGCTCTTACTGGTTTTGCTGCGTAACGCTGTAAAGATAACTGATTTATGAATATTTAAATGCAATACTACTACTATTAGATCATATCAATTATTTTTAATGACTTATGTATTGTGGGTTTTTCCTGAATTACTTTTAACAATCTTGAAGATCCAAAGTATCTCTTCTCCCATAAGGGGATTTCTAGTGTTTGAATCATTATATTATGATTCTGGGGGAAAACACAGGATGGGAATACTGAAGTTCTGCAAATTGCTACTTAGCAACACTGCCTTAACATTCCTGATCACGAGCAAGAGGTGACGGTTTTAAAAAAAGCCTCAACTTCAAAAGCAAATATCGAAACCTGGAATCTGAGTGTTTGGGAGATTTCGAATGGGGAGTTTCCTTTGGCTTAAACATCTCGCATTCATTTCACACACACACACACACACACACCACACTCACGGTCGTGCTTGAATTCTCCGCATGTTCCTCAAACCTTGGAAAGTGGCCAGACTTTAAATACAGAATGATGCCCATGACAGCGGAAAGTGAATGCCTACATTGGTTGCCCAAGCCAACAAGTCCAGAGGGCCAGTGCAAGCTGCTCAAGGGGGGTTTGGATTGGGAAAGCAGGGGGCTGGGTTTATACATCCAGTGCTAACAAGCCGAGGCCAGAGGGGATGGGGTCAGGGTGACCTCACCTGCACCCCTGCCTGTCCCGCCGCTGCTGCTGACCCAGTGCTGTGGAGATGGAGAACCAATGCCATCCTGGATTCGACCTGCAACATCCTTTCCACCGCCTTCATTGGAGCAGTTTTCGAAATTGTGGGTTGGAGGTCAATTCTGCACATGTCTGTACACCTTTGTGGCTCAAGACTGTGGAGCTGAAGGGAGCACTGACTGAATAGCACAATGGCTAGAGAAGGAGCAGAAAGCCGCTGGCTAACTAAAAATAAATTGAACACTGCTGTTTTGTGACTTCCAGTGTATGTAGCGATCGCAAGCTGAAAGCCAGTGAATGCATGCTTCCCTCCTGAACCCTCACCCCTTCCACGGGGAAGAGGTCTGGTGCATCCTAGAGATAATCAATGAGATAATCCTGCTTTTAAACACCCATGTCTGTAAGTTATCCAGGAAAAGCTTAAGCTCAGCTGACGCGCACGGTTCCCCGTGACTCTGTCACCCCTGGCATACGGGATCACACCGGGGGCACTTTCGGAAGAACAGGAAGGTGACGCTATGAATTAAATTGCCTGCCTGGAAATAGACATCTGGACTCTCCCCAGCTACCATATCCCAGCAGAACAGTGGTGGGGGGTATGTGGCTTTCCGTGGCCCTTTGCCCAATTCGATGTATTGTTTACAAGAAGGGCAGCATTTTTTCCATGCTCAGGTTGTGACTTCCTCTGGGCAAAAAAATATGCCCCCAGTTCTACTAGTCCCTATGAATGACATGAGAGCCCTTTGTCTTCCTAACCCTAACCCTACCCCCGAATCTTCCCTGGCCCCGAATTTGGGCTGAAAGGCACAGGGCATGCCGTATTTTTAGACGGCCTGCTTTCTGGAATATTTCCGCCCAGCTCATTCTTTCTGCCCGTTCTAAGCACGTTCCAAGCCTCAGAACGACGCCAGGGCCCATTGTCTTCCTAACCCTAACCCTACCCGCGAATTTTCCCTGAGCCAAAAATTCGGCTGAAGGGCACAGGGCATGCCGAATTTTTAGATGGCCTGCTTTCTGGAATTTTTCTGCCCAGCTTATTCTTTCTGCCCATTCCAAGCATGTTCCAAGCCTCGGAACGACACCAGGGCCCTTTGTCTTCCTAACCCTAACCCTTCCCCCGAATTTTCCCTGGCCCCAAAATTCGGCTGAAGGGCACAGGGCATGCGGAATTTTTAGATGGCCTGCTTTCTGGAATTTTTCCGCCCAGCTCATTCTTTCTGCCGATTCTAAGCACGTTCCAAGCCTCAGAACGACACCAGGGCCCTTGGTCTTCCTAACCCTAACCCTAGCCCCGAAGTTTCCCTGGACCCAAAATTCGGCTGAAGGGCACAGGGCATGCCGAATTTTTAGTTGCTTGCTTTCTGGAATTTTTCCGCCCAGCTCATTCTTTCTGCCCATTCTAAGCACGTTCCAAGCCTCGGAACGACGCCAGGGCCCTTAGTCTTCCTAACCCTAACCCTAGCCCCGAATTTTCCCTGGCCCAAAAATTCGGCTGAAGGACACAGGGCATGCCAAATTTTTAGATGGCCTGCTTTCTGGAATTTTTCCGCCCAGCT
>NW_025335854.1:8416801-8440381 GCF_004798865.1 Varanus komodoensis
TTTCCCTGGCCCCAAAATTCGGCTGAAGGGCACAGGGCATGCCGAATTTTTAGATGACCTGCTTTCTGGAATTTTTCCGCCCAGCTCATTCTTTCTGCCCATTCTAAGCACGTTCCAAGCCTCGGAACGACGCCAGGGCCCTTAGTCTTCCTAACCCTAACCCTAGCCCCGAATTTTCCCTGGCCCAAAAATTCGGCTGAAGGGCACAGGGAATTCCAAATTTTTAGATGCTTGCTTTCTGGAATTTTTCCGCTCATCTCATTCTTTCTGCCCATTGCAAGCACGTTCCAAGCCTCGGAACGACGCCAGGGCCCTTTGTCTTCCTAACCCTAACCCTAGCCCCGAATGTTCCCTGTCCCAAGAATTCGGCTGAAGGGCACAGGGCATGCCAAATTTTTAGATGGCCAGCTTTCTGGAATTTTTCTGCCCAGCTCATTCTTTCTGCCCATTCTAAGTACGTTCCAAGCCTCGGAAAGACACCAGGGCCCTTTGTCTTCCTAACCCTAACCCTAGCCCCGAATTTTCCCTGGCCCCAAAATTCGGCTGAAGGGCACAGGGCATGCCGAATTTTTAGATGGCCTGCTTTCTGGAATTTTTCCACCCAGCTCATTCTTTCTGCCCATTCTAAGCATGCTCCAAGCCTCAGAACGACGCCAGGGCCCTTTTTCTTCCTAACCCTAACCCTACCCCCGAATTTTCCTTTGCCCCAAAATTCAGCTGAAGGGCTCAGGGTATCCCGAATTTTTAGATGGCATGCTTCCTGGAATTTTTCCGCCCTGCTGATTGTTTCTGCCCATTCCAAGCACGTTCCAAGCCTCGGAATGACGCCAGGGCCCTTTGTCTTCCGAACCCTAACCCTACCCCCGAATTTCCCTGGTCTCAAAATTGGGCTGAATGGCACTGGGCATGCTGAATTTTTCAAATTTCTAGGAGCAAGGAATGGGTGATAAGAACCTGCTCCTGAATCTGTCCGTGGTGAGCAATCACTCAGGAGCTATGCGGAATTTTCGGAGGCGTGGCCACCCCTTCCTTCCTCAGGCCAGCTCCCCTCTCCTTTAATCTGAAGTGTATCCTGCTGCTTATGGGTCTGCGCAGTGGGTGAGCTCACAGGCTACTGCTCTTTCGGCCGGAATCGTGTTGCACGAGCGGCTGTTCTTCATGGCCCCACGGGCACAGGGACGTGCTGCACTCTGCCCACTTTCCCCTGGCCGCCTCCATCTTTTGGAGCGGACGCCTCTCCATTGCTTGTGGGCTACATCTTCTGTGCCTTGCCAGGAGTGGCTGTGGATTGAACCCGGGGCCTGTTGCGGCTGAGCCGAGTTCCACCTCTGAAGGTGTTTCCCCTTTCGGTGTTTTGCTCAGATCTTCCATGACGTCTCACCACAACTGCTCCGGTGCAGAGTGCATTTGGCAGCTAGCAGAGTAATCATTCACAGAGGGCTTTCAGGACACGCTCCACCGGCAGCTGCTAGTCCTCCCATGTTTTTTAGAAAACTGACAAGAGGATGGGCAGGACCCCCTCCCTCTCCGAGCCCATCAAAGAGGCTGTAGCAGGACCACTGCTTGCCAATGCTTTCTCCCGCTGCTTCGGGGGTGTACCTTTCATTTTTTAAAAAGTTACATTGTGAGTAAGAGCAATCCTCATTGGCTGCATCCCCCCAAAACACAGATGGGTTCTCATCTTTGCATCTCAAAACATACATTTTAAGTTATTTTAAAGTATTATGCTGGAATAGCCACCGCTTCCCTGAAGGGTGCCAGGTGTTCCCTTTTCCCCATGCCTGGAAGGGGTTTACTGGGTTGGCGGGGAGCAGGGAGAAGTGGCTGCTGCCTGGTGAGAAAACTCGCTAGCAGGCCCTGGGACTCCCACCCTGAGCCCCGCAGCCCAGTCCTGGATTTGTCCCTGCAGAATGAAGAGGGGGCAGAGGGCACGAGGGGCGGGGGGTGGTGGGACGGAAGGCGGTTGTGGGCCCCAGGGTCCAAAAGCAGCTCCACTCCCTTCCCCACCCCACGAGAGTTAAAAATGGAATGGCAGCGCTTGGGGGAGAGCGGCGTTGATCATGGCCTTGGGCCTTGGACGGACAGCGATTCTCTGCATTGGCGCTGTGCTGCCTGTTCTCGGCACCTGGGCATGTTAAATGATGTGTTGGGGTAGCATTCGCTCATTCCTTTTGGCGTTGCCGTGAGCAAATGATACAGCTCCTGACTCTAGATGGTGGGAAGGTAGGTTTAGGACCCGGAAAAGCAACGTGCACCATTTCAAAGGGGTTGATAGAAGGACCGGTTCCCCCGAGTGGCTTCCATTAAGGCTTGGAGAAGAAGCCATTAACATCAGTATTAACTTCTAACATCCGAATTAAAAAATAGCCTGCTGGAGACAGGGGTTAATAACAGGAAGGGAAATTGCTCGTTACCCTTCAGAACACGACGTCTGGCGGCATCAGCGGAGACCAGAGGCCTTGGCACCTCCAGGAAGGTGGCCTTCCGAAGCGCCCAAACGGTTTGGTGCTCGTAATGGCGGCAGATGCTGCAAGTGGCCGCCGTCTGAGAAAGGAAAGGTGAAGGTGACGATGGAGAAGGTGGCAGATGGATGCGGTCCTCAGCGAGAGCAGCGCGTGGCGCAGCTGCCCTCGTCTCACCAGCTCTTCTGCCCCGCCAGACCCACTCGCTCCGCATTCGGAGCACTGCTGTGATCCAGTGCGGCTAATCCATGGCCCCTGAGGTGTTCCCCATCCTGCCAGCAAATTGGGGGTGGGGGCCTTGCCCTTGGCCTGTGTGTGGCCACCCTCATCCATTCCACGTGCGGCAGGGCAAGCAAAGCGGCCACATCTGGTGCAAAGGTGAGAATCCCGCTTGTGCATTCGTTGTGGGAACGCGGGGCGAGCCTCCAGGAACTCGGACTCACTGCTGTGTCAAAGTGGACTGGAATCCAAGGAGCCATTCACAGGGATCTGATGGATTCCCACCCCCAAAGCAGATTCCTTGCAGATCCCCAGTGGCAGCGTGCTCGGAAGAACTACAGTCTGCTTTAGTTGGAGGCAGCTTGTGAGTTCTGGCTCTCATCAGTATTATAAACTAGTAACTCTGCATATTCTGTTTGTCCCAGAGACAACCCTTTAAAGAGTAATTCTGACTTTCTGACCACCTGACCGATTTGCACCATGGCCCAGATACTCAATCCCTCTGGCTGCATTTAGCTGGGGTTTCATGTGCCGACTGGGTGCACCCGCACGCACGCCGTTTTGCTGGCAGTCTTAATTGTGTGCATGCCAAGTTCGGCTTTCCTCATGAAGAACTGTGGGGCATTTGAATGTTTGTCTCCAAATCCTACGAATGCCAAGTAGTGCAGTATTCACTGAATTGTGCCGGAGCAAAAGGAGGAGCATGGCGCTGGCGATCTCTGGGATGAAGAAATCTTATTTTTAAAAACATTTATTTCAAAATCTGCAAGTCCTTCCAGCTACGGGGTTAGAAGAGGGAGTGGGTTCTTCACTGGGGACCCAGGGCCAGCATTCCAGAAGAAATGGGGAAACTGTGGGATCATTAAATTACATCACAGCGAGTCAGGATTAATAAGGAAGATGAGATTAACAACCTGTGTGCCAGAGGGTCAAGCTGGAGAGCCCATGGAGGTGATCCATAAGCCAGATGGGAGAGTTGGCAGATGCAGCCCAGGTGTCCGTCAGATGTGGGAACATGGTGTCTGCATTATGTTTTGTTTTATTTATGTAAGCCGTCCCGAGGCTGTGCGATGAATGAATGAATGAATGGTGGACAAAGACGAAGGATGGAGAGCAGGCTCCCCTGAAGCTGAGCCAGGCCAGGTCTTCTGGCTCACCACGCCAGTGGGGGCACTGAGGTCGCCCTTAGCCTCCTGCTCCAGCAGTGCAAGGGGGTGGGGTGCCAGCGATCCCTGGCCCAGAGCTGTGGGCTGCGCTGCAGTCCCCACTTGCCGCCCCAGCCAAAGGGACCTTGCTGTGTGACCTCTGACAAAGACGAACCCGAGCAGTCTGCCCTTCTTACCGGGAGCTGCTTCTTCATTGGCAGGGCAGGATGGGAGCCTGGAGGGAGAAAGGCCTAATGCAGAAATGTGATGAGAAAGCGAAGCAGAAAATATTTGTGGTTAATAAAGGTCCTCAAAAGTGAGGTGCTTATCTGAGTGGGTCATCAAGGTATTTTTCAGTGGAACACAAGCTGGAAGGGCCGATGCTACTGTGAGAATCGGGCAGAAACATGGCTGATTTGCAGGCCAGAAAAATGGAAGGTCACCTTGATGGATGGGTCCAGCTGTGAGCCAAGGCTCTCATGAGTCAGTCTGTGACAAGGTTGTGGTCTTTTGTGAGGTCACAATGCAGCAGCCAGGTTGGTTCTTGGCCAGGCTTGGCTTGCCTCAAATCACCTGGTTCCAGTGGCACGTCAGCAGGGACTTGACTTCACACACCCATCACATTGGTCATGAACATCTTTCCTTCAGAAGCACCCACAGATAAGCTGGCCATACCCATCCCTTTATTCAGGGGCGGGCTACATCTGGCCCTCCAGATGTTTTGGCCTACACCTCCCACTAGCCTTTACCATTCTGTGTCAGCAAGGGCCGAAGGCTATGGCAAGGCAAAGCATCTTGGATTGCCCACTTGTGCCAGACATGGAGGTGTGAGTTGAAGGAAGATCACTCAGGGAATATTGTTCTTCTAGGAAGGTATCTGGGTGTTCATGGGAGAGGAGTTGGTTCATTTGTTCAGCTGGTTGCATGAGTCTTCTTTCCTCACCCACAGAGATCTCAGGCAACACGGAAGATATCCCGTTGGTGCGCTGGAGGCAACAGTGGCTGGAAAATGGCACTCTGCTCTTTCATATCCACCATCAAGATGGTGCTCCCAATTTGCCTGGTTTGGAACCCACTGAAGAGCCCCAGAGTGAATCGGCAGAAGAAGAGCTGAGGATCCTTCACATCTCAGTAATGGTGAGTGCCTGCGTTGCCCTCGAATTGGAATCGGGCACCATTGCATCCTGTCCCATTATTGAGAAGTGGAATTGTTGTCAAAAAGGTACACCTGGTAATAGTTACACCTTCAGTTGTTACTGAAAGGTTGCCCAGTGGGAAGTAGGGAACAAATATGAACGTCCTTCTTCAGGCAATCCGTATTTTGAGAGAAACCACCTCAGCTTCCATAATTGCTGTGAAATTTCTCAAGGCTTCACATGCTATCCATTCAGCCTTAACCTAAAATAAGGTTCAGAGCAAATGAGAAGGTTTTCCTCACAGGGAAAATATCTGAGGATTTTCCAGGGAAGCAAGAAGTTCCCTTGAAACTTGTTAGATCTCATGCCTCTAATCCTACCTGTTATGCTTATATCTGTGATGCTGAGGATGATGGGAGTGGGAGTCTAATGCATCTGGGGAGGCTTCCTATTGGGAAAAGCTGCAAGTCCTTATTATGAACAATCGCTACCTGTGGCTTCTGCTAATTTGGACTTCCCCTCAGAAACTCTGAATCTCCCTTGTACACGTGTGGGTCCCACTGGCTCAACAGAATTGATAGGACCCTCTGCATAGAGAAGGGACTCAGCGGTGTGGAAAGGACCCAGAGGCAGGCAGGCGTAGGTGGCCCGTTGGACTCCATCAGCATCTTAAGACTCTTCCCTTTCTTGCAGAAGATTCTGCCTCTTATAGCTGCAAGATTCTGCCTCTTATAGGTTGAGGAGCGTGAGGGCAACATGTGAGGAATTCTGGAAGCACAGAAGTGCCTTTTGAGGCTCATTCAAAGCACAGCTACAGCGCTATGGAGACAAGTTCAAGTAAGCCCGTAAAGCTGCGAATACTGAAAGGACACGTGGATGGCGTGTCCAGCACAGCCCCTACACACAACCGCCACGGCACCCCAACGGGCATGTGCTTGACATTTGGAAGACTGTCTCCACATCTGCAGATCAGTCAGGATCTTTTCCTGGATGTGGGTGGGAGCTCTCTGCATCCACATCCGGATATACAAGGATCCCCTTGAAGCTGTGGGGGAATCGCCACTTCACGTGCAGGATGGGGGATAAACGGAGAAGTCTAAGCTCCATGCATGAGGATTCCAATTTTAGGTCCTACCTAAAAGAACAGCTGATAGCATTTTTCTTCATGAATAAGTGTAGCATTTTTTAAAACATCAATGAAGTGAGTCGCTGTCACAAAGCCCTGGAGCAGGGCTGCGAGGAAGGAGACCTGTGGCCAGGAGGAGAGAGGGTTGAACATGCTTATTGCTCTGGCTGTTGATCAAACAGCTTTTGGGCTAATCCTTTTATCAAGCAGCACCTTCACCTTTTCAGTCCATCAATCAGTGAAGGTTTGTGTTCTTCTGATTGCCAGAGGGAATGCTGTGCTGGAGGACAGAATACCTGTGACCGGGAAGCCCCCCACCTTAACGTTTAGCGTGGGCGGCAGATGTTCTTACTAAGCTCCTTACATTCGATGCAGAGCATCTTGCTTTGTACTCTGGTTGCGTCCACTGTCGAAGTGGGTCGCATGACGGGGCGCTGTGTCCTGCACGATGTTCCCCATCATGCATGCGGGAATCCCGGCCTCCGAGGTGCGTTGTGTTGCTGCTGTGTGCCACCCAGATGTCTCCAACGTGTGCCAGTCCTTTGAATGGCAGCCCCCCAGAATGTCCCACCTGGCTTAGCTGTTCTAAATTAAGCAGTGGCTTCCTTGCCGGAGCCAGCCCCTCTCCTGTTTGGCCTGGCTCTTCTGTCCCTCCTCATCCTGCTCTCAACTTTCCCCAGCAGGACTGTCTGCTCCAGGACAGTCCTCTTCTCCCGGCCCTCCACGGTGTGCCTCCCAGAAGAGCCCTCTGCTTTGCCCCCCCCCACCCATTTTTCCCACTGCTCACTCCTCTGCTTTGCAGGGCTCCATCCTTATTCATAATACCCCTCTTCTGCTTGAGATATTAAAATTCCCAGCCAGTGCCATTTTATCACCAGAGGTGGCGCGCGGTGTGCGGTGAGGTGCTCCACGGAGGAGCCAGCTGCCGTGTTTGTGGACGTTGCTGCCTCGAGCCAGGCACAGGGGCTGCAGCGTGCGCGTGAGGGTCTGAGGGCACAGGTCACGGCGGCCAGGCGGTCCCAGTGGGAATCGCGCACCAGCTAAAGCTGAACAGGGGCTTCCAAGCCGCTGAGGTTACCTGGGCCTCCAGCGACAAAGACGGAGCCACAACAGACGTACCGTCCCTCCCAGTGGCTCTGAGTTTGGTTTTTGCAGAGACTCCACACTGGAGGCAGCCCCGTCATGGGGAGAAACATCTCCCAGCCGTTGCTCTGAAGAAACTCCTCTGGTTTTCTTGAAGAAGCGTTGAGAGAAGGAGAGAAATAAAGATGATTAGTGGAAAAAATCAAGTGGATGCTGGTGAGCAAAGGGGGAAAGATCAATGCCGGCGAGGTAGAGCTTTCTCTTTTTAAACGATGCTGAAGAATCGTACAGTTCCCTTTGCCGGCGAAAGATAATTAGCTGGAGACGATGTGTCATCGGGCGGCACTGATACTGAGGACAGGGCTGTTTAATGAAGCCTGCCTTAATGAGAATGTCAATAACTCTCCCAGATTGCTGCCGGGGGCCAGCTTTCTCCCTTCATGTTTTGTTTTTGATTAGTCCTGGAGAAAAATTAATAAACGGCAAAAAAAAAAAAAACTGCAGAGAGCATTTAGAGCATTTTTGGCCCCGAGGCGCTCTATTGACAATTTGATAGAATCCCTGAGTCATGGGCCAGATTCTTCATTCGGGACGCAAGACGCTCCTTCAGCTGCAGTGCTGAATTGCGCTAAGTTGCACCTACTTCCAAGCACAGGGCTTGCTGGCTACCTGGCGTCTTTCCTCTCTTTCTTTCTTCAGTTGTTCTGCTCCACGTGTGATGAGCAGGGAGGCTGTTCACGCACTCTCTACCTTTCCACCTGTACATTGGGAATAGCAGCATCAGCTTCTGCTACAGAGTGGTTGCTAACATGACTGGGGAGCTGCTGAGGTCCCTTTGCGCTCTCTTCCGAGTAAAACCTGCGACAAGGTAACATTTGCCTCGCCTTTCCCCAGGTCTGGAGCCCATGTCCTAAACGGGGTGTTTGCAGGTCGGCAAGCAAAGGGAAGGAGAGCTCCAGCCCCAGTCCCTCCTACTGTGTAAGGTCATTTGAAGGATAAACTGGCTGTAACCTGGTTCTGCCTGGACTCCCCTGAGAAGGAAGTACACACATTCGAAGACAACGCAAGTGAAACACTTGGAGCGGTTAGGAAAAGCCAGCGCAACCACCTTGACTGGCACTGTTTCCTGCCACCTGGACCCTTTGCTCCCAGGGCTGGTTCTTCCCGCGGCCATCCCTGCAAAGATTTGCCATTCTCCCTCACAGCGGGAGAGGTTTAGGCACTTGAAAAGAGCGGCCGTAACCACCTTTCATCTTCTTTCCCCTCGGCTGAGCCCTTCCAGGTTCAGCCATCTTTCCTCCATCGTCGGCTACTCCAGACTGCTTAATTGTCTTTCTGCTCTCTGTGCCGAGTTCTCGCAAACCTGCCGGCATCCTTTTGAAAGCGGGGCAGCTGGAGCAGATGAGCAGGGCCAGCGACAGCGTTGCTTGAGGTGAAAAAGCCTCTTTCTTCTTTCATTTCCTTGAACAAAGAGACATGGCGGAAGGAGCTGAGCTTTCTGTCGGCCCTCCCTCATCATTTGTCATAGTTTTGAGAATTCCTTACCAGGTTTCTTAGCTCATAAAGGGTTAGGAACGCAAGATCATTTTGTGGCCCTCTCAGGGAAGCCTCCCACACTGGTTCTTTTAGGTTAACACTGGAATGAGAATAGTTGAGTTTCATACTGGCTTTATGTGGGTGGTAATTTTGGTCCAGAATATATACGTGGCATTTGTAGGAGAATATTTGCATTTTTAAAAGTGTAATGAGCGGTTGCTAGGTGACCATGTTCGGCCATTGTGACTTTGACCAAACCGCCAGTGAAACCGCTCAGGGCGGGTGTCCTCAGCAGAACTGGAGAGCACCGAAAGTGGCGCTTGGCGCTTAACCCTTTCTCCGGGATTAGAGAGTGGCTGCGAAGGAAGGAAGTACATCTTGCTTCGGTTGCAGTTTACTCTGCAGTCAAGGCACCCAGAGCAGGTCTGGGAGATGCAGCCATGAAAGGGGCAGCAAAGCATCCATCTGCTCGGGGGCATTTTATGAAATTGTCAAAGGAAATCTCTTGTCTTTTCTTAAAGACTAACACTCATATGTTCCAACTGGTGAGCAAAGAAACCTACTGAGCAACGTAAGAAGAGCAGGCTTGGACTGGACTCCAGGAGAGCCGGGTTCCAGTCCCTGCTCAGCCCCAAAACCCCCTGGGCGACTTTGGACCAGCCGCTACTCTCAGCCCAACCTACTTCACAGGGTTGTTGTTCTGAGGATCACATGACTCTGTGGGAGCCGCCTTGGGTTCCTCATGAGAGGAAAATGGCAGGATATAAATTTAATGTTGCAATAATAATTATAGCATATTCCTAAAGCAACACGAAATGTTCACCCATTAGGCATTCACAAGTCAGCTATAGTTGGTGTTTGTTTCTGACAGGGTCTCTCTCTTGAACACTGACATTTCAGAGTGAGGTTGGCGCATGCCTTCAGAACACAACTCCGCACTTCGCTTGACTAGCAGGTGACCCTCCGTGCCCATTTCAGGCAGGAGGGAAAGGAGGTGCAACATTTGCTGTCCTGCAGCTCTCCTTGGCACCGAGCTTTAGAAGGACGGAGCGAGTCCGCGCAAGGCAGACCTGCAAGATTCAGAGTGCAACTCAAGCCCCGTTTTCGGGAAAGAAGCAACCCGTCCAACCTGCAGAGGTCCCCTCCAAGCCCCGGGGGTCTTGCTTGGCCCACCATTGCGTGGGGCTCAGCCTCCAAGCTCTGCTCTCTGCAGGCATTCACTTATTCATTTATCGCATTTGTATGCCACTCCATGGCTGGGAATAGTCAGAACTGGCAGCTGTAGGAAGGGGTGTGGGGTCACAGTTGCTGCAGCCAGCTGAACCCGGCGCGCCTCCTGGGCCCATGGTGTGGCGTCGGGAGAAGCAGGCCAACCAGATAGACAGGCAGGGGCAAAGGAGAGGCCTGCCTGCCTCCAGGAAGGACATTCCAGAGGGAGGGCTCCCAGGGCTGCTCCAAAGGAGAATGCTGGGAAGTGGTTGCTAAGATTGGGATCAACAGTCTGCTCTGTGCATGCTCAGAGACTCATTCTTCCTCAGTTCTGCTTCCTGGAAGTGCCATGCAGAGTAAGGAGCTTTTGCCAAGAAATGGTCTGTGTTTTGGAAGTGCGAAGGGGGCAAACCTGGCGTGTGACAACTCAGATACCTGAGAGGAGGCGGGCAGGGGAGCGTTCCGCTGGTCCTGGAAGCAGCGGCTGCCGTTCCCAGTGCTGGCTGAATCTACCCCTGTCCGGAGCGCCACCCCAGCTGGGTCTTCACCCGCTCCTTCCAAGCAGCTCAGGGCGAAAAGCCTTTTTAATGAAAAGCCTTCAAAGCTGACCAGCTAAGCTGGCTCTGTGGCATGAAAGAGCAGTGCTGCAGAAGCCAGTAACACAGGAACATAGGGAAATTAGAATACTGGCCATTAGGAGAGTGTGGCTTAATGATGCCAAGCTGGTTCTAAATCGAATGCCTCCCTTCCAAAGTGGAAAAGACCCAGCGCTTCCCCCAGGTGGATCCTGCTGCTTATGGCCGCTCGCCTGGACAGTCCAATGCACCACGTAACCCGAACTGTGCCCTAACCTGACACCGACCGGATTCATCCGTCTGCTTGTGAGAGTTTCCCACAGGACTTGAAACGGTCTGATTGTGGCACCCACCTGGTGCATCCCCCGCTGCATTAGCCTTTCAGCCGCGTCTTTGGTCCCTCGTCTTCTGAGCCAGAGTCAGGGCAGTACTGCAGGAGGCCGAATCACGGTTTCTGGGGGCAGTGGTCCCAGTCCCTCCGGAGCAGGGGGCTTGTTGATCCAGGCAGGGGCTGCACGGAAGGAGGGGCCACTCTTGCCAGCCCTCCCCTCCCATGTGCCACATCCGTGGGGACCGGCGTGGTACACGAGACCGGGGCTTGTTAGCATCGAGAGCAGCAGTGGCTCTGGAGGGCCATTGTGCTGATCCGTGACCTAACGTCCCTCGTGGCCCCGGCCTTGCGCCCCACAGCAGGCAACTGGCTTAACAATCCTGCTTGCACCCCCAAGTGATTTCAGCCTCAGCGTTGGACCAGTTTTCAAATGATGCGCAAAGTCCCGATTCTGATTTGTCTGGCAGGTTTTCCTTTCCTGATGGACTTCACCAAGAAAATCTGCTGTGTTGACATAAATGGCAAAAGGTTTGGCACTGCTGTACCACCTGGAGAGCAGTGGGAGCGTACCTGGCCGCAGCACCTGGGACCGTGTCAGGTCTTTGTTCCACTGCTACCTCCGCTGGCATTCCTTCCATCAGGAATAAGAGCATTTCTTTTCCATTAGTCTGAGAGTGGAGGGGTGGGGGGCGGCTGAAACATAATAGCCATTTAAAAAGCCTTTGTCAGCCGCTGTTTCTGTTGCCCATTTAGTAATTCTTGCTTAATCTGTTTTCCTAATGGAGCAAATGATGGTTATTTTATTTAATCAAGCTTGCCCATTGCATATAAAGCAAGAGAGGAAGAAAGGGAATAAGGCCAAGAATAGGCCTGAAGCTGTAAGCTGGGGTTAGTGGTCACTTACTTGCATATTTCTGTTCTTTAACTTGCAAGATCTTTGAGGGAAGGCAAGTTCTGCAGATTGGCGTTCCAGTTTACGTCTTACTCCATAGGCTTAAGACTAGGGGGCTTGCTGGTGCCGCACCAAATTTTTGTGATTCAGGATTTGTGCCCTTCTGCCTTCCACTGCGGTTAGGGTCAAATTCAAGGAGGAGGGGGCGATCCGTGGCTGCTCGCCTTGCTGCCCGTGGGCTGCCAGCTTCTCCAGAGGGGACTCACCTGCATGCACCCGTTGGGAGGAGCTTGGCCGAGAGGTGGTCTTGCACCCATCCTGCCGGAGGGGCCCTGTGGGTGCAGACGGCTGGCCTGGACGGCCCTGGGGCCTGATCCAGCAGGGCTTCTCTCGTGTTCTGAGCGTGTTTCCACGTCTGGTTTTGCTTCTCCTGTGTGCTTAGCAGCATCTTCGTCCGGCAACATGGTGGGCGTTCTCTCAGCCTCGGCACCTCTGCGCAACTGCAAAGCGGGATGAAGGCTAAGGCTTCAAGGAAGCAGCTCAAGAAGCTTAAACGTCTGAGAGCATTTCTGCAGTCTGTGCAAGGGGTGGGCGGCTGAGGGAGGTCCGTGGGCTACTTTTGTCAGCTGTTTTTGCAGCCCTACCTGCCACACAGTTCCTCCCACGCACCCACTGAAAAAATATACAACGTTGCCCATAATTAGCTTGTCTGCAAGCTCAGTGCAACCTCTTCCCTGCACTGTAGCTACTTTGGACCACATTATATTATTTGTATAGCTTCCTCACTGCCAAGGCAATATGACAGTGGAACCAGCTGCCGGGGGGGGGGGGGGGGCTCTCCCGCTACAAAAATTATACGCAAAATAAGAATAAAAAATAGTAGAGTCGGAAGGGGCCATGAAGGCCATCAAGTCCAACCCCTGCTGTTGCAGGACACCAGTTCACACCCTCCCACTCAGACGGCTGTCCAGTTTCCCCTTGAATGTCTCCAGTGTGGGAGAGCCCCCCACCTCTCCAGGCAGCTGGTTCCACTGGCACATTGCTCTGACCATGAGGAAGCTTTTCCTGAGGTCCAGCCTGAATCTGGGATGCCACAGCTTGAATGGATTATTCCGTGTCCTACACTCTGGCATCAACTAGAAGAGATCTTGACCTTCCTCCTTGTGACAGCCTTTGAGGGACTTATAAAGGGATCTCATGCCCCCCCTCAGCCTTCTCTTCTCAAGGCTGAACATGCCCAGTTCTCTCCGTCTCTCCTCGCAGGGCAGTGTTTCCAAACCCTGGATCATTTGTTTGCCCTCCGCTGGACCCTTTCTAATTTCCCTGCATCTTTCTTAAATCTCGGTGCCCAGAACTGGACATGGTGTTCCAGGTGAGGTCTGGCTAGTGAGGAGTATAGAGGAACCACTACTGATTTCTATCATTTCACTTTATTTGTGAAATGCATTTTAAACAGATTTGCTTGCTTTATAGTATATCCCGACTGAGAAGTATATGCAAACAGACTAATTTAATCATGCATTGCCATGGATTATTAATCCAATCAAGAACATGGTGATCCTAATTACTGCGGGTTTTATCTTAGGATTGTGAGACTCCCAGAGGTGCTGTGGCACAATAGGTGGCATGCAAATATTTTAAAGAATGAATGACTGAATGAATGAATGAATGTTTCCATGCCCTTCCCAGGCGTCTTGGAGGGCAGACAAGGTGGGATGGCCAAGAGGCAAGTTCCAAGTCCGCTGCGCTTTTCCTCGAAGCCTCCCAAAACCCCTTTCGCTCCCACCTCCACTTCCACTGCCCCCTCGGTTTCCACAGGGGGGGATGATCGCCCTGCTGCTCTCCATCCTGTGCCTGGTGATGATCCTCTACACCCGCCGGCGCTGGTGCAAGCGCCGCCGTGTGCCGCAGCCCCAGAAGAGCGCCAGCGCCGAGGCAGCCAACGAGATCCATTACATCCCCTCCGTGCTGATAGGGGGCCACGGCCGCGAGAGCCTGCGCAACGCCCGCGTGCAGGGCCACAACTCCAGCGGGACGCTGAGCATCCGCGAGACGCCCATCCTGGATGGCTACGAGTACGACATCACGGACCTGCGCCACCACCTGCAGCGCGAGTGCATGAACGGCGGCGAGGACTTCGCCAGCCAGGTCACGCGGACGCTCGACTCCCTGCAAGGCTGCAACGAGAAGGCGGGCATGGATCTCACACCAGGTGGGGCAGCGCCTTGACCCGTGCGCACCTGAAACATCCTCGGGGGGGGCGGGGGCTTTGCGCGTGATGCGCAGGTGCACACCTTTCCATGCTCTCGGGCTTACAGCTCAGCTTGAACCTCAGCCAACGATCCGTGGTCTCTTTGGGGGAGGGGGCGTCCGCCCGCATCCAGCCTTTTCCTCCTCTTTTCAGCGTAGTGAAATGTGGCCGCCCAGAGCGAGCCCGGCTGTGCAATCTTCAGGTGGCCCTTCATTCTTTAGAAAGCTCTGCCCGGAGGCCATTGCCCCACACTCCATGCCCAGCTTAGCTGCCCGAAGGACGTCAGACTCCACGGCAGTGGCCAAAGTAACGTCGTGCCAGGTGCTGCTTGCTTTCCAGCATGGGACGGTCAGGCACATCTCCCAAATGGCGATGGGACATTCAGGTCTTGGTTTGCTAGAATGGAGTGAGGGCAGATGGGCCGGCTAAGTGCCGGCTTTCAAGTTGCTCGTGCGTTTTCAGCTTGAGACAGTAAAACGTGTTCAGCGAGAGGACTTCCGAAAAGCTGGCCAGCTTTGGGTGACTGGTCAGAGGGAGGCAGCCGTTCTGGGTGTTTTGCAAAGGCTGGGGGTCCTCCGCTGGAGCATCCCTTCCTTCGCGAGCAGCAGGCATGTGGCAATTATGGGAGGGACTGCAGTGGCATAAGCAGGGGGTGCCCCCTTGCTCCGCCACGATCAAATCTTCGTGGTTTTTAAAATAAAAGCAAGGAACTATGCAAGGCCAGAGGGCATGACCAACATCGCACCTGATGTCTGGGAAGGCCTCTCGTTTGGCCTCGACCCAAAAGAAAGTCAGCCACAGTATCCGTCACAGTCCAGCCGTCTCTGCTTGGGCACGTGGCTTGTTGCATTGCCGAGATCTCGTCCTGTGGCTCGCCGGAAATGAAAACTCTCTTTCTTCCCTTCTCCCCCTTCTCTTCCCCTTCTCCCCTTTTTGTCTCTTTTTCTCAAAGTCTTTGCCTTAAATTCTTCCTGTTCAGGAAGTGACACTGCCAAGCTGTCCTTGATGAACAAGTACAAGGATAACATCATTGCCACCAGCCCCGTGGACTCCAACCACCAGCAGGCCACGCTGCTCTCCCACACCTCCAGCAGCCAGCGCAAGCGGATCAACAACAAGTCACGAGGTACCCCAGCGCTTCCTTCTGGACGAGGCGGGCTGGGGATGGGCGTGTTCTGCTGGCCCAGGTTGGGTATCCTGCGAAGAGCTTTCCTGGTCTCTCCTGAGGCTGCCAGGAAGCCCACGAGCTCTCCTGGTTGTTTCTCCCAGGTACCGAGGATCCAGTTCCCTCTATCTGTCATATCTTCTCCGCAAATTAGTCTGCTCCGTTTTCGGTAGGAAATCCCTCTGTAATGGGGGAGGTTGGTGGTGGGAGCACTCCTCCTCCAGCATCTCTTTCTTTGAGAGAACCAAATGGGATAAAACCTTCCAAGCAGCCCTGCTAATTGTCCAAGAAGAGGGCTTTGTGCGGGGCTGATGCCCTTCAGAAATGCCACTCAGCATCTCCGCCGCTCCCTGGAGGCGGGCCGGGGACTCTGGTGTGAGCCTCGTGGTGAATGAGGCTGCAGGCAGTGTCAGCATCTCTCTGTCCTGGGTGAGGACATTGGTGAAGCTAGTTGAGAGCAGCTGCAGCCGGCAGGGAGAATATCTGCTCCAGTTGGCTCTTGGGAGATGGACTTCCAAGGCCCACTTGGCCACAAACTAGCACTGGCCTTGGACTGGGGAAGCACTGTGGGAACACTCACTGGACTCAACATGGGCTCTGCCTGGGGTGCTCAACGTCTCCTGGGGTGATTTGCGAGGGGTCCGCATGACGTGGCCATGGGATCGTCTCGGACCAGTCCCGGTTTGGTTAGGACCGCCCTGGAAACACATTCTTCATTCTAAGGGACATCGTTATTTAGGAATTGATTTATTTTGGCCATACCGCTGTTCCACAGAGCTGTTCCACAGTGTTTCCCCAGGTCATCTCTATCAGGGAAATTTTAACCTATCCAAAGCTGCATGGCCTTAGGAAAAAGGACCGGGAGCGGTGCTTTCAGCCAACGCGCTTGGCAGTGTCAGCGCATCACTAAACCAGGTGGCAAGAGAAACAGATGTTTGTATCCTGGCTTGCTTCCTCTCAGTTAAACACCTGCCTGGGCAACGCTGCACCATAATTTCTAGTCTCACGCTTAGAGATGGGACTCGGCGGGAATTTACAGGTAGGGATTGGTGACCTTGGCAACAGGCAGGTGGAATCGCCCATCTCTCCCGATAGCTGCGAGCCTTTCGCAGGCCGCTTGCCCACCGCCCACCGTGCTCGCCATGCACAAGCCCTTCCCTGGGGTGTAGCCAGATCTCTGCTGCCTCCCCTTTTAGAACACAGGACCGCTTTCATAAGCAGCCGTCACTGAACTTTTCCTGCTCGCTTTGCCTTTTCTTTTGAGAGCAGACGTCTCCAACTCCACGTACAGAAAGCTCCTTGTTTTCCCCCAGTCTATGTTCTGTTTTAACCCCAAGCAGGGTGAGCAAGCAGATTCCGGCTGCTTAAACTTTTCTCCTTCCCTCTGGCCATTCTTCTTGAGGTTCAGCCCTGGTGCGTTATAAGCATGTAATAAACAAATGAATTCCCACCCCGAATCACTGTCTGTGAGGAATAGAGAGAAAGAACATTCAGGGCTCCCATATTTTCCCCCTATTTGGTAAAAGCAGCAGCTTTGCAGTGATGATCTGGGGCTAGAAATTGACAGAGGGGAGATGAATGCCCCTCACCAGCAGCCCTAATTTGCAGGCTCACTTTAAAATGAGCACGAGAAGAATGAAAACACTGTGCAGTGTAATCCACAATTTGACGGGCAGGAGACCGCCTGGAATGACACTCCTGGGCCCGGGCTGGCCAAGTCCAATCTGTAACTTCGGCAGGGAACGCTTGCTCCACAGAGCAATAAAAGTGCGGTTGTGAAGCAGCTCAGTGGGAGGGGAGCGGCCCGAGGAGACATGTGCAGCCAGTGCGCAACGCTTTCTTTTCTCGTTTCACTGCAGCAGGCTCTGCGTTTCTGAACCCCGAAGGGGATTCCGGGACGGAGGCGGACAATGATCCCCAGCTGACCTTTTACACAGATCCGTCGCGGAGCAGGCGGCGAAGCCGGGGTACGTTGCTGGAGGTTACGCTGCCTCGCTCCGTGTTGCTTGCATGTTTTGGGGCCAGCAGATGCCAGTTCCTGCTAGGCCTGTGCTCCAGACACCGCTTGGGTCTCCCCTGGAGAAAGAAAGGGTGCTCTGGGTCAGGGGGTGCCCGATCTCCCTGCCCCACTGCCCTCCTTTCCACTGAGGTTAGCAGACAGTCAGTGGGGCGTAATTTTGGCTCTTTTTATTTCTCTCCCCACCATTGTGCTGGAGTGCAGGTGAAAAGGGTTTCCGCAAGGTAGCAGGTCTGAAAGCCACTGCTGTGGATAAATGTAGATGTAAACTTTAAAAAATCAGAACGCACAGCCTAAATTATTTGAAGCCCTTCTTTTAAGAAGGACTCCCAGCAGAGCCAGCTCAATCCATCATCTTTTCCAGACCGATAAACACATTTCCATGATAGATTTCTCTCCACAAGAGCTGTCTGGAAACTTGGGCTGTGTCTCTTCTGCGTGCATGTTATGGATCCCCCAGGCCCCTGGCTCCGCCGTGTTGAGGAGGCAGTTGTCACGGAGAAACCAATTTCTGCAAAGGAGTGGGGAGGGTGTAGATGAAATATTTAAAGAGCGTGCTTCCTTTCCGTGGACTAACATCTTTCCAGGCCAGGCACTACGACTTGCTTCTTACGGTGAGCCTGCAATTTGAACCGAATGATTTTCAGGCCACTTCCAAGCAATTTTCCTCATCATACCAAAATTCTTTGCATGTCCCTCAGGAGTCCTGAAAAGTTTCCCATGCGAAACAACTCCAGACTTAGCTCATGCTCCATTTTAGGCAAAGGTCCGTGTTGCTGCAAATCTTCCTCTGTGAAGGGAACCAGGAGTCTCCAGCCCCGGCTCCCAGCAGCCGGGCTCGGAGGAGTTTTGTTCCGTGTAACTGCACCAGTACGCCAGATGTGGGAGTGGTGCCTCGGTGCTGCCGACACAGCTGTTCAGAGGAAAGGGCGGGCTGCAGGTGTCAGTGACTCAAGAGGAGCAACAGGGCCTCACTCAGCTGCTGAGAACTTCGGGTCTGTCCCAGCTCAGCAGAGTGGCAAGCTGGGCGAAGGCCGGCCTGCTCCAGGGGAGACGGGGGCAGCTGTGAGCGCTCGCTCTGTCTGCTTCAGGTATCGAATTTGCTGCTAGTGAAAGAAGGAGCACATCCTCCTGGCAAAAAGCTTGCATGTCAGGTCCTGAAGATTCGATCGCCCTGCTGTGCTCAGCTCTGCTTTGCAAACGGAGCCCTGTTCCTGTGGGGCTGCTTCTGCATCTGGTCCACCCAGCCAGGACGGGAGACCGGTGCACATGCATCGGGGGGTCTGTGCCGGTCCTGAGCACAAGGTTGCGTTGTGCATCATGGGCTGCCCGGTGGCTGGCTGCCCTCTGTCTGGTGGGTCCCGGGCAGGCTGCAGAAACGGGTCCCCTTGAGGAGTCGCTGTGGATGAATGGAGGGCTCCCACTGGCCTGGCTGGGCACACCGGTGCCAGGACCACAAGCCCCTGCAGCCTCCCCATGCAGCACGTTGGTGGCCCACAGGCGCAGTCACCAAATGCCCAGCGGCCTGGGCCAGGCTGAGCAGAGCTGCGATCCCAGGCCTGGGCACGCAAGCACCCCCCCCCCCCGTGGTAGGGCGGGCATTCCCAGTGCGCTTCCTGAGGACAGGAACGGAAGCCTTTCCATTATTTCTACTGTGACTGCTACTTAGCACATGCTCCTTACATATGTATGTATTTATTTAAAACATAAATTTTACATAAATTTAAATTTATGTTTTTGAATTCAAATGGATGTGTTTAAATTTACACAGATTGTGCCACAGCAGCTGACAGCTGCAGGCAACCCGCGTTATTTCGCTGCACTCGTTAAGAGAGACCGGCACCGTCATCTCCAGACCATGCAGCCGAGTCCCTGAGGTCCGGGGAGCGTGGCTTCGCCCGGGCCGCTCGGCACGTTTGTGCTGGAAGTGACCTTTGCCGCCGGGTTCTGATTCAGCAGGCGGAATCACATGGCCATGAAACGATGTATTTTAATGGCACGTGTTGTGCATATGCTTTAGCTCTCTTAATTAATTACAGCACTGTGCCAATACAGATCAGGGCTGGGGGAAATGCTGCGTGTTGGACTCCAAGTCCCATCAGCCCCAAGGACCACACTTCCCCTGTGCCTGACAGGGATAATTCATTCCATCCTTGTCGTCTCATCTAGACCACCCCACGGTCTCCCTGAACCTTTATACCATTGCATGTGCACCAGGCGCGGACACGCCTGGATGTGTGAAGAGTTATCCAGCATGTCTGCTTCCTGCGCGTGGCGCCTTTTTTCCTATTTGCGGTTGACCCTGGCAGCTCAGCGAGAGCACGACGTCCTGAGCGGCAGAGGAGGCAGAAATGGGTGTAGAGGACAGACACAGGTGTATGAGCACCCTTTAACGCTTGGATTTAGGTGCACACGGAGATGCCCTCAAGCCCGCGGCAAGGCGGGACGGCACGTCCTGCTGTCTCGGTGGGGCTGTCCCATATCTTCTCCTCCCGGTGTCCTTGCTGGGCTCCACCTGATCGTCTCCTGATGTCGCTGAGGGCAGAAACGTGCGTGTTTTGTGTGCAGGGTTGCAAGTGATGGGATCTGTTTGGCCAGACGGCACCCAGCCCTTGTTGTGTTGGAGTTGCTGCCGGTCCATCTGGGTGCTAAGCTGCCTTTCAGAGCAGGCTTTGCCTGGAGGAAGAAGGGACGCACGGAGCACCACATGCGCAGCTTGCGTTAGCTGCTTAGGCGGGGAGCCAGTGCCTCTGCGCCCCATTCCCAACAAGCAGGTTCTCTTGAAGGCCGCAGCGCCAGCCCTTGGAAAGCGGCACAGCCATTCGACGCTCTTCTGAAATTGCGATTGGAGTGCCGCCCGTGGTGCCCTGGGTGACTGTTTCAGCGGTTCTGAGGAGAAGCAGAAGGTGGCCTGGTCCGAAGGGGCGTCCTTGGCTCATTGACACCCCTGCTCAGGTGGCCCTTCTCAAGGCATCTCACGCGAGCCTTTGGCTGGCTGCGTTCGCATGCTTACGACTGAGCTGGTGAAGGGTGGCGGGTTTTGCGCTGACCCGGCGCCAACCTCTGCCAGCCAGGAAACCCACTGGGGAGGGTGCGGGCAGTGGCTTTGTGCTTCAGGATCCCTGGAACTTCAGACAGCCCCTTGGGAGGCCATGGGATTGCAGGGGTGCGCAGCTTGCGGTCCTCCAGATGCTTTGGCCTACAGCTTCTAGTGACCCTAATCATTATGCTGGTTGGGGATGATGGGCACAGCACGCCAAAATATCTGGACAGTCACAAGTTGTTCACTGTCACAATATGGTAAGGTAGACAACAAGGAAAGATGAGGAACAGGGCAAAACTATGCCATGACATTACAGGCGAAGAATAGAATGGATGGTTCTGTGGTTCTCTGGGAAGGCTCCTGCCCAGAAATTGGCCAAGACGGATTTTAAATAAATGAATAAAATCAATAAAATTGGAAAGGACCGGAAGCTATCATTAACTCTATAAGATGATGGTCCTGGAAAAAGACAAAAGGAAAGGGTACGTGTCTAAAGGACCAGAGGCAACTGAAGGCACATTGGAGGAATAACGTCCTGGAGGTTACGGTGTAACAAGAGAGAAAGAGCCTAAGGAACAGAAAGGATTTGGAATTCTCTTCAAAAGTTCTTGCGAGGATAAAGAAATCAACACACAGGTTTCAGGTGGCACAAAACCACGCAGAGACTTAAACCTTCTCTGAGATCTCACGGAAGCCAGTCACAGAATAATAAAGAGGACTGATGAGAGAAAGGAAAAATGAGCCGCAGAAATCAGCCATGCGGAAGGTTTCAGAACAGAGGCTGACGAGCAAGGAGATCATCCAGGAGGGTGCTAAGCAGACAAGAAGAGCATGGCTCCTCGGGCTCAGAAATGCCGCAGCCTCCCTCCCCAACGTCGATGGCTTCCAGAGCGCCTCCGGGAAGGGTTTGGGAGCCCTCCAACCATGGCGGGGAGCGATCGGTGTGCCGGGCACTCCAGAGCAGCAAAAGCCACCATGACAGAGCAGGCTTGCACTGCGGGCAAGTCCCAAAACCGGGAATGGCGGGGGGGCTCTGAGGTGAAAGGGGCAGGGAGCAACGAGAGGGGGCAGCGAGGCTGGGATGAGCCTGAGCAAAAGCCGGTGCCCTTGGCCTTGATCTGGACTGGAGACCAAGGTGGCTTTGAGGAAGGACTTCACTCCCAGGGGCTCCAAGCGGGGACGAGGCTGGGTGACCGGAATACAAATGAGACAGAGACGTAAGTGTCGCTCTCCATCCACACGGACGCCGTCAGAAGCTGTCAGCTAATTTTATTTGTACTGTTTTGGAAGAAACCCCACGTGCGTTGAAACTCAACAGTTGCGATGGGCGATGCAACGCACTTTGTTTTCAGATGCGACTACAAAAGCAAAGTCTCAGACCGTTGAGCAAAACGTGCAGACATCGGCATCCACGGCCGGAGGCCGAGCGCAGAAGCGGCGACGCATCCGAGGTTGTCTGTGGCTTCAGGTCGCCTTGTGCTCCCCTTCCCGCCTCTCCGAGCACGGTTTCGGCCCTACCGGGACTTCATTCGTGCTGTCAGAGATCGGAGATGGCAGGATGCCTTGACGCCCAAGGGAGTGGATGGCGGCTGCCACTCAGGAGTGCGCTTCCAGGATGGGGATAGATCCGCTTGGAGAGGGTGGCACGGGGCGGGGGGGGGGGGGCACGCTGCAGTGTCGTTTGTTACCAGAGGTGCCGAATGTCTCCATGCTTCTGGGCTGGCGACAAGGAAGGCCACTCTGCACCGCCACAGCTCAGGATGCGATCGCTCAGCTGAGAGCACCGCTTCTGTGGGTTTCCCAGCCCCCTTCCTGCATCCACACAGACGCTGCAAAATGGCCAGCCAGGTCTGCAGGGTGGGGATCTTCTGCAAAAGGGATTGGCAGCCACAGCCGCGTGCCCGGGAATTGCCCGCTCCCCAGGCCTGCCCGCCCAAGGTTTCCTGGCAGCATCTCTGCAGCCCCTCCTCTCCCCCAGTCTCACCGCCCAGCATTCTCGCTGCTCATTGCCCCCCACCCCGTACCCACTGCTCCAGGAGCCTAGCCGCTCCTTCCACTGGCAGGGAAAGGTTGGGGCTCTTGCTGCCCTGGCATGGGGAAGGAACGCCCCCGGAGCTCAGGCAGCCCATCCCGGGAATTGCGCAGCAGGGCTGCTGGAAAAGCGCAGGAGCACTTCTCTGCGGGGGCCCACTGCGGGAAAGACCCTGCACCCGCCTGAATGGGGGTGATGCCCTTGCATAGCAGTGCTGTGGGGTGAGCCCCCATGAAGACACCGCGGTGGCACTGCTGGGACACGACAGCGGGCGAGGACTGGCATGGGGGCTTTGTGAGGAGCCAGCGGTGCCGAGATCGAGGGGGGATCCGTGAAGATCCAGGAGAAGCCTGGCCAGGAGGGAGAAAGGGGGCAGGGGGCCAAGTAGCTGCTCTGCTCTCACCGTGGAGGCTGCCACACTGGATCAGCCCAGCACCAGACAGTGGAGAGGTGCTCCTTTTCTGTCAGGGGCTTGAGGTGTGGAAGCTCCCTCTTTGTACACGGGAGCAGGGTGAGGCGCTCAGCTGTGTGGCAGCGGAGGGCTCCGCAAACGGGGAAGCCCCGATCTCACACCCTGAGTCTGCAGAAGGCAGCTGCAGGCAAGCTGCTCCCTTTGAGCCTCAGCTGCAGTCTGCAAGGAAGACGGGAATGTCTTATGAGGTATTTTTATGGATTTCTGAAATAATGCATGCCAAGCACACTGAGCTCAGTTTTAAAGAACTGTTTATGATTGCTGCTGCTGTCCTTGTCACAAATTGGGCAGGGAAAAGTTCTGTGGATTAGGAGTCATTATGGAATTTAAATAAGGCCCTAGCATTTCTCTTACTAGGAGAGCATGTGCAGAGAAAGGTGGATTATTTCATTTGGTTCAACATCTTGAGCCGTGCTGTCAATGCCATACCGATCGTGTCGTGTGCTGAATTTGCTGGATCGTAACCTTAAGCATGTTATATGAAAAACTGGAATAGTCACAGTGCAAGCTAGAAGTGTCTACTCAGAAGTAAGCCCCATGGGTCTTGCTCCCAGGTAAGCATGGGCATAAGATTGCAGCCTTAGTTTCAATACTGCAGGCTTGTACATTACATTTTTATTCTTGGAGTGCTGGGCTGACGTAGAGGAAGACCTCCCCAGAGAGGTCCGCCTGGCGCCGTCATTATTTGTTTTTTGGCGCCAGGCTAAGACCTTTTTATTTAAAACTTATTTTAATTGTTAAATTATTGAATTAATTAGGATTTTAAAATTTTTAGCCGAGAATGCACCGGGGGTTTTTGAATGATTTTTTTAAATTGTTATATTATCATTATGTATGTATTTATGTATTCTTAGTGAGCCGCCCCGAGGCTTTGTTGCGATGGGGG
>NW_025335854.1:8440481-8445577 GCF_004798865.1 Varanus komodoensis
GGTCTTAGCCTGGCACCAAAAAACAAATAATGACGGCGCCAGGCTAAGACCTTTTTATTTAAAACTTATTTTAATTGTTAAATTATTGAATTAATTAGGATTTTAAAATTTTTAGCCGAGAATGCACCGGGGGTTTTTGAATGATTTTTTTAAATTGTTATATTATCATTATGTATGTATTTATGTATTCTTAGTGAGCCGCCCCGAGGCTTTGTTGCGATGGGGGCGGCATAGAAATGTTTTAAATAAAGGAAGAAAGACAGACAGACAAGATCACTAAAATTTCCGCCCTGAGCGCTTGCGATGAGGTAGGCAGTGGGTCCAATGAATTAAATGAGTGCGTATTGATGTCCCACAACGGTGCTGGCCGTGCGCCTTAGACTCGCGGTCCACGTTCCACTGGTCCGGCTGAGTGCGCCGCGGCTGTCGCGCCACTCCTGGGGGGCCGCCTGTCCAACCCGCCTCTGCTCTCCGTTTCAGTGGGCTCCCCGAGAAGTCCCGTGAGCAAGACCACACTGACCCTGATCAGCATCACCAGCTGTGTCGTCGGGCTGGCCTGCGCCTCCCACGTGAGCTGCCCCCTCGCGGTCAGGATTACGCTGCACGTCCCGGAGCACCTGATAGCTGACGGTGAGCCACCTCCAGCCCGTTCTTGAGCCCAGCCACCCCCGGGGTCCTGACCGCCAGGAAGTGCTCCCTGGCCTCCAGGCTGGGCCACGTGGACTGAGACCGATGCGAGTGGCTGTCCGACATTTTGGGACACTCCATCAGGGGAAGCTGGTTCAGTGGATGTGCTCTCCATTCCAGCGTTGCCCATCACATGCTGACCTTCCCGACAGAGCTGTTGCCGGGACCGCTGAGATAATGCATCCGGAGCACTTCGCACTCGAGTGCTGTATAAAATACCAGCCCCTGTGATTGGGAACTCTTTCCTCAACAGAGTGTGCTTCCAGTGCTCTCTCTCGGAGGCCCCCTGAAGCTCTGCACAGCCCACTCTGCGGGTTAAGTCTTGAAATCCCAGCCATTTGTTCGGCAGGAGCGGAAGGATGGGAATGACAGATTTCACAGCCCCCCCTGCCCTTGTGCTAAGAAGTTTGCACCAGTGCAAATGTGGCTTATGGGTTGTAGACCCCCATATTCCTTTGTCAGTGCTGGTTCCAGCTTCCCAGAGGGTAAGAACAAATGCTCTGTCGTGAAAACACTGAGATGGGTGCCCACAGCTTTGCCAAGCCTAGGCCCCCTCACCTTCTGTGCGCAGATGGTGAGAGGGAGAGGAGGCAGGGAGCATCTGGCACGGAAGGCGCCTTGTATCTGGATGCCCGAGGAGAGAGAGCCCCGCGCGGAGGCAACCGGCAGCCGCCTTCTCATGGAGGCCCCGGCTGCAGGGAGCGTGCACCTGACCGGATGCTCTCCCGGTAATAAAAGGAGTCTCTCCCCATGGGAAGCTCAAGCCAGAGAGAAGGCTGGGACAACCTTGCCCTCGGCACCCAGCTGTGTTCTGCATGCCAGCTCTTATCTTGCATCCGGATACATTCAGTCCCTTGGATGGCTGTCTGAAGCGGTACAGTCCAAACAGAGCTGTACCACCTTAGTGGAAGCAAGGCCAGCAAGGGAGGGGGTGGGTTTTACTTTATCAAGACTACCTGGTCAACAGCTGCCCCAAGAGGCACACTCAGCAGGGGCTGGCTGGGGAGGAGTCTGAGAGAAGAAACCCTGATTCCCCTTGGTGGGCTACAGAATCACAGAATCGCAGAGTCGGAAGGGGTCAGGAAGGGCATCAGGCCCACCCCGCTGCTGTTGCAGGACACCAAGTCACTCCATCCCACGCAGAGGGCTGCCCCGTTTCTTTTCGAGTGCCTCGGTATGAGAGAGCCCCCCACCTCCAGTGTCATCCAAACCCACCCATTTCCTCTGCAATGCCCCTGGAATGTCCAGGAGACGAGACCTTGCAGACTTGCTCACAGGGGTCGTGTGAGAGACTTCCAGGGTTTTTCCCCGAAGAAAATATATGCTAAATCCACCAAGTGCAAATGCATTCTGGTTTGAGTTTTGTGCCATCAAAGCAACCCGCAGTTGCTTGAGAAGAAAATGTGGGCCTGGGAGTGATCAGAGAGGAGAACTCCTACGGAGTTTTCACCCATGAAGCTTAAAATGAGTGTTAAGCTTACATTGCACCGAACATTCATTCACATCACAACCTCCTTGTGTTCTTTTTAGCATGAACAGGGATCATGTATTCACTCAGCCAGCGGAGGGCTGGGCAGCTGGCTCTCGGGAGATTTAACCTTGTCCTCGAAGCGCCCTCAGTCTTTCGAAATGCGGCTCCTCCCCACCCACCCTTTGCCTCTCTTGCAGGGAGCAGATTTATCTTGCTCGAGGGCAGCCAGCTGGATGCCAGTGACTGGCTAAACCCGGCCCAGGTGGTGCTCTTCTCCCAGCAAAACTCCAGTGGGCCCTGGGCCTTGGACTTGTGCTCCCGACGGCTCCTCGACCCCTGTGAGCACGAATGTGATCCTGAAACTGGTAGGTGGGTGCAACGCGGACAGCGGCCTGTGCCGGGTGGGCTCGGGAGCGTCTCCCTGCATACTTGACTGAGAGAATTGGGGAAACGCACCCAACCGAGCAAACGTTGGTTATGGAGTCCTACCCCAGCGGTTCCCCCTGCCCCCCCCCCCCCCAGCTTGGCAACAGCCGATCATGAAGCCACCTTAGACTCACAAGCGTGGACTAAATTTGGCCGTTCATCCGTTCCATCCGGGACCTGTGCCTTGGCGCCCCCCGTGTCGGTCGACCACTGGGTCTCGGGTTGGGGTGAAGCACAGCAGAACCGGTCCCAACGGATCGGTGGCCTTCCTCTCGCGTTTGGCGCCATGTTGGCAGCCGGGTCCGCGAGCGCTCGAGGAGCGAGGGAGACGCGGCTTGCATAGCCGTCGTGCTTCGTGGCTCCGTTCCTGGTGCGCCTGGCAGGACCAGCCCTCTGCCACATCAGGTGCAGAAGTGCAAACCGCTGCCCCACGTGGAGCGGGAGAGGAGCTTGGCCTCGGCCCCCCTGCAAAGCGGACTGGAGTCCGGGGAGCCGAGCCTTGGATTTCACCCCGCTTAATTCCTCACACGTGCCTCCTTTCCACACCGAGGCTCGGAGCTGTCCGTGGTGCTGGCGCCCGCCTCCCGGTCGGTGCCCTGCATCGCTCCTTTAACGTTCAGGCTGAACGCCAGAGCGGAGTCACCGAGCCCGTCTGCCGGCTGGCTACCCCCGTGGGTCGGCGGCAGCCCCATCCCGCGGTCTGCAGCCAGGAGGCATCTCTCAGCAGCCGTTCCAGAGAGACTCGGCTGCTTGCGGCAGGGACTCAACCCAGGGCCATCTGCATGCAGAGCGTGTGCTCCGGAGGAGGAGACCCTTGAGCGGGGCCTGCTGTGGTTGCCGCTTTCCCTTGCCGGGTGCCGCCAGGTCCCACCCTCTGCTTTGACAGCCCCCCCCCCCGTGGTCCGAAGAGTCGGGCCTCGGGAGACCCTGCAGCGCCCCTTCCCGCTCCTGTACTCCCGGCACGTGCTCCTGCGAGGCCTCTCCTGCCCCTGCCACGGGGCGTCCCGGGCTCACACAGCCTGCACGGCCTTTCCCCCCCTCTGTCCGTTGTGGCAGCTGTCAAACCAGGCAGCCGTCTTGGGGGAAGGCAGGGCACCCACTGGGGAGCCGTTCCGAATCCACAGGTTAAGGGGAGGGTTTCTGGGGGTGGGAGGAGGGGATAATTTGCAAAAGCAGAAGAAATGAGCATCTGCTGAGGCCTTTGCCCTTGCTGCTGTATTCTGGGGCACCGTGCAGGATCAGGGCCTCGGTGCACCCCGCTTTCCTCCACTTTACCCCTGCAGGCACATAGGCACGTGCCTGCAGAGGACCAGCGCAGGCCAGCCTGGACTACAGCTCCCATCATCCCCCTCACCAGCATGGCGGTTAGTCCCGTCTGGAGGGCACAGGCATGGGAAAGGCTTCTGCGAGAGCACCAGGCCCCTGCTGCTTCCTTTCTGGCCCCCTCCTAACAAAGCCGAGCCCAGCAGGTGTCTCTCAGCTGGCCGCTGCAGGCCACAGCCCGGCCTCTTTCCCAAGCAGCCCCTCTGACCGCCCCATTCTTGTTTGTTTGTGTCCCCTCCAGGCGAGTGCCTGTGTTACGAAGGATACATGAAGGACCCTGTTCACAAGCACCTCTGCATCCGGAACGAGTGGGGCACGAACCAAGGGTAGGTGCTCCCGGCATGCCGGGCTCAGCCCGGAGCAGTCGCGTCAGGGAGCCGGCCCACTGGCGAGACGTCCGGTCATGTGGTGTCTGGCAAGGGCCCTTCTTTTGTTGCGGCCGCGGGCAGGGAGCCAGGAAGGGATCGATGGCGAGGGCGGCCGCCGTGGAGATGGCAGGGATCCAGGCGAGGTTGGAGCCACCGAGAGCTGCAGTGGGGGGCCGGGAGGGGAGCCCCCGCGAGGTTCTCTGCTCCCAGCATGCCTGAGGGAAGGCCTGGTGGCAGGTCGAGCGATGCTGAGCAAGTGAGTTCTGCACAGCTGCAGATCTGGAAAGCCTTTGGGCTTCTGAAATGGGCCACCCAGCCCTGCCGCTGGTTTCGCGCTGGCCCTGGGAAAGCTGCGGGAGGTGGTGGCTCTTTGGGGATGCTCAGAGGCCCCGCATTCCGCACATTCCAGGATGCCACCCTGCTTTGGAGATCAGACTCTGGGCCCAGCCCCAGCGAGTGTGGGCCCCAGTTTGGCACTGGGGCGCTTCTGAGGGGCGAACGCACCCAGGCGAGCTCACTTGGCCTTTGGTGGAGAGGCAGCTCTTAAGGCGGAGCAGCTCGGTTTTATTGGATAGCCCTGCTTAGGGCGTCGCTCCGAAACCGGATCTGGTTGTGGAATGATCGCACATCCTCCCCGCAAGGTCGGAAGGAGTTGCGAGCATTAGTGAATCTATGAATTTTTCTGTTTGCTGGAAGAATTCCAAGGCGCCATTGGTTTGAGACTCTGTTGTAGGGAACTGAGAGAATTTAAAGGCAAGAATATGATTTCTTCTTAATTCTTGGTGTGTGTGTGTGTGTGTGTGTGTGTGTGTGTGTGTGTG
>NW_025335854.1:8445677-8635426 GCF_004798865.1 Varanus komodoensis
CCCCCCCCCCCCCCGCCACACACCTGTTCAGGTCATAGGACTGCCAGGTCCTGGGCCAGAGATTGTGCATTTGCCGACAATCCACTGAAGCAGCAAGGGGCGTGTGCATCTTCACAGCCACATTTCAGTCTGCTTTTTTGCAAAGCACCCACGTCGTGCGCACCAACAGAGAAGGGAGCATCCCATATGGATCAGTGCAGAAAGCTTGCTTTACAAATATGGGATATGAACAACGCTGAGAACAGTCTTGGTCTGCACTGTGCAGGGTTTATAGAGGGTTGATAGAGCCTGCCAAGGCAACGGCCTCTGCCCACTTCATCCTGGCCAGGCTCCGGCCCTGCTGGCTGCGGAAAGCGCCAAGTCTTGCTGGCCTCCGCAGGGTGGAAAGGTTGGAGAACAGGGATGGGGTGGGAGGTGCGGGTGCGGCACCCTCTTCCCGGAATCCTTTCCAGCTGCTGTAAGGACTGGAAGGGCCTGGAGGTAGTGCCAGGCCACAGCCGTTGCGTGTTCAAGGGCCTGGCTCCCGTTCTCGGACAGAGAAGGCTGGGCTAGGCAGACGGGGAGCCTGTGCCCGCGTGAGGCACGCCAGGCGCACCAGCTCAGGAAAAGAGGTGGCGCTTCCGAAGGAGCAAGAGCTCAGCTGTGGGTGAATGCAGATCAAAGATGAGGAGGAGAAGGGAGAGGAAGGGGCAGAGCTACATCAGGCCTAGGCTTGGATTTGCAGAGGGAGGGAGGGAGGGAGGGAGGGAGAGAAGAAATCCTCAAAGGAAACAGGATTTTGCCAGGGTCACAAAGAAGCTGAAGGTGAGCATGCTTTCCACCCAGCTAATAGACCCCACTTTCACATGCAGGCTGTCATGGGCCTCTTCCTCCACCCGCAGCTGAGGATCCTCACATACAATCTTCGCACGCTCACACAAACATGAGCAGGATCCAGGAAAGCCGTTCTGAGCAACAGGAGTGTGAGGAATGATGCTGCTGCATCCCAGGAGAATGTCACCTCCTGTGCTGTCTCTTCTCCTTGCTCAGCCCTCCCACGGTGAGGGTGGATCCCAACAGCCACTGCCCCCAAAATCCAATCCCAATTGCCTCTTCCTTACTGGTCCGCCTGTAAAGACTGGGGCTGTTCCTGCAGCTGCCAGTCGTTCAAAGAGGATTCTTAATTGGTTGTATATCAGGGCTGTGGAAACCATGGAAACGAGACAAGCCGTGGTGGTACAGAGAAACCATAAAACAAACAGCTGTTTCTTATCCTGGTTTCTAAGGATCAAACAAACCATGGTGAAATACCAACACGGCAGGCAAACAAGGGTGAAAGCCGCCCTCCGTGGCTTTTTGTGCTCCCAGCCTGTGTTCCTGCGTTAGTGCAAAGCTGCCTTGTGGTGGAGCAGTGTTCTTGGGGGATTCTGGGAAAGAAAATGGCAGAAGCTGGAGCTTTCCCAGCCCTGCTTTTAAATATATTCCCATTTTCACGTCGCAATATGGTATTGCCCAGGATGAATTTATTTCGGGGAGCGACAGACTCCTCATGCCCTGCCGTTTCTGATCGTGGCAGGTGCCGCTCGGGTTCATGTATTTCATTAATCAGGTTATGGCAACAACTGCCAGCACACAAGGACTTTGTGTGTTTTCTTGTAGTAAGATTCTGAGTCCATTTATTTATTAAAACAGAATAAATTATGGCCCTCCTTTCCTAGCACCACATTTTTCACAAGTTTTGAGTAACGGCCAGGCCCAATGCGAAGCATTGCTCTTTGAGTCTGAAATCTCTGTCAGATGGATGAATTAACTCGCCTCGTATCCCTTCAGCGGAGTATCTCTAGCCGCCGGGACCATGCGTTATCTGTAAAAAAATAGGATCGCGAGTTAAGCGACACCACACAGAGTGATGTGCTCATGAGCACATTGTGTAGGGTGTGGATGTGCCAACCAGTCGCCAGTTCTGTTCTCAGCGGTTACACATCTTCATCCTACATGCTCCAAGGTGTACTGCGTCCCGTGAACTTCTTATTACAAAAAGCTGGTTTAAATCGCAGTGTTTTCTATGGGTATGATCCAGCTAAAGTCAAACATGTCCAAGTGGGTTTAATGAAAGGATCAGGCACTTGCCAAACTCTCATTTGAGTGAATGGGACCAATGAGTACTTAACACAGACGGATTTTGTCACCTGCATTTTTGTGCTTGGAGGCTGTCGATACCAAGTGATCCATTTATAGTGGAAGGGTTGGGTGGAAGTGCATTTTATATTATTTCTTCTCTCCTCTTTGTGCAGGAAGGTTCTTTATGTTTGCTTTGCTGTTTGTACTTTAGATCTCTAGTGTGTTTATGATCTGCTAGGCCCATCTCTTAAAGGAAGAAAAGAAAATCTTCCAGCAGTGCCAGAGAAGATAAGAGCTGACTAAGTGTGTGGAAAATTGCTTGAATTAGAACTTAATCATTGTGAAGGCCTGTGTGTTAAGGAGAAAAGGGCTCTGGCCCACTGGCATACATGAGGACGCTAAGTATAGATTAATTATCTCCTCACCCCCTTTAGCCATGCTATCATAATCGCAATCAAGGTGGTTACAGAATGTCAAAAGAGGGCTGATTTCTCTCCCCCTTGTCTCCCAGTGCAAGCTTATTGCTGAAGTGGGGAATCTAATTCATGTTAATTAATGCAAGTAGTAGACCAGCAAGTTTAATTAAATTAGCATGCAAAGTGCTCATGTATGTGAAGCCAGCCAAGCCGGATCCGCAGTGTTGTGCAGCGGTAGCGAGCCTCCACATGCTTCCTCCTCTCGCGCACTCACACACACACACGCAGTGGCGTGGGGACGTGACGCCGGCCGCCCGCAGTTGGGTCCCTAGCTGGCTTGTCCGGATTCTGCTCGGCGTAGCTCCCTAGTTTGGATCTAACTGGAAGCCATCGCGGACTGACCCAGGAAGAGTCGAACCATGGCCTGCTAAGAAGGGAGGAGGGGAGGAAGGGCTCCTTGGGCACAAAGCTTACTACCCCCCCCCCCCCCCGCAATGCCAGGACACAATCTGAAATGGCTGCGGAAGTGCAGCGAGGCTGCTGAATCGCCAGGCTACCGGGCCGCCTACATTTTGCTCTCATTAGCCACAGACCGTTGAGCGGATCTCTGCAGATCTAAGGGCTAGAAATGCGATTTAAAAAATGGAAATAGCAGTGCTTGTTAAGCTGAACTCTGCACCGAGTGCCATCTCCTGCTCTGCCTGTGCATCGCGGAGTTGCGGAAAACAAGCTGCTGCAAGGTTTCATCCTGCACTTCATTTATGTCAAAGGGGGCATTAGCCTCACAGGAAGCACCGCCTGGCTGAGGGCTCGCCGCTTGGAGCCACAGCTTTGCCCTGGAGAAGCAAGCAGGGGGCAAAAAAAACCGCTCTTTAAAGCAAATGTGTGGCTTGAACTCGCCGTTGCTGGTGAAAACCCGTGATCTGAGCCACCTGGGGGAACGTCCCTTCCGAAATGCCTCCTCCAGGGCTGCGGCTTCACCCCAGGCATCACCCACCGAGCATCCAGTCATTTGGTCTCTCGGGGCCTTGCGAGTTTTGCTGCCCGCCAGTGCGACTTCCCGGTACTTCACTCATCCCAAACCTTTTATTGCTCCTTTGTCCTCCTTTGGCTCCGATGCGTCACTCCCTCTGAGTCTCACCTTGTCAAGTTGCAGCGGGGCTTTTCCCTGCTTACAAATCTTCAGAAAGAAAGGGCACGCGAGACAGACAGAGCCTCCTCGGTCCTTCGGGAAGCTCGGCCCTGCCTGGCCCTGCCCAGGCACTCCTGCCTGCATCTGGGCCCCACCGCTGCTGTTCTGATTACCTCCCAGTCAGTGTCTCTTCTCCCTCCTCACTTCCCTCCCCTCCTGTCTTCCGCTGGTCCCCAAGAGGCACAATTCCCTTCAGGTGCCCTCTCGCCTCTCTCCTGCTCACTCGCTCCCCGTTTTCTTGCCGTCTATCTCCCGTCACACATCGTCCATCCTGCAGCCCGTGAGGCTGTGAAAGGCCGTCTTACGCAATCTCTGGTCCCTGCTCTGAAACAAATGGTGAGGGGCCCACAGGATTTGCGCTAACTGGTTGGAGCAGAGGCAGACTAAATATTTGGGAACGTGCTTGCGGACCTCAGTGGCCCACCTGTGAGGAGGCGGTTTCCTGAGGCATGCACAGAGAATAATATTACTCTTATCTAGACCAGACAACCCTACCTTGGAGGCCTGCCAGATGTGCTGAACCACAGCTGCCAGCATGCCCTGGTCAGCATGGTTGCTGGGGCATGCTGGGACTTGTAGTCAAACACATGAGAGGGGCGCCAGGACTGAGGAAGGCTGATGTCTGTAGCGAGCTCATATGGTGTCAGGGACTGTGTCGGGCATGGAACTCAAATCCGGGCGTCTGGGCTCAAAGCTCTGCTCATCCCTGCAGTGACTCTTGGTCTTTGACCTTGACTGGACTGATCTGCTTCACTGCGATGCGACGATAAGCTGGAGCACTGGATGGGGAAACGATTTGCGCTCCCCAGGATTTCTGGAAGAGAGTCAGGAGACAAGTATAATGGAGGAATGAGCTGGTGGCCTCAGTGGGCCTTCCAGTGAGTTGCGCCGTGGCCATCCGGTCAGTGCCACAGCATTTGAGATCATTGTCGGTCTCCACGGCAGTCCTGGATCCAACCCTGAAGCCTTCTCCGGGGCTTTCCCTTGGCTCCTCAGCCAGCTTGCTTCACAGCGTAGCTAAACGTTTGTGTGAAATCAGAATACACTTTCCTAAGGCTGTGTTTGTAGGTCCAGCCTAAGTAACCTTAGGTGCATCTTAGGCAGGAAACCCAAAGGCCACTCGCGTCCCCCCTGCAGTAAAAAAGAAAGACAGATACAAAGCAGCCGAATATTAGCATTTTTACGACCTTGCTCATCGCATCAAGAGAGACCTGTGAGAAACACAGAAATGGGTGGAACACGCACAGACTTTGGCTGAATGCGTCCCCATTCAACATATTCTGGAGCCTGCTGCTTGTCCCCTTTGATGTGCCCCGAAACCAGATGCCTGCGGTCACCGTCCCTGGTGCTGGGGCCGGCCCCGTGGCTGAGAACTCTGCTTTGCGGTGCTGGCTTCAGCCGGGAAGGAAGGGGCAGGAGGCCCGCCGCCCTCTCCCTTCTGCTCCCTTTTCCCTCGGGGGAATTGCCCCAAGGCTCGGCTGAGCTGCGGTGGGACGAGGTCTTCTCCTGCCACACCAGCAAGCTGCTCTGGTACAGAGTCCACAGGCAGAGGGCTGGCAGAGCCTGTGGAAGGGAAGGTGCTGGCTTGCCTGGGTCAGGCAGGTCCTTCTGAAGCCGCTCTTGGGCCACAGGTGGCCCAAAGCAGACAGGTGCCCAGAGTCGTGGGACGCGTTCCCAGCAGGCTCAGAAGACAGGGGGATTCTCAGGCATTCGTTGCAGGGTTGGGGGGATTAGGGCTGCACAGACCACCCACGAGCCATTAGCCGGGGCCAGTGGTGGCGAACCTGTGGCACACGGGCCACAGCGGGCACGCAGAGCCCTCTCTGTCGGAACGAGTCAAGACACATCAGCATCGCCCCAGCAGCCGAGCATGGGTAACAGCGCACACAGGGGCCATGCGCACGCTCGGAAAGGAGTAGCGGCGCCAGGCAATGGCATCACGAGCCGCGACTCATTAGCTGCGACTCGTCCGAGCTTTCGCATGGCCGGTCAGTGCACCACCAAGGATATGCTTGGACCGGCTGTGAGTTGTTTTTTCTAAACTAAAACCTCAGCTCTCAGGTGCTATTGCAGTGCTGGCACTTCGTGGTAAAGAGGTGGGTTTTGGGTTGCCGTTTGGGCACTCGGTCTCCAAGAGGTTCGCCATCGCTGGCCGGGGCTCATCCTCATGGCCGAGGAAGCCCGGCTCAGTGGTGTCACCTGCGAGGGCATCAGCGACCTGCCGCATCCCTGGTTGCTCACTGCCACCAGGAAGCAGCCAAGGGAGCGGGAAACCTCTGTGAAGAGTGCCGAGGAAAGGCGGTGTTGGGGGATTTTTCTGGGAGGTGCATTGCTTCCCCGAGAAGCTGCTCTTCCAACTTGAGAATCCTCAAGGGCAAACATTGCCGGGGCGAGTCTGCTGGCCGGGCCGTGTGAGAGCGGCAGCCCACGCGCCTGGAGCGCCCCGGATGGGGAGAGGCGGGTGCCGCTGCAGCCGCAGACCACGGGCCCGCCTGTCACTTCTGCAAGCCCCGCGGCCATTTGGCGGCCCTGCAAAAGTGACGGCAGTGAGCTCATGTCCGGACACAGGCATGCGCCTCTGCTGCAGCAGAACGAGAGCCAGAACACGGAATGGCCCCAGGGAGGGAGATGCAGGCGTGCCCCCGTTGCTTGAATCCTCGCTTACAGCTGGAACGAGACAGAAAGGGGCTCTTCAGGACTTCGCTTGCCTGCCTGCCAGGCGCCACATTCATTACCTCGGGTGTGCAGGGAGGGAGGGGTGGCCCTGGAGCCATTCAGCGCGGACTTTGGGTCTTCCAGGAGGCAGCGGTCATGAGGAATGGAGGAGCAACTTGGATTTGCCCAGGGCCCAGGTGGGTGTTTGGAAACCAAGCTGGGGAAGATACTGTGTCCTGTCCTAAATACCGCCCCCCCCCCCGAGCATTTTCCTGCGAAGAAGTGGACTCCCTTTTGTAGTAATGAGCAAAAACTTTGCTTCCCTTGCCTAATTGCACTTTCAGCGCACCTCCAGCATGGGCAGAATGCCGCCTTTGAAGTCATTAGTCTTCGCAGCAGGGAGAGGAGATCATCAAAGACTCTGTTTCCCAGCAGCCCCTGCTGTGCCACGATGCTCCGGAGGATTGCCTAGAGTGCGTGCTAAATCTGCTGCAGCTTCCCAGCCGTGAGCGGCCGTGCCTTTGAACTGGGGGCTGGGGAGGGGCCGCTCGCTCTGCATCGCCAAATTCCTCCCCGAGAGTTTCATTTTAAAGCCAGTTTAGCAATTAAAGCTGCACTGGACGTTGGGAGATGCGGGGCAGGGGTGGTGAATAAACCGGTGCGCAAGGCGTGTGGTGTTTGTAGACTTGGTTTTTGCTTACAGTGCCAAAAGTTTGTGCTTCGCTCCGTTCACAAAGCCCCCCTGGACGAGGTGTTATGCTGTACAGAAAGTACCGGAAGCTGTGTGCAAATTGCTTCTGCACAAAACAGAAGGACCTTTGCCCATCACACACCCATTTACCAAGCCATTTGCAACTGGATCGCCAGCCTTTCTCCAAGTACCGGTTGTTTCTTACTGCTTTCCGCCAAGGCGTGCTCATTGGCCAGGCTGGCCTGCCTTGGTCTTTTTGGCATCGGTTGCATTCGTCTTGCAGGTTTGCGACATCAGGAAGCACACCTGAAAAGGACAGATAGTTGGGAACAGAGTAACGTTTTAGAGTATTAACAATGAAGGAAAAGGATTGCGATCTTCAGAACCGAGAAGAGCCACCATGCGCTTTCTTCCTGGGAAAGGGTCCTTGCTTAGTGATCGGATGCAGGCGCTGGGTGCAGCTGACCCCAGGCTGGGCTGAGAAAGTCTGCAGCCGGAAACCCAGAAGTGCCATGGCTGCTAAGAGCAGGCTACCCCCAGATTGACGGTTTGGTTTAGTGTAAGCTGGATTCATGTATTAATATTTAGGACATGCAAAAGATTAAATATAAAGAACAGCAAAAGTCTTACATGGCCACCATATTAGAATCTGCACATTTTCCAAGAGAGCTCCAGGTGTGAAATTGACTCCAACCCTGATCTACAAAAGTGGATCTTCTAACAGCATTTCAACAGAACTGAAAAAGAAAAAGATCTCGGAGAAATTATGGACAATAGGCTAAAATGAGGCAACAATGCAGTGCAGCTGCCCAAAGGGCAACTGGCATTTTGGGATGCATCAACAGAAGTATCACTTCCAAATCACGAGAAGTCGTAGTTCCTCTATACTCCTCACTAGCCAGACCTCACTTGGAACACTGTGCCCAGTTCTGGGCACTAAGATTTAAGAAAGATGCAGGTAAATTGGAAAGGGTCCAGGGTTTGGAAGCACTGCCCTGTGAGGAGAGACGGAGAGAACTGGGCATGTTCAGCCTTGAGAAGAGAAGGCTGAGGGGGACATGATATCCCTCTGTAAGTCCCTCAGTGGCTGCCACAAAGAGGAAGGTCAAGGTCTCTTCTTGCTGATGCCAGAGTGTAGGACACGGAATAATCAATTCAAGTTGTGACAACCCAGATTCAGGCTGGACATCAGGAAGGACCATCAGTGGGACCAGCTGCCCGGAGAGGTGGGGGGCTCTCCCACACTGGAGACATTCAAGGGGAAACTGGGCAGCCACCTGAGTGGGAGGGTGTGACTTGGTGTCCTCAATGGCCTTCATGGCCCCTTCTGACTCTGCTCTTCTGTGATAGGAGCTTTCCACCAGCAATCTATGGCTGGCCTCACAAGATGGGTAGTTTGTTTTGGGGCAACAGACTGCCCTAAAGCACCAAGGCTGGTTCCGGGGTTTGTTGGAGGCACGAGGGTTTGGCATGTTGTCTGAACTGGACACATTGATCCCATCATGGCCCCGAGGAAGTGGTGAGCGAACCACCTGGCACAGGTGGCAAAGGAGCCTTGCTTCTTCGGCTAGAGTGGCCCGTGGCAGCCGCACCATGGATGCCCAAGCGGCATGCGGGGCGCCCACGCCTGGCTTGCTCTCTGTTCTCTGATCCCTGCTTCCCACACTTCCTCTTCCCTTAGGAGCCTTTTCCGTGTCTCCCAGCGACTGCCCTGTCAGCTCCTCCAAAGTCCCGAGGAAATACACCGGAGTGCCTGCCACTGGTTCAAGACCATTTTAAAATTATTTTGGGCCCCAAAGATGAGTGCAAAACTAATTGCTCTGTCTGGAGGTGTGCAGTCTCCCTGTTCACGAACATTTTCTTTGGGCAGTCGTCAAAAGGAAATGCTCACAGAAAGGGCGGCTGTGGGAGGGTTGCATGTCTCCCTTTTCTGGAGGTCCTAGAGGCTGGGACAGGTGTAGACAAGGGGCAGGGCAATCCTACACAAAACGGGAGCACACCCAGGGGCCGGTGGGTTTTGCCCCTGCTCCAGCTGATTCCTAATCGGGGTGGGTGGGATTTAATGGGCACCGTGATGAGCATCTTCTCCGGGCTTGTATAGGGTGCTCAGCCCTCTGGCCAGTGGCCCTGTTGCCCCAAGGGTTGCTCCGTCGCTCTCTCTAGCCATTTCTTGGCCCAAGGGTGTCTCCCCCCGTACACACACTTGTGCAAGGGGATGACAGGACCACACTCCTCACTTACAGAGGGGGAAAACAATTTGGTTGGTGCCTCAGCCCAGCCTGACCCTGAGGGACCCTATACGCTGCAAGCCCCCTTCAAACAGCCTTTGAAGCTCTGAGAACCCGAAAATTCCTGCCCGACCCAAGTTTCCGTTTAATTGCCTGCTGTTGGAGCATCCGCCTGTTACCTTCTCTACCTAGCAGCAGCAGCAAAAAATCTCTCTCTCTTCGGGGCAGCTTCTGCAAGCGTCGGAAGAATTTCAACGTGCCCACCACCCTTTCATCTTGTCTCCGCTGGACTACATGCAGCCCCTTCCCTGTGAAAGGCTTGGAATGGCTCCATCCCTGAAGTCCCAGTAGGACAAGCAGCGTGCAGCGCCTTCCCCGCTCTGCTGAGCCTTTGTCCTGGACCAGTTTTGAAGCAGCTCTGAGTTAAGTGGCAGGGGGTGGAGGGGAGTCGTCCTCATCTCGGCTTCTCCTTTGAAGTTTCCAGGTTTCACATCCGAAACAGGTAGCAGCAGTGCGATCTCTAATTCAGATGCCTCCCATTTTTTCCCCCTGTAGCTTTCACTATTTATAGGTGCACTTGAAAGCAAGTCAGCAATACAGTCTGCTCATTACTGGCCCCACATTTCACATTTAATGAGTGCCATGGCAACGCCACCTCCGGTTCGCGGATCCTCCGTTCGCTTGGCGCAGTGGCCTCCCTAGTAGGCATCCCAGTGGCTTTCAGGTCCCATTCCGCTCCGGCCAACTTCCTCCTGCGCACAGACTGGAAAAAGCTTGTGGAGGGTGAGAGGGACTGACAGAATTTTGTCTTCAGAGAACTCAACGGGGCTCGGCTAAATTTTCTGTTCATTGGCGTCCTGCTTGGTGGTGGCAACCAATCGTGACAATGGCGAGACCTCCTTCTGTTGCATGGACTAAGCTGGCCCAGAGAGGGCCACCCACTGACCCTACAAGAAGCCCAGTGGGCCTAAATCCCTGCAGGTCAATGTAGGACTCGAAATGAAAGGAAGTTAAGCCGACTCTCCTCTGTATCGCTGAGAAAAAGCCACCATCCTCCCCTGCTGGATCAGGCGTTCCGCGTAACTCGACACAGAGGGAGCATTGTCCTGTGGCATCTCTCTCACACACGTTCTGGAAATCAGATTATTTTTCTAATGACTGAAACTGGGGCAAGTCAGTTGAACTCTTGACCAAAATGGGGGAGGATCTCCAGAGGCTGGCTAAAATAGCTTTGTAGACCGTATGAGGCCCATGCTTGCACCCGGGGCTGGAGCCTGCAGTTTGCACGGCTGCTTTGCGTGACCTGCCGACTCACATCCAAGTCCCACAAATTGCCTTTCATTTTGAGAAACCAAGCAAGACATTCTTCATTTCAGGTCCCGGGTGTCATGACATGACCCAGCCCTGGACTCGTCTCCCAACTACCGATGTTTATTAATGTATTATTGTTATTCTGCAGTGCTTTGCAGATTAATTCATTAGAGTAGCCCATTAAAGCTACAATTCGACATATGTTGAGGCAGGAAAAGTCATCCAGCTTGTCGGGCTTGTTTCCACCTAAACACGCATCGGATGACACACTAAATCCCCTTTGAAGGATCCAGTGCTGTCTCCCGTCAGCTGCTAGTTAATTAGTGCAAGTGGCTGCGGACGCTACTTGGGAATGCTTTTCCGGGAGTGCCTGCCTCAGTGCACAGGCATCCTCTGAAAACAGGAATGTCTAAAAACAAAGCAGATTTTTCTTCTTCAGAGCGATCATTTTGTTTACATGCGAATATGCACAGTTTAACCAATTGATTTTTTTTTCCTGATTATCGGCAGCTTTGCTTATAATCTATGTAGCACAGTCAGGGTGCAGGAAGTTTTTCTGTCTTCCTGTGGGACCATTGCTTCTTCTTTCCTGTGGGGAGATTAGGGGTGGACATGCTGAGCACAGGTAGCTTGCAGGGGTGGCTCCTGAATGGATTGGGAGTGCAGGAATCAGCTGTGGGTTCAGGGAAACAGGATTCTCAGCCTTGGTGCTGCTCAGGCAGCTTCTGTCTCGCCACCCCAAATTCTAGGTATGATGCATAATTATATTTTCTTGCTGTAGGGACAACTCTGCTGGTGAGAAGCATCCACCCCGGTTGCTTTTCTTAGAGCTTGTGACCATTTTGGTTTATCTCCTATACCGAAGAGGGTGGTCAGCACTGGGACAACTCAGGGTAACTGGAATTCTGCCTCTCCTACTCACTCACAATGATTCAGTTTCTTTGCTGCTCCTCAGCCGAAGTTCTCCAGGCAGGCTTCAAAAACTGAGAACCGCCAAATTGAAACCCGCACGTAATATAAGCACCATGAGCTTAAAGGCTTAAAAACGCAGTGCACATATACATATATATCATATGGTATTGTACTGTTTTGTAGAAACAGTTTTAATGCTCAGCAGTAAGAAATCCCAGCAGGTGATTTAACTCCTTCACAGAGAAGCCAGGATGAAGCAGGTATGGCTGGGGACCGATTGCACATGCCCAGCACTGTAAGAAATACATTCTGCACATGCTCCGGTACACCCTGGGAGAATTTTAATTTTATTTATTTATTTAATCCCATTACCGAAGTCTTGGGACTGTTTAACAAGACAAAATGTCTTGTTAAAACCTTCCCAAAGAAAAAGAAATGCAAGAAACCAAAATGGCTGTCTGGGGAAGCTTTACAAATAGCTGAGGAAAGAAGGGAAGTGAAAGGCAAGGGAGAAGGAGAAAGATACACCCAATTGAATGCAGAATTCCAGAGAATAGCTAGAAGAGATAAGAATGCCTTCTTCAATGAACAGTGCAAAGAAATAGAAGAAAACAATAGAATAGGGAGGACCAGAGATCTCATCAAGAAAATTGGAGATATGAAGGGAACATTTCATGCAAAGATGGCATGATAAAGGACCAGAATGGCAGGGATCTAACAGAGGCAGATGAGATTAAGAAGAGGTGGCAAGATTACACAGAAGAACTATACAAGAAAGAGCTTAACGTCCCTGATAACCACGATGGGGTGGTCACCGACCTCGAGCCAGACATCCTGGAATGTGAAGTCAAATGGGCCTTAGGAAGTCTGAGCAACAACAAAGCTAGTGGAGGCGACAGTATTCCAGCTGAGCTATTCAAAATCGTAAAAGATGATGCAGTAAAAGTGCTACACTCAATATGCCAGCAAACTTGGAAAACTCAACTGTGGCCACAGGATTGGAAAAGTTCAGTTTACATTCCCATCCCAAAGAAGGGCAATGCCAAAGAATGTTCAAACTACCGCACCATTGCACTCATTTCACATGCTAGCAAAGTGATGCTCAAAATCCTACAAGCTAGGCTCCAGCAGTATGTGGGCCGAGAACTACCAGAAGTACAGGCAGGATTTCGATGAGGCAGAGGAACTAGAGATCAAATTGCCAACATATGCGGAATCATGGAGAAAGCTAGGGCGTTCCAAAAAAAATCTACTACTGCTTCATTGACTATGCTAAAGCCTTTGATTGTGTGGATCACAGCAAATTGTGGCAAGTTCTTAAAGAGGTGGGAGTACCAGATCATTTTATTTGTTTCTTGAGAAACCTATATGCGGGTCAAGAAGCAACAGTGAGAACTGGACACGGAACCACTGATTGGTTCAAAATTGAGAAAGGAGTTCGGCAAGGCTGTATATTGTCGCCCTGCCTATTTCACTTATATGCAGAGCACATCATGAGAAAGGCGGGGCTGGATGAATCACCAGTTGGAATTAAGATTGCTGGGAGAAATATCAACAACCTCAGATATGCAGATGGTACCACTCTCATGGCAGAAAGTGAAGAGGAACTAAAGAGCCTCTTGATGCGGGTGAAGGAGGAGAGTGCAAAAGTTGGCTTGAAACTCAACATTAAGAAAACTAAGATCATGGCATCTGGTCCTCTCACTTCCTGGCAAATAGATGGGGAAGAAATGGAGGTAGTGACAGATTTTATTTTCCTGGGCTCCAAGGTCACCACAGATGGGGACTGCAGCCAAGAATTTAAAAGACACTTGCTCCTGGGGGGGAAAGCTATGGCAAATCTAGACAGTGTACTAAAAAGCAGAGACATCACCCTGCCGACAAAAGTGCATATAGTCAAGGCTATGGTTTTCCCAGTTGCAATGTATGGCTGTGAAAGCTGGACCATAAGAAAGGCTGAGCGCTGAGATCTTTGAATTGTGGTGCTGGTGGAGACTCCTGAGAGTCCCTTGGACTGCAAGGCAATCAAACCGGTCATTCCTGGAGGAGATCAACCCTGACTGCTCTTTAGAAGGCCAGATGCTGAAGATGAAACTCAAATACTTTGGCCAACTAATGAGAAGGAAGGACTCCCTGGAGAAGAGCCAAATGCTGGGAACAATAGATGGCAAAAGGAGAAGGGGGCAGCAGAGGATGAGGTGGCTGGATGGAGTCACTGAAGCAGTTGGTGTGAGCTTGGGTGGACTCTGGGAGATGGTGGAGGACAGGAAGACCTGGAGGAATGTTGTCCATGGAGTCGCAATGGGTCAGGCACGACTTCGCGACCAACAACAACAAGATGTTTTAATGCAGACCTCCTGTTGAAGGCAGATGTTCTTGGCATCCCACTGTTTTAGTTATCTCTTCCCCTCAGCACATTCTAGACACTCCCCTCTCCCACTTTGTACCAGTGCAGCATGATCTGCAAAGCACTTTTCATAGCTGCGCCACATCTCGCCACAGGGGTCTAATGCGCAGTGCACTGATGAGCTGCAGGAAACACGTCATGTGTAAATGAGAGGGGCACATCCCTAGATCGCTGTGGGGATGCCATGGGAGTGACACACGCTTTGCTAAGACTGTTGGTATAGTCTGTGAGTTGGCTCTCCTAGGCAGGGCACACAGTTGTAGAAGAAAGAAGACAATATCCTATTCTGCTTCTTGCACTTTGGAACGGGTAGATAGAAACAAACTGGAATCGGCTTGGAGGTAGACAATGAGTCCATGGTATGGAATGCAGCCTTGAGGAAAGGTCGAGAGAATGTGGCCTGTTTAGCCTAGAGAAGAGGCCTTTAAGGTGGAGATACAGTAGCAGAAGCCCCAAGGGGATCTGACAGGAAACGGCAAAGGCAGAAGGCAGGAGGAGATCCAAGAGGCCCTCGGTGCAGGGTAAATTTCGGTATAACTTTAGGAGAAACAACGGTTTCAAAATGGAGCCAGCGACAGAGCGGGGCCAGGCTCTCCCTGGAATCAGGTCCTCAAGCAGAGGGTGGGTCGCCCTTTTGGCGCAATGCCGTTGTTCTGGATTCCCTGAAGCGGCTTGGAGTGGGAGGAGATGGTGCGGAAGCCCCCTTCCCCTTCTGTGGTCTGATGAATCGAGCATCAGCCAGTAGTGCCTCTGTGTGCTGTTTTGGTGTTCTGTGTGCTGGTTTCCCCGGGCGGAACGTGAAGTCGCCGTAGTTTGGGCTCTGCGTCTTCCCCTCCTATTACAGTTTAGCGAGCCATGGGGTAGAGAACCCTTTTCAGCCCAAGAGCCAAAGAGCAAGCTGGGCAAGGTTTTGTGGGACACGTTCCATCTGTGGACGGGACCAAGGGCAGGGAAGGCAGAGCAAGAATGCCTTCTTTCCTTCCTTCCTTATTTTATTCCTGCTCAGAGGCGAGTAGGGAAAACCTCTGCATGTCTACTTAGAAGCAGGCAAGGCCGAAACTCTCAGCAACATTTTCAAGTTGCATGCTATGCACCAAGAGCCTGCATGTCTACTCACTTGTGTGCAGGGCGAGCTTCTGTGAGTCTACTCACAAGTAAGTAGGGCAATGCTCAGGGGGAAGCGGGACTGAAGTTCTTGATCCGTGGCTCCTTGCCTGGGCCCAGCCCCTTTGCCGTGGTGGGCAAAGGCTCTGATGAGCCGGTTTCTTTGATGAGTGCTGGGAAAGGGAGTGTTTTTCAGCTCTCAGCCGGTCACACTCCCAGCTCAGTTTCACTGCTAGCCAAAGAAACGAGCTTTTCCTCATTCAGCGAAGAGTTGGGGGTCTGAGGAAAGTCTGGAGGGCTGGGTGGAGAACTCCCTCAGCCCATGTTTGCCCCATGGCCAAAGCCCTGGTCTGGACACATCTGCCCCACGGCCAAAGCCCTGTGCTTTAGTTTTCATTTTCAAAAGCTTCACAATATGCTTTCAAATGACTTGTGGAAAGAACAACATCCCAATTACAACAAAGTGTACGAAAGACGGTCCCAGTAAGATGTAAAACATATTGGAAATATGTACCAGACTCTTCAATTGTCACACCAGGTTATTTCATCGGCTAATTGTTGTACCGGATATGGAACTCTAGGCTGCATGTACTGTGTGATGCTCATCTCTGCGTGTCATCAGGGCTCCCAATTAAGCTACGCTGAGGCCACGATTCTTTGCACGCACCGGGAGAAACTGTTCACCTCCTTCAGTGGCCTCCTTTGGCATAGCCCTTCCCGTGTGTACTAGTCCTAACACTTTCCTTCCCTAGTGTGAGGCATGAATTTGAAAATAGCAGCCGTTGCCTATCCCTTTCCTTGCCAAGGATTCGTGTGCTTCCTTCCAGAATTGAGCAATTGAAATGCTAGTCACTAAAACTGGCAAAATGTTAGCTCAGCCCCTTCTCTGGTACTTCACCTACAACGCTGATTCAGAGGACCCAAATACTTCAGTACAGTATAAACCAGCTCCTGCAACCTGGTGCCCGCTATACATGTTGGACTACAGCTCCCATCATTCCCACATGATCGTTCGGGCTATCTTCAAAAATACCAAGTTGGTGGAAGTGGGAACAGACCAAGGGTGGCCAAGTTCCTAAATACAAGACTGGATGCAGGACATGGTTGTTAAAGGTGTTCAAATTTCTGAAATAGAAGCATTGTTGCCCACACTGAACCCGCCTGCCTTGAGTCCCTTCTGCTCTCATAAACCTTATTTTAGAGGAGGAGGTTTTGAGTACAAATCCCACCAAACCTTGTCGATCAGGCTGCCTTGAGATGTGTTTGCATGGCCCTGGGCAATGGCTTCTGTTTCTCTGGAAAGAAGCCAACACACATACACACACACACACACACACACGGCCTTTGCCACCGGGAACAACCTTCACGTGCTACGAGGCCTCCTCCTCCGTGGCGCTTTTCTGGGGCGCCACCGCCCAGCACCTCTGGCTGCTCCTCTGGCCCAGCTGCTGCAGTTGCCCAGGTCTCGCCAGGGTGTTCCGTCCTGTGCCGTCACACTGAGCGATCTTTTTGCATTAAAACAGAGAAACAGCGCGAGTCAGAGGGGCCTCCTGGGTCATCTAGTCTGACCCTTGGCTCCAGCCGGCTCCGCTCATGACATGCCCACCATGTGCATGACCAGAGGTGCACAACATGTTGGATTATTGGGGAGAAAGCTAGACTGGAACAAAGGGGAGAACTGGGCCCCCTCCCAGCAGCCCTGCTTTTTGCCCCCTCTCAAGCGACAGAGTATCTGCCAGTGGCGAGAATGAATACTGAGGCCCGCAGGGAAGAGTGAATTGCCTTGAACCCTAGCGTTTTTTTGGTGAGGTCATCCAGGCCCCCTGGGCGATCACTTACTTACGGCCACCAGGTAGTGGAACTCACTGCCAGCTGCAGGCTTTTCGAGCATACGCAGAGTGTCTTATCGATTCGGAGACACGTGGGCCCAGCAGCTGGGCCGTTGATGACGAAATAAGGGAACAGTCAGAAGAAGGCGAGAGGTCTGCAGAGGGGGCTCAGTACAGTGGCCTTTGGCTGCAGGAGATGACATGGGGCCCACTGAGGCACAGGGATGGCTGTGGGTCTTCATGCCGACAAAGAGGGCGATTGCAGTGCTGTTAGCCTGGCAGCCTCATCGGCCCTTCCCGATCAGCAAAACCGGAGCCCTGGCAGCTGCTTGGGGAAGCCACCGTCAGCTCCCACCTCTCCCAGCAGCGGCAAATGCCAAACAGTGGCCTGGCTTGGAATCGGGGTGCTTTCTGAGAAAGGGGCGCAGGCTTTTTCGAACGCAAGACACACAAGCAGCCCTTTTCTGCCAGGATGTACCTGAATTGTCCGCGCGCTAGCAAGAGCGCTAGTCCCCTCTTCCCAAAGTTTAGCCCATCAGGGGAATGGCTGGCCGCCACTTCAGGACAGAGGCCAAGGGCTGCACCCCAGGGCTTGTTCTTCTGCCCCGAGGCAAACCGCACTCAGCCGCTTGGCACCCCCCTGCTCCCCTTCCGCGTGTCCCAGCTCTCTCGGGGTGCCAGCTCCTCATCCATGCTCTTGGGAAGACGTAGGGGAGCTGGGGTGCTTGCGCTGCTTGCTGGATCCGTGGTGGTCTTGCTTCTGTGCATGGGGGCTGCTCGGTTCTGGCAGGCCCACAGGCAGTGTGTGGAGGGAGGGCCCCGGCGGGGGTCACACCGAGGTGAGGGGGTGCAGCCGGAGCGCTCTGGTCTGGGGCCGGGCCCTGCTTGCGAGGTAAGCCAAGGCTACAGCAAGCTCGGTGCAGAAGGAAGAGCTTCCAGCGAAGCAGGAGGCGTCCTTGAGTAATGAAGTCTTCCCTCCTGGCCCGCTTGCAGCTCTGGCTGTGCTCCTTCCTGCCCCATCCCGTCTGCTCCCGTCCCATTTCTGTCCTTCCAGTCCTTCTGCCCCGTTGCTTCCAATGCATCCAAGCACAGCTCGGTGTCCTGGAGACGTGGGGCTGGGGGGGGGGGTGATCAATGAAGCACCTCTTGCCAGCATGGACCTCGCTGAGAGCAGCTCCCTGCCACCCCGGGCTCCCCGCCACACCCATATTGGGGGCTGCTCTGTTGTCGCACGCGTGCGGCCCCTGCTGTGTATCTCCGCTTTGCAAAATTGAAGGACAGTGAGATGAAACGCATATCCGTGTCCCCTCCGGCTCTGGCTTCTCCTTCCTCCCCGGGCCTCTGGCGCTCTCCTCGGCAACTCCTGGCCCCTCCAGCAGAAAAGTGTCGGCATTAGCATTTCTTCCATGAGCGCCTAGTCGGAGATGGCGGGGCGGGGGGTGGCACGCCATGGAAAGCCCAGGTACCGACAGGCCCTGTGCTCCGCAGACTCAGAGGGGCAAAGAGAGCCAGAATGCGATGCAGGGTTGAGTCATCCATGAAGGTATGTGCATTTGGATGCCCGGCAGTTCCCCACACAAGTGCACAAGGTGCCACCCACAGAGGGACAGCAGGTGCGCAGACCGGCCACCCCACGGGGGCTGCGCGACTTTGGAAAGGGGGACCAGCTCCAGCCAAAGCTCCAGCCAAGTCGTCAGTTTCAGACTTAGTCTCACAGAAGAGCAGAGTCGGAAGGGGCCAGGAAGGCCATCAGGTCCACCCCGCTGCTGTTGCAGGACACCACGTTACACCATCCCACTCAGAAGGCAGTCCAGTTTCTTTCTGAATGGCTACAGTGTGGGAGAGCCTCCCACCTCTCCGGGCAGCTGGTCCCACCGTCACGTTGCTCGGACAGTGAGGAAGCTTCTCCTGATGCCCAGCCTGAACCTGAAATTGGGAGCTGCGATTTCCCAACGCCGTGGCTCTGCTGTGTGGAAGAACGAGGCGTGCCTCTGACTCTGGCTCAGCGATAGGTGTGGCTCCACCGTGGAGTGCAAGGGGCAGTAGGGGGCGGCACCGTGAACACACTGGCCTGCTGCTCAGTCGCCGTGGAAGGGTGACGCCCACGCCAGCCGTCGTCCGGGACGGCCCAGATCGTAGGCCCTTTATGCTCCTCTGTGGTGCAGCTTCTCTTGGAGGCTCAGTTCTGGTCACCTGACCTGGAAAGGGACGTCGCTGAGCTGGAAAAGGTTCAGAGGAGGGCAGCAAAATCGATCCGGGGGCTGGAGCGGCTCCCCTGTGAGGAGCGGATGTGCTGCAGCAACTGGGACTGTCCATCTTAGAAGGAGGACGCGGGAGGGGAGGCCCGCAAGGCGATTAAAACGACGCACAGTGTGGAGAAAGTGGAGAGGGAGACATTCCCCTCCCCCCCCCGTAGGCGAACTCGGGGTCATCCCACCAAGCTGATGGCGGGGGGCTTTGATTCCTCCTTCACACAGCGCATCATTAAACTGTGGGGTTCGCTGCCATGGGAAGTGGTGATAGCTGCCAATCTGGATGACTCTGAAGGGGACTGGAGAGCTTCAAGAGGGAGGAGGATACCAGTGGCTGCTCGCCTTGCTGGCCGTGGGCTGCCAGCTTCTCCAGAGGGGACCTGCCTGCATGCCGTGGTTGTGGAGGAGCTTGGCCAAGAGGTGGTCTTGCACCCATCCTGCCGGAGGGGCCGGTGGGCAGCTGCACACACCGTGTGCGCAGACGGCTGGCCTGATCCAGCACAACTTTTCTCATATTCTTATGTTCTTATAAGGAAAGTGTTGTTATAGCCAGAAAACAATATTCTTTGTTTTGACTACAAATTTATTTCCCCAGACAGAGTCCTTCTTGAAGTACGCCATGAGGGAGAGACCTTGCCTTCCACTGGGCCTGGCCTTTCAAAATCTTGTTCTTCCTGCGTTTTCCCAGCAGTTTGCTTCTGTTTCGTTCTTTCTTGGTTCTTCTTGTTTCACCTTTTCTGCCCTTCTTCTCAGCCAGAATTCATGCCTCCCTTTGGAACCGTCAGCTTCTTCTGAAGGGACGTTTGCATTTTCCCTCTGCAAATCGGGGTTTTATCCTGAATCGTCTATTTGCGGGCTGGAATCGCTCCTTTCACACAAGAATTACACCACAGAATCAAACTTAGGACAATTTGCATTCAAGCGGCTTCCAGCCAGCCCTAAAGAGACCACATAATCTTAGGAAGCGGACCTTTTCATGCACAAGGTTTAGCAAAGAGATAGCATGGGACCAGCATAGTAAATAATCCTTTTAACATTTTCCAAAAAAATAAAAATCAGAGGATGGCTCTCAAGTGAAATTGCACAAACTTTCTTGCTTCCAGCGCTTTCAACACAAGCCAAACTCAGATAAACGAATGACTTGGAAGTGTATTATGTACTCACAATATTGCTCTTTTCCCCTTCACTCTCTCCGCCGCCTGCTTTACAGACCTCGTTGTTCCGCAGATCCACAAGAATACATAAGCAGGGAGGTCCCTGGTACCAGCATGCGTTGGCACGAGGATATGCAGGCGTCGGCGTGTGCCGAACGCTTCGCTCCAAGCTGCAGGAAAGCCGGAGTAACTTACTACGGCAACTCCAGCCACAGTGTAGCTCCTGCAACCTTCAGTGCCCTCCGCTTTGAACGGGAGCTGGGGCGTGTGCCTTTGAGGGCTTCCTTTCCCACCGCTGGTGGTGACGCGGGCACCTGGCCAGGGAGCGCTGGCACGAAGAGGAGCTCTTGCCTGCGGGAGGCGCCTCTGGTGCTTTGGCCTTGCCGTGCACAGGTCAGCCACACGGCTCTCGGAGGGTGTTGCTGCCTGGGCGCCACGCTTCGGATGGAGTCGTTTGGTCCTGCCCGGCTGCTTTATGGCACAGGGCGGCACGGAATGGCTTTGCTCTCCATTCGCGGGAGACCGATCAGCCGAATTTACTCCTTTCTGGCTGCCCGGAGGGGTTTCTTCTTGCCTCCCCCTCATGCAGTGGGGGCCCCCTTCTCCTGGGATGTGGATTCAAGGTCTCCATGGCTGTCTACCTCGTCCGCAAAGCAAGAAGGGGAAGTCAGGGCCCCCTTTTCCTGTGGCCGAGCTGCACTTGGTCCGGACTCCACTGGAAAGCAGCTTCCCACGGAAGCGGAGGAAACCCCCATTGGGTAATTTGCATAGTCCTTCGGTAAAAACATCTTCCTCATTGGACTTGCAAAAAGTGACAAAGGAGGGCATGAGAAATGGTCCCGTCCCCACTGAGCCAGCACGCACTTTTGAATGAGGCCCGGCAACGCCTCCCTTGGGCCCATTCCCATAAATCCAGGTGACAAGCGCATGAAGAATACTCGTGTGCAAGCAGCTGCCTGGATTTTGATTACTCCTCACAGGCAAGAGAACCTCTGCCCGGCATTTGGAGGCTCCGTCCTGAACTGGAGCGCTGAACGAGACTTGAGAAGCGATGAGTGTGGGTGGGATGAGGCAGGGACCCAGCAGGAGGCTGCTGCGGAAGAGGCAGATTCCACATAATTGGGAAAGGATTCAAGCATCTCACTCGCGCCCCGCTGTCATTATGCCAGCCCCGTCCTGGCCATACACAGCTCCGCCTCTGCGGAGGATAAATACCGATAAATGGGGCATTGCCACGTGGGAAAAGGGTGGGGACTGGAGCAGGTCCCCCTGAGCAGCAGATCTGGCGGCCAGGGCTGTGTTGCTTAGGGAAAAGTGGGGAGGCCTGCTAGAGGTGGTCACCTGGTGCACGGGGCGGAGGAGGAGGAGGAGAGAGAGGCCGCTTTCTTCCTCTCCCATCCTGCTAGGGCCCAAAGCGGCCACCCCGTGCAGCAGCTTGGTGGGAGATGCAGGTCAGAGCAAAAAGAGGCCTTCTTCACACAGCACATAGTGAAACTATGGAGTTCGCTTCCATGAGTGACGGACAGCAATTTGGGTGGCTGTGGCACATTTGTGGAAGAGGAGGGCTGGGGGGACCCCCCCCCCCGCCCCCGAAGCAGAGGCGGTGGGCTCTACACTGCTGGTTGCTGGAGAACACAAGGAGTGTTGGTTGGTTGGATGGATGGGTGGATGGTTGCTTGCCTGCCTGCCTGCTTGCTTGTCTTTGCACGGGGCTCTCTGGGAAGCATTGCGCTTCTGTTCTGCTTGTGCATTTCCTGTGAGAAGCTGGTTGGCCACCTAGTGAACAGGACGCGCGCTGGCCCAGTGGGGCTCTTCGGAAGTTCTCGAGGCAGCAGCAATACGGCAAGACAGGTGCACTGTGAAAGGAGACGAAGGCAGCGGGGCAATGGGCGTCACCCACATCCCGTTTCCCACCTGTGCTGAAGCAGCTCCTGCTGCCGCAAGGCTAGGCACTTGTTTGGAAAAGAAAGAGTGCTACAATTCTTAGCATTCGATACTGGATCGTGCACAAGCTCTGTGCAGGGATTTGCTTGCACACAAGTAGACCTAAGGTGAGGTGGGGACGTGGGGGGGGGGTGAGGCATGCCTTCTAGTTGGATGCACACTTCAGCATGGAGATCTGCAAAGGGTTCTGGGCTTGAATTTGGCGGAACTGGCTTAGAGAGCCTCCATGCTCAGTAACCCAACCCAGATCCAGACCGGACATCGGGAAAGGCTTCCTCGCGGTTGGAGCAATACGGCAGTGGGACCCGCTGCCTGGAGAGGTGGGGGGCTCTCCCGCATTCAAGGTGAAACGGGGCGGCCCTCTGAGCGGGAGGGTGCAATGTGGCGTCCTGCAACAGCAGCAGGAGGGGTGGGACCCGATGGCCTTGCTGGCCCTTCCAACTGTTCTATTCTGTGATTCAGGCCTGGGAACGCTGCCTTATCACAGGTGCAGCTGGGCACACCGGGATATGGGAGAAGGGGCTTCCGCCGGACCACCCTCCCTCCCCACTTGAGTTGTGCTTGCGTGCAGGCAAGTGCCAGCATCGGGCTGTCATTTTATGAATCCGTGGAAACACAGACAACTGGCATGTCCCGTTGTTTCATCTCAGCGCCATTAGCTGCTGACTTTTATGAGGGGCGAATTTACAGCCAGTGTGAGAAGCCTGAGCAAAATACAAGCTCTGTCATCTCCATCAGGGCTAATCCAGTCTCAACAGGCGCTGAACTGTGTTTGATCAGTGCTGGGTTTCTTTTGTGAGCTTTCAAGAGCAGGCGGCTGAAATACCCGCCAAGAGTTACAGAATCCTTGCACCATGCAGCCTGCAGGGAACATGAAAGGAAGGGAGAGAAAAGCACTGGAGGGGTAAAGGGGGAGGCAGAGCGGCAGAAGCCGCGGGGATGTCAAGCGAAAAGGTGGGGTGAGCGGGGAGCGCCCGTGTCCTCGTTTTGCCGAGAGAGAAGATGGTGGCAAAACAGCCCCCCCGCCCCGGGGCAGAGGGCACTTTAAAAGGCTTGTGCTGCATGGCAGGCACGGGGCTCGGTCCGCACCTCTGCTGTGCCTTCGGGAGGCGTCCTGAGATGGTCAGGGCCGCCGCTCCGATGGGTGGACAGGCTGGGTCCCCTCCAGGCGAGCCGATCCCTGACATCTCCCACTCAGCATTACGTAGGTCCCTTGCTGAGCTCTCGACAGCTGGGCGGCTCAGGTCTCTCCATATTTCGGGGCATTTTGTCCAGAGATTTTTCCTCTCCCCTCCCCTCCCCTCCCCTCAGACGTTTCCTCCAGGGACTGGGACGGGGCTCCATTCAAGGGAGCAGCCCCCCCCCCCAATGATTTGGGGAGGAAGGGCACCCCCGCAGCCATCGCACCCTCGCACGCACCCCGTTCCCGAGCGCAGGACCCGGATCCCCCCTGCCGGGGAGGCCAGGCCAGGGGGCACGGCCTGGTCCTTGGGCACACGCTCCACCCGCATCCCTGGGATGCTCCCTCGCGCCGGGCAGCCGGGCCCACTGGGCCGTCATTCCATTTGGCCCAGAGGGGTCCAGAGGGGGGCTCCCGGCCACGTTCTCCCCAGCCGGGACGGAGCAGGACTTGTGGGCGAAGGGCACCCCAGGCAGGGCTGGTTCATGCACACCGGTGGGAGATGCAGAAGCCGCAGGGCATGGGAGGGGGCAGCCGCAGCACTGCCGGGGGGCGCCCTTCCAGTGCCATCCACAGCCCCTGGCAGACCCACGGGGGGCCTTGCGGGGGGAGCCCCTCTGCCCTCCCCGTTCTTCCCTGCGGGTGCCGGCCTCCAGGCCTGCTGCCATTTTCTCACCTAGGTCAAAGGGACTGTGGGACAGGGAATTGATTGATGGATTGATTGATTGAAAACTTTTGAATACTGTCCACTACCAAATAGTCTCAGGACAGCCTTACAATAAAACCAAGCATTCTATACAATGAAACCCCACTTAAAGTCACAATCTCAACCATAAAATACTGGGAAAATAAAAAGGGTTTGGCCTGGCGCTGGAAAGAATAAAGTGTCGGCACCAGGCAATCTTCTCTGGGGAGTGTATCCCATAACCGGGGTGCCGCCACTGAGAAGGCCCTTCTCCTGGTAGCCACCCTCCTGATCTGCTCCAAGGAGGGCTCCCGGGAAAGGACCTCTGCCCCAGATCTTAAGGGGCGGGCAGGCACAAAGAGAAGGAAGCGCTCCTCAGATATCCAGGTCCTAATGAAGGGCAGGGGGGGCTTTGGTGGGAGTGGAGAGTCCAGCCGTTCACCGTCCTGCTGGGGGTGCATGAGACATGCAAAGGGATTCGGGGAGCTCTGTCCATGCTTGGGGGCCCACGAGACTGCAAAAAGAGCAAACGGATGCCCCCTTCCCATTGCTTCTCTGAGGGAGTTCCTCACAGAGTTCTCACAGAGTGTCCCCCCCAACCCCCCCCCAAAAGCCTTGTCAGTTCAAGATAGAAGGGGCTGTTCCTCAGCACAGGAAGAGCTTCCTCCTCATGGCCTCTTTCTCCTCGGAAACCAGAGAGGGAATAAACATCTTCCAAGGAGCCCAAAGCGCTCCCCCACTTATTCCCAGCGAGACTCTTAGATCTCCCCTCCGAGAAACAAGGAGAGGTGAGCTTTCTGCTGAGGAAAGGGAGGGTCTCCAGAGCACTTCTAGGGGGCGCAGAGCAGTTTTTCCATGTTCGCTCTCAGCAAATGAAGGAACGTTCCCTCCTAGCCAAGACCTTTCCTGGCTTTTTCCTCTGAAGCTGCTGAAACAAAAGAAGAGGCACCGTTGGGGAGCTGCCTCTGGAGATGCGGGGAGCAGGTGTTTCCAAGGGCGGCAGAAGACTTTGTGCGTTAAGTAGCTTCTGTCGCAAAGTGCACAAATAAATATAATTCCTCATGACGCGGTGAGGTGCTCAAGGCTTCCCCGGTGGACGCTCCGGCACCAGAGCTGTGGATAAAACTCCCCCTCGACCCATTAGCCCTTCCACCAGGATTCCAAGTCTGGCCTGATGAATTCCTGGAATTTGGGGAGGTCGGCAAGTTAGCCAAGGCTTCTGCTAGCAGTGGTCAATCACCAGGTGGATCTGCTTGCGTCAGGCCGGAGGACATGATCAACTCAGTGTTTGAATTGAAATACACACCCCCCTCAAGTGTGAGGCTAATCTGCTTTTTTCTTGGGAGAGGACTCTTTTCCGGGAGCACAGGAATATATTCCTGAAGCATCACAGGCAAGAAACAGCCGCTGCCCCCAAAGAGAGAGGGGTGCGGGTGTCCTGTGTGTGGTAGGAGGACTGTGGTCATGCGGGCCACCCCTGCCCTGCCACGCCAAGCATTTTGGCCAGCCGAGCCTCCGGCCTTGGGGAGGACACGACGAAGGCGGGTGCCTCCGGGACCTTCCGCTCGGACCTTTCGCTCTTGATGCCTTGGTGCTGCAGCCGACGCGATTCCTTTCCCTCCGGCTGCCGGGAGTATTTTCCTTGGTCAGCATTTTAGGGCAACTGAACCTAACACATGGATCGGAGGACAAGTTCTTCTGATTGTGTATTTCCCAAAATTTTGCAATGCCGTTCTTGGCCCCCAAAATATATACAAATACACATATATTACGGAAAATTAATACCCAAATGGGTATGTTAGGAAAATATGTGTAAAATGTGCATATTTTATGAGGAAATGAGTACAAAATGCATATTTTATAGGAAGAGGGAGTGTAGAATTTAAATGGGAATTTTCGTCCTTTTAAAACATTTATTTGCAAATAACAGGGTGGAACAGACTACCTTTTCAACACCTATGAAACCATCATGCACCATAAATAGCCTGATCCTCCGTCCTTCGGTGATGCCACCAAAATACATAATTCGTCAGAGCATATAGCTGGCCAATTTGCATAACGATCCCTGCGGCTGACATGGGAAAGTTCAGCATGTTCACAGGTGATAGCCATATGCTCAAGGATTGTGTTTCTTCCCCTTTTGCCAGCCTGCTGTGAATGGCAGAAATTCAGCATTGTTAAATATAACAGCAAGCCCTGAAGAAACTGCGCGCAGCTCAAAGGTGCTGGATGCCAAGGGAGAGGGTTTCCCCGTGCCCTTCAGAGTCGTGCAGGAGGGGCGCTTCAGCAGGTCCTGCTTTATTCCCCCCACTGGGGTCCCGCATGGGAAGCTGTGCTTGCCAAATCCCATTCCTGTCTAAATGCCAGCAACGACTCAGAGGCGGTTTCCTGTGGTACCTGGCCCTGCCTGGAACCATCTGCTGTCTGAGCTCAAGAATGTCTCGGAAAGTGTTGTGAGGAGCAGCGTGGGTTTGACTGCATCCAGGGCTTGCTTGATGCTTCCAGAGGACTAGCCCGGTGTACTTCGTTCAGTGCATCCCTTGTAAAGCAGAGGTCAAGCTAATGAGTTTTTAAGTCTCTGGTCTGCCCGCTTTCAAGGGAAGATTCCCCGGTAAAGCTTGCTGATTGCATGCAGGGCAAGCTTTGTCTCTCCTCCTCCATCATCCTGAGAGCCAGTGTGGTGTCGTGGTTAAGGGTGCAGATCAGAGACTCTGGCGATGTCGCTTCTAATCCTTGCTCAGCTCTCTGGGAAACGGGCCAGTCGCAGACTCTCACCCTAACCTACCTCACTGGGTGGTTGTTGTGGGGATAAGATGGAGGAGAATGATGTAAGCCGCTTCGAGTTCTTTAAAAGAAGACAATCCAATGAATGAATGACTGCATTGATGATCGACCCTGCAAAAAGGGACAGCCAGTCGTTTATTTCTCGTTTTGATTGCTTCAGCATCGTCTTGTCAGAGTGTTCCTGTACTGTTTGCTCTCCACTGTCAAGTCCTTCCCTGTGTTTTCACGGCTCCCTCGTTTCCACAGGATTAAGTTTCACAGACTTGCTTTCATGCTGCAGCTTAGCTGGGAAAAGCCATGCCCAGTCAGCGGGACCGAGGGCCGAGTGACCTGCTTGCTCCCGGTCTTCGCTGTCCCACCTCTTCGGTTTTTGCTTCCTCTCCTGGTCTCGTCCTTCTTCCCACACGTGCCACTTTGCACACTCCACAGCTGCTTGCAGGGAAAGTCCGTAGTATGGCTGGCATCTTCTCTCTCTTTGCTTAGGAAATGGAAGCCATCTTCCAGTATTCTTGTATCTGACCAGTATTTGGTACATCATTCCTTTCCTGCCAGTCCTCTCCTTCTGTGTTTTCCTGATTGGAGCAGAAGCTCACAGGCAAGCCATGCACTCTACCGTGCTGCAAGAGAGAAGATTGTGAGCCCAAAGTACTCCCTGCGGTTGAGGGGTGCCTTCCACAGCTCCGCCCCAGTCTGTGCCTTGGCACCATCTCCTGGGGACGAGGAAATTTTGCACTCTTGGCTTCGGGAGCCTAGAAAGCTGCCTTGCACCAGGCGAGGTCATTCCTCCATCCGTGCCAGCGCTGCCTGATTTACCTGGCCACTGCTTTCCAGGGGCTCCATGTTTAGAGGAATGTCTTCCTCACCACCTGCAACTCAGTCCCTGTCGCTGGAGATGCCAGTGAGCAAAAACGGCCTGCAAGTCCGGTGATTTGCCACGGTTGGCCACGGGGCTGGAGGCGGTGTTCTTTACACCCCCTGTTCCTCTGGGCATGGAGATTGTGCTCAGTCTTGGATGCGTCTGAGCAATGCAAGCTCATACTGCCCGTGATTTGCCCCGGGTGGCTCTGAGAGGGGGAAGAGGAGCAGGAGCGGGTGGCGGGGGCGTCAGACTAGGTGGGCCTTTTGCAGGGAGCGGCCGTTGCTTTGATCGACTGGTTCCCGGGGAGGTGAGCCATCAGAACTTGCTGCCCAAATACAGGCATCGCCCTCTCTCTCTCCGGAACAAAAATCTGCCCCGTCTTTTATTCCTCACTCACTGCCTGCCTGCAGAGTGAAATGAAGCCCCTTGTACAGGATTCTTCAGGGCCTCAGCAAAAAGAACTTGTTTCACTCTGCAAATCTTCCTCATTCAGCCAGTTCCGTTATCTGGCATGAAATGTTTTAAATATTCTGATTGAGCCATCCGTTTGAACAGAAACAAAAATTGTAATCTCACCTCTGCCCTGAAACGGCATCAAGCAAGATGATTTTGCAATCCAGCTTTTGTTGTTTTGTGGTACTTGTAACGTACCACAGTTGTGTTAGTGATAAAGCTGCACATGTGTTGTTACTGTGAAGAGTTACTGGCGTTGCTGATTGGGAAGCTAACTGCAGGCGGAATCTTCCACTTCAAGGATGCCCTGTTTTATCTGTCTGGATTTGCTCGCATCTGCTCCCTTCACCTCCCCGCTCCCTTCCCTCTCTCCACTGATCTATTCCACCTTCGTTCCAGTGGTGCCAGGGAGGGTGGATGCCTTCCCCACATGATTTATTCTTGCAGCAAGCTGTAGGGTACGCTAAGGTCGTGACGGCCAAGCAGGGAATTTTGTGGCTGAATCGGGAACTCGTTTGCCCCACTCAGAAGCCCAGCACTTTGCCTCGCTGAATTTGGGACAGCTTGAAAGGAATAAGAGAAAAAAGGATGCTGCAGAGTGCCAGAAGCAAGCGGAATTGGGCTGTGGGACGCTCTGCAGGATATATAAGGTCTTCCCATCGAATGCCAGGTGACCAAAATGCTCCCAGACGGCTCCGAATAGGCCACAGTTTTGAAATTGTGTTGTTCAAGGAAGGTTTATGTCGCAAGTTCATTCCACCGCAGCTTGGGCTTAGCGGCAGCACCGTGCACAGTGGCCCTTTGGTGGTACGGCTGGGTGGGAAGGGGCGGTGTGGCGGAAAGTGGGGTGTCAGCCTCTGGCCGAGGAGCCTGGGCGTGAGGATTAATTATCCCTGAGCGTTAAAAGTGCATCCCGTCTTTAGTCTGAACGTGGCAGCTCCAGATCGTTTTATGTTGTGTCCCCCAAGTCAGAGGCCCGCCCAGCCTTGCCTTTCGCACCATTTCCGTTGCCCTGCCAGATCCTCCAACGTGGCGGCTGACCCCTCGCAGGCCTTCGGGTGGTGTTGGACTGACTCCAGTCAGCCCTAGGAAGGGATGTGTGAGGAACCTTGTTTGTTTGTTTGTTTGTTTGTTTGTTTAGGAGGCTTCTATGCCGCCCTATTCGCTGAAGCCTCGGGGCGGCTCACGCTGGCGTTGGGAATCCATTGGATTCCCTAAGCTTGGCTCCCCAGACGGCGATCCACTTTGTCCCAGCCCTGAGGCCGAGCCCTGGCAAGCGCAGCCGTGCGGAGGCCGCCCCTGCCGGGGATGGGACCTCCTGCTAAGTGCACGCCACATCCTCTTCCTCGCCACATGGGTAGTCTGTGCAGTGGGCTCGATGAAGGAGGAGGTTGCTGGTTGCGCGGCCCTTGCCCCGTGACTGCTCATGGGGTTCCTTTTGGCTCAGCCCTTCTTCTGAGACTGGGCCAGTAATGAGGGGAGGCCTGTGCATGCTGGAGTGGCAGATGCCAGTGAATTCGATCCCCACCCTAGTGTTAACCTGGGTGCTGCCATCCAGCAACATCTGGAACAACCTCCCCCACCTCCAGATGTGGACTTCTGCACCCATTAGCCTGTCAACACAGCCAGCAGCAAATATCCTGGGCACAGCAGCCCGAAACGTGGAGGACTCTTGGCTGGGGAAGGTTGATCTGCAGGAGCACAAGCGGCGAATCAGAAAGAAAACAATCCATTCTGGCGTCTGAGAGCCGGTTGCTGGGACCCGCCTGGGCATGAAACGGAAGGTGGTCCTATGCCACAGCACGGCAGGGAAAGCAAGCAGGGACCTGTGCCATCCCAGCGGCTTCCGCTCCCTGCCGTAGGCCAAGGTGAACGCGTCGCACCGTGCAGAATCCGTGCCTTGCCTGGTGCAGGACGACAAGGGCCAGCAGCCCACATGCTCTTCCCCTGCTCGGTGTCGCTTGCAGCCCGTGGCTGGTGCCCACTTCCTTTGCTGTGCTCACTACCCGCTCTGTGCTGCCCCAGATCCTTGCCAGGCTTAATTGGTCCCCCCTCCCCCGGAGGGTGCCATATCCAACTGTTTCACTCTTAGCGCCTCAGCAAAAGTGAAGAGGCTGGCATAAAAAACAAACCCTTTTACATGCAGCAGCTGCTTTTGCTCCTGTGAACTTTCCCCCAGAGCTTCAGTATTAAATGCAAGTTAAGATGCTTTTTATGACAGCTGAAGGCATCTAATTTGTGTCAAACATGGAGGCTTTAAGAAGGAAAGTTATTGACTCTTCCGTAAGCTAAAAAACCCCCAAGAAAATAGAGATGTTTTGCTTTAATATGTGGTGACGCAGTGTGAAATTTCAGTCAAAAAGACGGGACAGATGTTGGAGATCTGTAGCTGATATCTTTCAACTCTCGGTGTGTGCATGCGCGTCTATAGTCATAAATTCATTTGGCATTCTGAAAGCAGAGGTTCTTTCTCTGGCTTGCACTGGGCGTCTCCTCATGGTTGGCTACGTGTGAGAAGGAGTGACGGAAGCCCTGCCGCCTGCCACCCCATCCCGGGAGACTCTCTTAACCCCTGGCCCAGAATGCTGAAGAGTGCTGAGACCCCGTTCCTACGTGCCGTTGGATCCCCTTTCCCATCCGGGGCAGGCGACCCAGTCCGATCCTTGGCTATTCTGTTTGCAGCCAGCCCCAGAACCTTTGCAAAGTTCCAGTTATTTATCTGTGTTGAAGAAATACTTTTGCCAATGCAACCGGCTGAGCCAAAAGCTGACTGTGAGATTCGCCGGCGAAGGAAGAAGACTTGCAGCCCCGTCTTTCCCTTTCAGCAGGGAAGTCTGCAGCCGGTTCGCTGCGCGGGGCAGGGAAACTACTCCGGAGCGAGCGCCTTGGCTTGCTTGCCCGTCAGAGGCTCACTGAAGTGGTCCCAGCACGATATTTGCCTGGTCCTCACAATGGATGCTCCAGAGGAAGGCCGATTCCTGTTGGATAAGAACGGGGTTTCCCTGCGCCAGAACCTACAGAGGGGCCTCTCCTTGGGGACGCCACCTTGAATGGTGGTCCAAAGTAAATGCTGATTTCTGACACAGCTCTCTGGGGGGGACCCTTCTCAAGTCCCTCAGTGCATTTGAGCTTGGTCCCCTCTCCCTCCTTTATCTTGCCTTGATCTGGTGCCCCTGGCAGGATGGGCAAGCCAAAGAAGTGGCTCCATACAGCCAGCTTTGCGTTCCTTGCGGGATTCTGGCATGCAATTCCTGTCGTTCGTCACTGCTTTATTGGCCCTCACCCAAGCGTTGTTTCTCTCTAGGCCATGGCCGTACACCATATTCCAGCGAGGATTTGACTTGGTGCTGGGGGAACAGCCGTCAGACAAGATTTTCAGGTAAGGCGTAGTCTGGGGCTTTCCACTGTCAGATCCCTCCGTTGAGAGAATTTACCGTATGCTCCCTACTCTCTGCTTTTTTGCTCTTTAACCATCTACTGATCCATTAAAAAGACCCCTCCTCTCATTCTTTGATGAGGGACTTCTCCAAAACCTTTTGGAAGTTCAAGTGAAATACCTGCTGGATCACGCCATCCACATTTTTACTCATACTCTCAAAGAAATCTAAAAAGTTGGCCAGACAGGACTTCCCCTTGTGGGACCCCTGTGGATCGTTTTTCGGCAGTTCTCCTTTCCATATGCTATTAATTTTATCTTTACTAAAGCTTTCAGCCATTTCCACCCACAGTAGATGTTATGCTAAGCAGCCTGTAATTTTCTGGATCCCGCCTGAATGTTTTTAAAAAATTAAAGTCACGTTGGCCAATTATCAGGCACAGAGGCTGACCTTAGGGGCATGTTTGTTAGATGATCCACATTTTCGTATCTGAGTTCTTTAAGAAATCTGTGGTGAATGCAATCTGGTCCCAGTAATTTATCATCTTTCCATTTGTCAGTAAGGTTGAGAACATAATCTTTTGTCACCACTATGTGCTTTGGTCCCGCAGATTCCCTTCTGGAAAGCATCAACTCAGACACTGAACAATTTTATTCCGTCTGAGAGATCCACACCTTCTCTTTCCTCCCTCAGCTTCCCATGTTTGCCTCCTACGAAGTGTCTCGAACCTCAGCCGTTTATCTTATGTCCAAGCACTCCAGTTTGTCTTTGTTTTGGCTTGCCTCCAAAGCTCCTGTTTTACCTAGTGGAGCATCAACTTCCATAGCTGCTAATTATGCATAACTGGACATATGGGATATAAATTTTTGGCTTTTATCGCTCCAGACCATCTTTTCTGTGCTTTATAATCAGCAAAACAAATCGCATCTGGACAGGGGCAAGGTTGAGATCTTCCTGAGGGCGGTACAATACAGCTCCTCAACGGCTCGGGAGGCAGTGCAGTGACACACAAACGCCCGGGTCAGCTTTCCTCGGCCCCCTCGAAACTGAAAAACTCAACCATTTGCACAAACGAACCACATGATGATCATACAATGGAGAGCTTGCGGAGGGCAAGAGTTAATTTATTCATTCCATTTCTATACTGCCCAATAATCAAAGGGGCTTTTTCCAATTCAAAATTCATAAAAACACAAACCACAAAAGGAATATAGAACAGCATGAAATGTTTGCAGGACACAACATTTAAGAATATTTTAACTGCTAAAACATTTTTTGTATAAGCCAGACCTTTTAAAAACAGCTGACATGAATGCCCCAGGATGGTGTTAAATACTCTCAAAAGCCTGGAGAAAGAGGGCAGTTTTGCCTTGAGCCAAACTGAAGACCAAGTTGGTCCAGGTTGGCTTCAGTGGTGGGGGGAATGCTCCATAATCGGGGCCACCACTGGGAAGGCCTTGTTGCTTGTTGCCACGCTCAGACCCTCCCTGAGAGGAAGGCCCCCCACCTGGATTGTAGCGCCGGGGCAGGTTCAGTGCTAATGGAGCTGAACGCACCCCAGACACACCGCTGACTGTCCCTCCCCTGCTTCCACTCTGGCTCCAGATTCACGTACACGCTGGGGGAAGGGATGTGGCTACCCCTGAGCAAGAGCTTTGTGATCCCGCCGGCCGAACTGGCCATCAATCCATCCGCCAAGTGCAAAACGGACATGACTGTCATGGAGGATGCGGTCGAGGTCAGGTGGGTGCCCTCCATGGGCGGGACCCCGGGCGTCTGGGCGTGGGCGGCTGCAGAGACAGGGGCGGCCCAGGCTGCAGGGGGCGGCCGCACCTTGTTCCGTTCTCATGCGTGAGGCTCCTTCCCGGAACGCCTGAAGATGTCTCCTCTCACTCCCCTTCCTTCAGGCCCTTCTTAAATTTAAGTGCAGCGCAGCTGTTCGCTTCGTGCCTCACTCTCCGCTTCCTTCAGAAACGAGCAGCGCATCTCTTTTAGCCAAGTTCCGCCTCCAAAGGAGACATGCTAAGAAATAAGGGCCCTTGCGGTGGAAATTGCAGTGAGAAGTGTGTAAACTTTGGGTGGCCCTCTATAAAGCTCCTTTGAATACGGATATCTGCAAACTGGATACTGATAACAACCTTGGTGTTTTTCTCTTTATAGAGAGGAATTGATGACCTCCTCCTCCTTCGACAGCCTGGAGGTTCTGCTGGATTCGTTTGGGCCAGTCCGGGACTGCTCCAAAGACAACGGCGGCTGCAGCAAGAACTTTCGCTGCATTGCTGACCGGAAGTTGGACTCGACCGGTTGCATGGTCCGTTTACCCTTTATTCAGACTTGCACAGCGGGCTTTTGCAGAGGCGGGAGGGTGGCGATAAGCTTGCATCTACACAGGCAGTGTGCTGCAGTTCCTACATATTAATTCTGTGCAGTGCAGTCCCGCGGGTTAGGTGGCATCCATGCCCAGCCTGTGCTGATCTCCCGCCTTGCACTGGGCAAGCCAGGACTCTCCGGTTTAGCCCAAGTGACTTGGTCCGCAAAGCAAATCATGCGCAAAGTCGTCTGTTTCCAAGGAGTGATTCCGCCTCTCCGTGCTGAAGCACTGAGTCAGAACAATGCAGAGCTCTCTGAGAATAAGCCTGTAGCCCCCTTCTCTAGCTTGTGGACACGAGCCAAGCTGCCTGGGAATGATGGGAGTTGCAGTCCAGCTCTGGAGAAGAGCAGGTTGGAGTTCAGCGAAGAATATCAAGCACAGTTCTTCTTGGAGGGAGAACAGCAGATGGGCCTCTGCCCATCCTCTTGTATTGTCTTTAACTATAAGCTCTGCAGCTCTTGGTTCTTCGGTACCCTGTGATAATTTCCACATTTTAGGATTACTTCACAGGTTATCCATGGCAAACTTGAGTTTTCTACACTTAGGGTTAAACTGCATATTACCGTTTTTTAAAAATGTTATTTACTTTAAAGTAAGCATGCAGGGCCCTGATCAAAGTTGTAATCACTAATATAATCCTTCCACTTCCCTCCCAAAATTTGGCTCCACAATGCAAGAAAAGGGGTAAGCCCTCCATGAGCTTACTTTTGCGGTCAAAGGTCCATGCAGTTACCCTTAATTAAAGAAAGCGATGAGGATCAGCAGCATGCTGTGCCATTCCTGTAACATGTTATTTGATCCTTAGAGCCAAGAAAAACAGGGAAGGGGGTCACTTGCTATGCAATTACGCTGATTTATGTATTTATTAATTACGTGTAGTTTAACGTTCTCTGTAGGTCTGGCAGGGAGCTGATGTTCTCCTTGGCTTCCTGAAGAGTGTGAGGCACCATTTTGCAAACATCTGTTTGCTGCATTCGCAGTTTACATTCTTAGGGAGTGACATAAAGCAACCTGTGCGCACATCTCTCTGTTTTTAAAGAGGCCTTTAAATGGATGGAGAGCTCTGGGAGGAGTGAAGGAACCACACACCTTGTCAGCCTCATCTGCTAAATTGCTGTTTAAGCACCAGCAAGAGGCAGAAATGACATTCCCCAAGGCATGGCTTCCCTTCTGGTCCATGGGCACCCCTGCAACTTTCATTTCCATTCCTCTCTTCCGATATTCCACAAGGCTCAGAGCGAGTCGCTGATTCTTTTGCTGCAGTGCAAGAATGAGCTGTACAATATCAAATGGGCGCAGCCAGGCCACTGCAACCCGAGCTGCCAGATGGACTGCCGAGCAGTCCTAAAGCTCCTTTCCAAAGAGTTCAGAATTCCTTGTGGCTCGGCCTCTTTTGGCATCCCTAAGATGGATGATGGGCTTTGGAGTGAAGAATGTGCTTGTCTCAGAAATGTGGGGCGAAGGTGGCCATGAAGTACTTGGGCCCTTTCCTCCCGCACAGAGACGTGCCTGAGGTGCTGAGACACCGAGCTGTGAGCCGGGAGGCACCCAGTTCCGGTCTCATCTCGGCAATCCTGAGCATACTTTCCTGTGAGTAAGCCCACTCAACCTAAGGGGACTTCTCCACAGAAAACAAATGTAGGATAATGCAATAAATCACATCTCTCCCAGCCCCCTACCTGCATTGTTGCTGACCTGCCTTGGCATCTTGGCGAAGGCACTGCCGAGGTATTATATGCCTTTAATTTGGAATGCTCTGCGGCCTGCATGAGGAAAGATGCACAGGTGAGAAAGACGCACCTGCTGAATTAGTCTCTCCTGGAGCTAAGGGATAATAACAGCAATTAATGTAGGCTGGTTCTGCACAGCCACACACCTTTCGTCATCCCTGCTCATTTAAAAGTTGCACCTGCCCACTGCCCACCTGCTGGGCAGTTCCCACAGAGCAGGGGCTGGACAGCTGCAACTCTGAGAAATAGCTCTGAAGTGGCTTGAATCGCATTGCGTTGTTCCTGGTATGTGGTAAGCAGCCTTGGAAAGATTCTGTCTTTGAAGCAGGCTATGAAGGAGCTGGGAAAAATAAAGTGAGGCCAGGTTTCGTAGGCCAGGAGCAGTGCACTGACCTGGAATTGGGGGGCTGCGGAGGGGGCAGTTCAGGCTCCGGCGTCTGCTTAAGCACGTATTGGGCCAAGGAACCTGAGTCCGCTGCACCTTGTGCTTGCCAGACGAACTCCCTCGCTCTTGTGAGAATGGAGAGCCTGGGTGTTTGCTCTGGGTCCCTCCCTTCTCTGCTGTGCAGCCACAAAAAATCCAGGCGTCCCCCGAGCTCTGCTGGGGGGACTTCCAGGTCAGAGTGTGTGTGTGTGTGTGTGTGTGGTGGATCAGGAAGAGGTCTATATCCGGACTGGAACGTGTATGCTCACGAGGGGCGAGGCCGAGAGGAAGCACTTAACGCCACTCCTCCCACTGCTTCTGCGACTGGCTCAGGAGCCGGTGGAGGGGAACTGCTTCATGACAGACACCCCCCTCCTGCCTCCCCACCACACTTCACTCACCCACAGCCCACCCCTGGCACCCTTGCACATGGGCTCCCATGAGAGGAAGGCAGAAAGCAGCCCGTCTCCCGCGGCTTCTGGCTTCTCGTGGCACTGAGGTTCCCCCAAGACACGGCTCTGTGATGAAGAGGCCTTGCGCCAAGACCAGAGGTGTGAGGAATGTGGTGGGAGGGGGGTCATTCGATGGCGCAGGGTCTGCACAGACACCGCGGAAATGGGTGCCTCGCATGGCCCGTGCGGGCTGGGACTGGTGGAAGCTGGAGTCTCTCGCCCCCCCCCCGTCCACCCCTCATCCCTTTGGGCGCCTGAGTCCACCTTGAAGTCAGGAACCGCACACCCACCTGAGCATAACTGAGCAGGCGGAAGAGATGGGCCTGGCCATCCCGCCGTGGAGTTCCAGCGTACCTCTGCCGTGCCCTAGCACTGTGTCTCAAGGAAGGCTCGGAGGGGAAGCTGGGAAGGAGACCACAAGCCCGTAAGCGGGCCAGAAAGATGTGGCACTGGGGTGTGAGAGGGGGGAAGGGAAGGCTGAGCAACAGAGTGCTGAGCAGGTGCAGTAGGAAAGATGGACAGACGGAGCGAGGGAGGGAGGGAGGGAGGCCCTTGCATCAAATGAGGAAAACGGGTGAACGGCGCAGATGCTACACCGATGAAAGAAAGGCAGGTTTGCCATGGGGGGGAACCAAGAAAGGGGTGACCCTGAGGGTATGAGGCCCAAGTGCGGATGGAGAAGGGGGGCGGAGGGGTGCCAGGAGAACCTGCAGAGAAGGCGTCCCAAGTGCCGTGCTGATTCCAGCTAGGGTGGGATGCGGGATGCTCCCTGCGTCTCTCGCCCGACTCGGTGCTGCGGACAGGCCCAGGGGGAGACGCAGGGAGGGCCGGCCGGTGGGCGGTGGCTGTCGGTGTGCGGTGCAGGCAAGACCCTGCGCACCCCCAGCCCTGCCTCACCCCACTGTGCTGCTGTGCTCTCTCCCCGCCAGTGTCCCCCCGGGCTCAGCCCCATGAAGGATGGCACGGGCTGCTATGACCGCCACGTCGGGGTGGACTGCTCGGACGGGCTCAACGGGGGCTGCGAGCAGCTCTGCCTGCAGCAGACAGCCCCTTTCCCTGAAGACCCTGCGCTGTACAATATCCTCATGTTCTGTGGGTGAGTCGCTGCTCTCGCCTCGCGTTTATTCCCCGCATCGTCCCTCTTAGGAGGCCGCCTCCCTTGCTGCATTTGGTCTTCACAGCGTTCCAAGGAAGTTTCTCTAGCATCCTTTCGGGCAGCCTTACCCAACCTGGCACCCCCTCTAGATGTGTCAGACTACAACTCCCATCATCCCCATGCAGGCTGGCTTGGGATGCTGGAGTTGCAGTCCGACACAGCTTTGGAAAATGATTACGACTGCATTGCATTTATTTCCCGGCTGTCTTCCTCTTACAAGGAACCGCAGGCCATTCACAAGGTTTCCCCATCTCTGTTTTATCCTTGCAACAACGACCCTGTGAGGTAGGTTAGGCTGAAGGCAGGGGCTGGCCCAAAGCTGCCCTGTGGGCTTTGTGGCTGAGCGGGGGCTCGAACCCATGTCTCCCGAGCTCCCATCCCGCACCCTAACCACTACGCCCTACTGGCTCGGCTTATGCAAAATGAAGCACTTTGGGTCTGGCTGCGCTCTGGATTTTTCTCCGTGGATTTTGCCATTAGTAGCTCCTCTCCCCACTTTCGTGACCCCTGCCTTGCTCCTAGGTAAGGGCACTGTCGGCCGCTACAGCTTTTGGCTCCACGCGTGCTCAGTGGATCTCACCCGCATCTCGTGCCCTGGGAGAGAGCGTGGGCTCATGTCCTGAAGGCATCAAGATCTTCCCGCAGTCTCTCCTATAAGCAGGGATGAGAAGGGTTCCTTCCCTCTGTTCGTTCCTCATTCCACGCTTCACTCTGCCTTTCATTTAACTGGGGGGATTTCTAAAATTAAATTAGCCTGCCCAAGACTATCTGTGGTTTTTTTCCCTGTGCGGACGGCTAGCATAACGTAGGCTGGTCTTCAACACGGTGCAGCTGAGGCCTGTTGGACTTCCTTTCCCATAGTCCCCATCAGTGTTGCCTGGAGATGCTGCAGTCCAAAACTTCTGGAAGGCCCCCGGTTGGAGAAGGCTGCCTTAGGGTAGGCTGAGGAACATCTGCTAGATCCAGGAGCTCCCCAGCAAGGCGGGAAGGGCTTGCTGAAGATCAAACAGCGGAAACCCCCAGGTCATGCCTGCAGTGCTCACCTCAGTGTGATAGCTAAGCATGATCCCGTATCTCTCCAACGGTGTGACGTAAGAAATCACACATGTGCACACACGCTGTATGTATGTGTTGCCAATTGCAGGGTCTTCATTCCACAATCATTTGTAGACTTCCTCTTGCTCCTTCCTTCCTCCTTCCTTCCTTCCTACCTTCCTTCCTTCCTTCCACTTTCTATGGCAAAGCCAAGCACAAGAGAAAGTCCATGCATGCTAGAGGGATGGACTCTGTGGCATCCCTTCCTGGGTCTGGGTACTCTTCTTCCAGGCGGCCAGTGCTACTCCTGAGCTGAGCATTTCTCCCTTTCCCCGTTTCTCAGCGAGGCGTAATCGTTCTCCTTGCATTCCTTCCCACGGCAGCTGCATCGAAGACTACAAGCTAGGGCTGGATGGGCGCTCCTGCCAGTTGGTTTCGGAGTCCTGCGCGGAAGGCGGAGACTGCGACGAGAGCCGAGAGCTGCCCATGAACCAGACTCTCTTTGGGGAGATGTTCTATGGTTACAACAACCAGACGCAGGAGGTGGCACCGGGGCAGGTGCTGAAGGGGATGTTCAGGTGAGGCAGAGCTGGAGCATGGCTTGCCGCTCTCTGGCTCCCCAGGCCTGCTCTCATGGCCTGTGGCCTGTGCAGCGCCATCCATGTGTGAGGTGCTAGGGGAAGAATCTGCCCCGAGGGTGTGGATTTTGTTGGGTGTGTGGACTGAGAGAAAACCATTTCTCCTGCGCTTTGCGGATCGTCAGGTGACTGACAGAATTGTTTGTTTGTTTCTGGGTGGATCATCCCCTTGTACTAATTTTCATGAGCACTCAATGCACAAGGGTGGAAATGTGCTAATACACATTTAGATAACATGAATTCATGCAAGTTTTCCTCGAAGTACAAGAGGGAGCGAAAGATGCACAAACCCTACCAAAATCCATATTTTGGGTCAGTGAGCTTTTTCATGTTTTTCTTGGGCAACATTTGCATACTGTTTCAGAAAATAAAAAGTCAGTCCACAAGTCTGTGTGACTTGGAAAAAGCTGGTCCTCTGTAGAATAGAAGCATGAACTTCTTTGCATTCATTCTGGATTTCTTTAGCATCTCTAGCCCTGGGGAGCATAAAATACCGGCTTCACAGCAGGAGGGTTCTTGGTAAGGCCAAGCCATGGTTTAGTGCTACATGCGGAAGCAAAAAGAATCCCAAGAAAGACTTGGGCTCACGGACTCGCCCTTCCCAATTACCTGACGGTGGGCTCATGAAAAGAATAAAACAAAGTTTTGTTTCACTTAAAGCAGTCTCCTGGCTTCTCGTTATGTGCAAACCGGGAACCGTGCTTTCAGATAGACTCTGTTCAGTTGCCACACGAACCTGCTTAAAACTTGGGCTGTTTTGTTTAACAAACCAGAGCTTATTTTAAACCACAATTCCTGGTTCACATGGAGTGCCAAGGCAGGAATCTGCTGAAGCAAACCGGGATCCTTCCTACTTCTGGCCAGGCTTAGGGAGGAGAGGGGAGAGGGCTCACATTCTGTGGAAATGGAACGAGAGCAAGAATGGGGCCATGTCAGTTCCTGGAATCGGTTACCAGAAGCTGATCAGAATTTCCCAGAATGATTGTCAGAATGAAGACAAGAATGGGAGCAGTTACAAGAAACCTCTAGAGAAAAACAGCCCCAGGGAGGAGCAATGGTTTTCAGAAACGGCCGGGATGCTTAATGCCATTGCCACCGCCCCACTTCCCTTAGCTGTTTTTACTCTTGTGGACTTCCAGATGTGACATAAAGCAGGGAGGGATTTGCGGCAGAAGAGTTGGATGCTGAGGCAAAATCACACACACACGCACACACACACACACAACCCCCTGTGCCAAGAGACTGCAGGCACTCTTGGCATCTTCTCACACGTGCCGTATCACGTGTGGTTTGGCTCCAAAGGCCTCGGAAAGAACGGGGGAGCCCTGTCCATTAGGGCTGTGGCAGGCAGGACAAAGAGCAGCTGGTTCTTGCTGGGGCAGAACAGATTCAGGCGGGGTCTCAAGCGGGGCATCTTGACGCTGCAGATTCTGAACATCTATTTAAAATATTTCACACCCTTCTCTTCAGTTGAACAGCTTTCAGGGTGAGCTGCGATGAATATTTTAAAACTAGTGCAAGAGTAATCAAAATATAATTAAAACAGTGAAGAACCAGTGCAAATCAGCAGGTTCAAACCAATTGAACGAGACTATTTTTTTATAAGTTTTATTCAAAATTTTTAGTCCAAAAAACAAAGAAAAACTAAAAACAACATCAATCATCAAAAACAACGAGCCTGCTGGGTCAGCCCCCACATTTTTTTTTCCATTTATGATAACATAGAAGCATAATCTATATGAAGTCCCGTTTCTCTAGCCAATAATAAAAAGAGTCCTAAGTTTGATAGAAATCAATATCTTCTTTTTCCTTCCTGAATGAGACTATTTAAAGGGCATGGGTTGATGAACAGGTTATTATCTGGCATTGGGAGTAAAGCCATGCGCTTCGGCGAGCTTTCATGGGCTCTTTCCATGAGCTGCTTGCAGTTTCTTGTGAGAGCAGAGGTTCCCTGCTTGAGTGCACCTTCTGAGGAAGCAAGCAGAACCTTGATAAAACGAGGGACATTTCTCCTAGAGGCTCTGCAGCCCTCTACTTATTTATTTTTATTTATTTTATTAGAACATTTCTATGCTTTGCCCCAAAGAGCAGAGGGAGATTTAAAGGTGTTCACAAAATATCTGAGAAACTCTGTGAAGCAAAAAAGCCTAACAAACTCTCTGGTGTTGGAAAGGAGAGGCTTCCAGATACCCCTAAGCGATTTCTTGCAGCCCAAGTTGCAAAACTACCCAAGCCGTTTTCTAGGAGCCGGGGGGCAAGAACAGAGCTCTGGGAGTGAAGCTCACCTGATAGTCTGGCTGAGCTCGGACTTTACAGCCCCTGGAACTGACCTTTCTGCTTCTCATATCACAGATTTCGCTTCCTCTGGTCTTTTCCAGGCAGAGTAACTTTGCCCGAGGGCTAGAACAGCAGCTGCCGGATGGCCTGGTGTTAGCAACTGCCCCGCTGGACAGTCAGTGCCAGGAAGTGCTCTCAGAGCCTAGTCCTGACCCAGATTTTCTCACAGGTGAGTGCTCTCAAGTGAAGGCTTCTCATCAACATCCAGTCTCATATCTAACCTCAAAGCGACGCCAAGTAGGAGGTGCTTGAGGCCCCATCGGTGTGGGTGTTCAAGGATAGGCTGGACATGCTCACGGTGGGCATGCCATGAGCGGAGCCGGCTGGAGCCGGGAGCCAGACTAGATGGCCCGGGAGGCCCCTTCTGACTCGCTCTGTTTCTGTGTTTCTATTATTCTAAGTAGACCTTACAGGGATGACTTCTACAACCACTCAAAATTTTATTACAAGCCAGTTTGAGGATAGTGTGGGTCAAAAAGCAGTCAAGAAATTTGGCACCCCATCATAAAGCATCAGAAATACATCTGAAAGTTTTGGCTCCATGGTCATTTTCTCCTGGGTGACTTTCTTTTGACTTAGGTAAATGGTTGAGCAACATGGATTGAGTGGGTGCAGATTGCATAAAACAGGTGGGTATCCTGAAGCTCTCCAGATGTTTCAGGCTACCATAATTTTTGACTATGGAACTCATTAACTCCTGCTGGTGGGAGTTGCGATCCAAAACTTCTAGAGGATACCCGATTGCCCACTTCTGGCACAACACTTCAACCAAATTTCTCGAGATACAATGCTTGAGAAGACAGGTTGTGGGATCCGTTCTGTCCGTACCTGGCTGGATCTCCTTAGTGGATGAGCAGTTTGGGGTTTTTTTTTTTTTTTTTTTTTTTTTGTCTTTTTAAAAGAAGGACATGAAAGCTTGATGCCATTCACCAAAATAAGCAGATTGGGCATCATCCTGAATGCACACGAGAGAGAAGAAGAAATGCTGGGCCAGAGGGCCTCTGGAGCTCCCATAATGACTGAGCCGAAGAGAAAGTTGCCTAACGGGCCAAAGAGAAGGCCGTGTAAGGGGGCTGCCATCTGCTGTCCTCTAACGGAGGAGCTTCATCAGCCTCACACCTGGGCAGCCCAAAAGCCGCATCGCCATGGGCCCCCCTGGCGACTTCACAGATAGACTGTCTTACTCCAGGCAGGTCAGCCGGTCGTCCGTGGACTGGCTCTAGCCCTCAGGCCCTGTGCTTGGCCCCGCTCTCCCCCATCGGTCCTGTCCAATGTTAATCACAGCAAGGGTTTATTTCCTGATGTGGCTGGTCAAGAGAAAGAGGCAGTGAGAGCTGTTTCTTGCCAGCCTTTCAGGCCACCATCGTTTGGCGGTCTCCTGCGTGTATTGGAAAGGAGAAGGCCCTTTCACAGTGGAGCAGCACCTTCCTGTGCTCCTTCCTCAGCCTTCACCCAGCTCGAAGGGCTGGAGTCTCATGGCCTCCCATCATCCATGAAAGGAAACTACCCCTTTTCCCCACCGATCGGCTGGGCTTGGCTTGCCCGCTTGGCCAGTGCCGCTCAGCTGGCTCCTTTCTCCCAGCAGCGGGAAAAGGCACACCTGGCCAGGTGAGGCTGCACCCCTCTCGGCGGGCTCCAGCCAATCCCAGCGCCCACTTCCCTACCTCTTCTGGGGAAAAGCCGCTGGAGCAGGTGCGGTGGGCTGGGCTGGGCTGTGCCGAGAGCCGAACCTCCCTGCCTGGCTCTGGCTCTCTTTTCGCTGCTCTCACTTGAGTGGTGTGGGGCAGCCTTGGTGGCAGCCACAACAGGGATGGCCGGGTGCAGTCTGGAGAGGCCCCCCGCCTTGAACCGGAGCGGTTTCACTGAAAGACCACCCAGGACCCCTGCAGCTCCTCACGACAGCATGTCCCCAGGTGGGGGTTCCTCCCGCCAACTACCAAATCACAGCCTGAATGCAGACACCTTTATAACCTGCCAGTCACACACAGCAACGCAGAGCGTCAGGTTTCCGGATCCTCTTAGGACAAGAGCAGCCTGACGTCTTTCGGCACGGCATGGTGTCCTAGGCCAGGGGTCCTCAAAGTTTTTCAATAGGGGCCAGTTGAAAGGCTGCGGCGACCGTCGCGGGCCGGTGAGGTGGGGGCGCCTGGGCGCACAAGGTGGCATTGGGTGTGTGCGGAGGTGGCTCACTCGCTTGCTCGGAGATCTCCCAGCGAGCCCAAAACCATCTCCGAGCGAGCGAGCCACCCCCTCCCCACCTGCACTGCGAGGAAGCGGTGAGCGCGCGCACACAGGAGGCAGGCGGCGGCAGGCAGCTCGCTCGCTCGCTTGCTCGGAGACCATCTCCGAGTGAGCAGGCCACCGCCTCCCTGCCTGCGCAGCAAGTGTGCGCGTGGGCAGCGAGCAGCAGTGCGGGCCGGATCCGTCCTGCGGGCCGTAGTTTGAGGACCCATGTTCCAAACCATCAGAAATACTGGTAACAAGAGCACGGAACTCAGGAGGCCTCTTTGCGGCTTGGATGCGGCATGCAAATGTGCCCAAAGGAGGGACCCTTCGGGAATCCAGCCGGGCCCCTCTGCGGTGCAGGCGCTTGCACAAGCCCTCCCTGTGCAACGGCGGCCTGGCGCTGCTCTGCCGCAGCGGGGTTGGGGCTGGAGCACATGTGCCGGCCTCGAAGGAGGCTTCTACCGCAGGGCTGGCAGCTGCCCGCTTTTAGCGCCGGCCGGGGGCACCGCATCGCCAGTCCCACCCGGCCCCTTCCCCCCCCCCCCCCCGCAGCTGGCTCCGCGGCTCCTGGGGTGCCTCCGCTCCACGCCCCCCGGCACAGGCCGAGGCCGCGGTTTCCCCCCGGGGGCACAGGCGGAAAGGCCCATTAGCCGTGCCCCGCCAGCAGTTCATTAAAAATGTAATTAGTAGCAAAATGAACACCATGGGGCTGTGCCCCTGGGACGGGCGAAAGAAAAAGTCTGGGGAAGCTTGTTATCTCGGAAACGGAGAGCGGGCTAGAGAGAAGAAACATGCATAAGCAAACTCCTTTTAAGTTGTATTCTTAATTACCGAAGAGTTGCTGACCCGCAGACCTTCCTTTGGTGCAATTAGTGCTTCCCTTCTCCCCCAGGCAGCCCCCCCCCCAGCCCTGCCGTTGCTCGTCACTTTCGCTGCTGCATTTCTTGACGTCTAAGCTAGCAAGTAATGAGGGTCCTTCTTGAATCCAGCACGTTGAGCTGTTTGGCTGCCCGAGGCAGCTGGGGGGTGGTTGCCCAGGAATTGGGATGTGGGGACTCGGCCGTGATGTTGCAGGGACTTGCTTTGGTCGGCTCAGAAAGGAGGGCTCTGAAGCCCAGGAGGTAAGCGTAACCTCAGAGGAACTGTGGCGGATCCTCCAAAAAGGACCAGGGTGGGAATGGTTAATACGTCTACCAGAAGAATCTGGGCAGAACTGCTTCCACACGAGCCCCCATCCACCCAGTTCTGCTGGTACCCACAATACGGCACAGAATCCATAGATGAGGGCTAACTTCTTGTAGGAATTGCATTAAGAAACCCTTGAACGGTACGATAGGGCCTGGAAAGTCTCAGTTCACAAGTTCCTCTTGCAGCTAGGTGCTAACACATGGATCCCGATCCAGCCGCTTCACAGAGGAAGCATCCCCGGTTTCCACGGGAATCAGGAGAAAGTAGGTTGACCCCAAAACCAGCTTTCAAATGGGGGAAGCCGTTTGCGCATTTAGCAGAATGACGGCTGAGGGACGGTTCTGGGAGCAGGCGAGGAGCGAGATGTCTGTCCCCCAGGGTAACGCTTCTCCTCGGCAGCCTTCGCCTCCACTTGGCAAACCGACATCTTCTTGGCCTGCGCGTTGGCTGAGGGCTGGGGGATTGCCTGTGTGCAGCTCCTTGGACAGCGTGATGTCCAGGAAAAGCCTCTGTCTCTCTTGCTCGATTGCGTCACAGGGACAAATACGGAGCACCAAGGCGGTAGGAGCGCGTGCTCTGCTGCTCTGCTTTGCCCTGCCCGCCAAGGGGTGCCTCACGCCTGCCTGCGTTTTTCTCACAGGGATGGTGAACTTCAGCGAAGTCTCCGGGTATCCGCTGCTGCAGCACTGGAAGGTGCGCTCCGTCATGTACCACGCGCGACTCAGCCAGCTGACCCCCTCACAGGGTAAGTGGTGGCCATTCCTGGTGGAGCGAAGGGTTTGATTGCCGCGTTCTCTGAGATTCAGGAGCTGCATTTGGAGCTGAAGTCTGCATCACCTGGCAGCTCGCCCACTCAGCTTTTCCTTACTTTGGGATTCAACCTCAGCCCCTGCCCTCTGAGAGAGAGGAAAGAGAGGGGAGAGAGTGGCTGAGCCATGCGAGTTGGCAGCCTTCTGCAAAATACTTCCCTTGGTCCTCGAGTTTTATCAACCTTTCAGACCAAGGAGAGGAAGGAGCCATGTCAGCCCCACAAATGTTCATTTTTCCCTTCCGTTCCGCTCCATTATGGCCAGTCTTCATGTCGGTGGGTTTTGTTTGTTAAACTTGGAACTTTGCATTTTTGCATCTATTTCTGCAGAATAGGGGGCACCATCCTTATTTATGCATTTTGTGAGCTCCTTACTTATTTTAGGCTAGACGTGATCTTAGCCAAAGGGCCAAGAAGCCATATCTGACCCAAGAACCATATTGCAAAACTTGGAGAAGTGCAAAAAATGAAAGTCAACTCAGTTTGTCTGAAAATCTGTACTGAGCACCCGCCTCTTACATTTCTGCTCTGGAGCTATGTTGGTTTTGCTGCCGGGTATACTGCAGGTTTATGGGTCCTAAGCTGGTGGGCATGTCGTGAGCGGAGCCGGCTGGTGCTGGAGGTCAGACTAGATGGCCCGGGAGGCCCCTTCTGACTCGCTCTGTTTCTGTGTTTCTAAGCTCCCTCAGTCCTTGAACTAGAGCAGCCAAGAGGGGCTCCTTTTCCAGGAACAACCTGATCAAGGGCCCAAAATAAGTAGCTGAAGATCCAGCAATGCACTGACAGTTGAATGCATCCCGTCTTCTTCTTATCGTGGAATAATTAAGCATACTTGTAAGATGAGAGATTCAAAGCTGGGCACCAGAGTGGCCCAGATGCTGATATTCAAGCTGTCCCTGCAGCTGAACACCGAAAAATTCCATTCAATCACTGAACGTAGCTGGTGGGAAAGGAAAAATCAGATATGACATTTTTCAGCCAGCAGGAGTTTTTGCTTTGTTTCTTCTTCTTGTAGAAAAGCTTCTGAGCAGGAGTAGCATACATGAGAAGTGAGAATTTTTAAAGCAATACCTTTAACACACCATACGTGTGCTTGTCATTCCTGGTGGGGAGTGAATGGAATTAGCAGGTTACTCCGAGCAAGGAATTTACTAGTTATAATAATGGCCCCATCAAGAGCTGACTTTTTAGCCTCGACTGAGATTTGTTAGAAATCATCAAGCAAATTTCCTCTTGCTTAAGAAAATGCATTCGGTAGACAGGAAGGTGGATACTATTCTGAGCAGAGAGCCTGGATTGAGATCGCCTCGTGAAATAGGTTCAGGAGAAACAAGAACTCACTTCTTTGTGTAATGTGTAGTTCAGCCATGGAATTCACTGCCAGAATACGTGGTGGTGGACTCAAGGTGGAGCCACCTGTTAAGGAAGACTCAGACACATCTTTCAGGTGCATTCCTGTAGACATCAGAACCGCCATGTCCACCAGCTTTCAGGCCCTAGGGCTACCGCCTTCGTGCCCTGCTTCTGGAGGCGTCCCGAGAGGCTGTGCTGGAAATGGAATGCTGGGTGGGCCTTCATGCTTTCAAGAAGGGGATTCTTCTGCCTGCCTGGCCACTCTGTGCTCCGTCGCTCATGCAGTACCTCTGTCTTCTGCAGCTTTTGGAAACGCCCTCCATTCTCTGGATGGAGCCACATCGCGAGGAGACTTTGTGGCTCTGCTGAGCCACTTTGGCAACCACTACATCCAGGAAGCGGTCTACGGCTTCGAGGAATCCTGCTCCATCTGGTACCCGAGTAGGCAGGTCCAGAGGCAGCTCTGGCTGGAGTACGAGGATATCAGCAAAGGTAGGGCCGCTGAATGGCTTATTCTCGCCGGGCATCAGGGGGCGTTTCCGTATTTGCACCCGGTGTATTTCAGGGGCAAAAGCTCCCTCATCGGGTGCAGCCATATTGGATGCAGACGCCGAAAACGAGAGAGCCACGACCTGTGTTGGCTGTTCTGGCCTGTTTTCAGCATTTGTGTTTTGTAAGGCTGTCCCTGGCCACACCTCTGAAACGTGCAGGGTTCCTGGAAAGACGCTTTCCTCGGGCACTTCTGGGCGTACGCTCCCCTTTCGCACCGCGTCCAGCCTAAATGCCTCTCGGTTAATTTCTGTTTCCCCGTGGAGGAACTGTGCCGGCATCCCCTTAATTGCAGCACTGCCTGCCCTGCTCTGCTCTTTCACGGGTTCTTCCCCTCACCTCCCTCTCTACCTGGGCGTTCCATGTGGCTCCCGCCAGGTGGGGTTCAAAGGACCCCGGCTGTGTCCACTCACTCTCTCAGAGGACCTGCTCTTCTAGTGGAGTCCTGCTCAAAAGGGAGCCCCGTTAGATCTCAATCTCCAGGAAGTGCGTTTGGGATGGCAGCTGTAGTGGGATTCCCCAAACGAGCCGTTGGCAAGGGGGCCAGAAAAGGGCTGCTGCAGCGTTGCAGCTTCAGAAGGTGGGCTCCAACCCACCACTCTCGAGTCGAAGTCACAGGTTGCCTCCGGCCGGCCGCCGTGGCCCAGTCCCAGCACCCCCAACCGCCCAAGATGAGGATACTCACTAGCAATTTTACAAAGCTGTTAGGATTATGATGATGTGTGTGAAGCTTGATGTAAATGCCGAACCTGATTACTGCTGTGAACTTGGGATGGGAGGATTTGAGCATCAGGACAGACAGGCAGATGGATGGGGGTTTGTGTTTGTGATTTCGAGGCAGCTTTTGTACATCTGCATCAGCTTTTTCACAGGAACACTATTATAATAGGAAGACTAGAAATTACTTCTTCAAACGAAGGCTTTTTGGGACTGAGAAGTAATAGGAGTGTTTTGCCTCGTGTCGCTGCAACCCTTGGTGTCTTTGCCAGTTGTGTTGCTCCTGCCCCCTTCCTGATGGCCACACCACAGAGCGCTAGAGACTGGCACTTTAAAAGGAGTCCTGATTCCAGGAAGAAAAGCGAGCACTCTTGGGCTTTCCGTGACTTTGGGAAGGTTACCCCGGGCCTGTCAGCCTCTTGGATCGTTCGCCATTGAGATGTAAGCTGTTGAAAAGTGAACCAAAAGAGAGAGAGAGAATGTTGGCCTGGAGCTGAGATAATTCCAGGGCAATCAGGTTTCCTACGGAGTCACTGAATTAGACCTTTTTCCTATAGAAGCTGGCTGGGCTGGGCTACAAATCAGGGCGTTTTTGAGAACGCAGTGTGTGGGCGAGCAGCCACAAGCCATGGGGCCGTTCTCCTCCATGGGCCCGTTGGCCTCCCATTCTCTTCCGCACTCATTCAATAGGACTTGCAGAGGAGGAGAGCAGAGGCACATGACCTTCCACAGCGGCGAATCGCTATCGCTGTTGCTTCCGCATGCGTCCCCCATTCCGACGGTTAAACTCCTGTTAAGCCTCCGGAAACCTCTGGGCTTATTCTTGTTCTAATCCCATTTCTGACGCCTCGGTAAATCAAACCGATCGCTCCCTTGCCTGCAGAGGAAGACTGCGATCCCGCCTTGCCCTGAAGTGGGTAGGTTCATTTCTCCCCTGCGTGCCACTGATTTCGTGGGCCTGGGTGTCAGGGGCATCTCCGTGCAAGGACAAATCCAAGCCAGACGTTGGCGTGCGGCAGCAGGCGAACTGCGGGGAGAGCCCGAGCCCAAGTATGAGACCTGAATATTGCCAGCACGGCAGTAGCATTGCCAAAAGGGCTTAGGAGTTATGGCAGCTGGCGAATGGGACAGGAGCTGACAGGAGGATTCTTTGGTCAAGAGCCACCATGCATTTAAGAGCTGAAGCATTCCTCAGCTCAGGAAGGGCGGCTGCTGGACTCCCCCACCTTGCCGAGTCCGTGAGTGCGGCACTGAACGTCCACAGAGGAACTGGAGTGGGTGGTCAGGCCCCTGCCCAGGGCCAGGTAAGCTTCCCCCACAGGTGGGAAAAGGATCCGTAGAGTTGGGCGAGGTGTAATTTAATCTGCAGGGAAGATCACTGTTTCTCCTCCACTCCTGGGAGCGGGGAAGCCACCACCTGGACAGGGCCGCTGGGGGCAGTGAGAGAGACTTCATGCCTCCCTCCACCAGCAATTCTGGGAGAGGGAGAGGGAGAGCATACGGCACGATGCGCCTGTCTCCGCGTTGCCTGGCTCAGGGGACAAGTGCTGAGCCTCAGAATTGGGGGGCTCTGTGGAAATAGGGGTGAAGATGAAGCCGCTTGGCTGCTCAAGTGGGAGAGCTTTTTCAGAAGCAGGAAACATGGAGCAGGCAGTTCTCTGCTTCAGCAAACAGACGGAGACAGAAAGGATTCTGCATGAGCTGCTGTTGTGCTCCGAACTAACCACGTGCTTCAGATGCCGGGGCAGCAGGACGCCTGCCGGGGCAGCACCCGACTTGGCCAGCGCGGCCCCATTGGGAGCATGAGCCTGGCACCCAGCAGGAGCGTCTTTCCTCCAAGCACTCGACAGGACCGGAGGGAGTGACATCGGAAGAGGGAGCGGGACCCCATCCCCTGATGCCATCTGCCCCTGGACTGAAAAAATCACCCCCGCCCCAAATTGCAGAGGACCATAATTCTGGAAGCAGGGCCCCCCGACATGGTGCTGCCCCGAACGGTGGTGCTGTCGGGATCCGAGGCGCAAAGAGCTGTGGGCGTGCTTCGTGCCACGCTCAGCCTCGCTTCTGCATTATCTTTGGTGACGCCCTGAAGCCTATTCAGGGCCCCCCATCCTTTTCGCCGGGGGACACGCACATGCGCCCCCCTCCCTGCTGGCGTGCATTGGTGCTTTCTAAAGCGCCGCGTTTTCCCCTCCACGTGTCCAGGCAACCACATCCATAACCTCTCTCTTTCCTCAGAACTCACATCTTTTTTCTTCTCACTCAGCTTCTCATTTCAGCTTCTCTTCAGGCCTGCCACCTGCTACATCCCCCGCTTCGCTTTCTTTCTTTATCTTTTCCCCCTCGGTGCACGTCAAGAGCTTTCTATCGATTGAAAAATTGCAAGAGGCAAACCATTCTCTGCCACCGCTGCTTTCGCCCGTCAGTCTGCTAAGCTGCAATTCAAAGCCATCCTAAAGTGGTCCATTTCCAGCCTGATGGGGAGCCCAGGCCGTGTCCTGTATTCTCCCAGCAGCTCTGCCTGCCCCCATCCCAGTTTAACAGGGCTGTTTTCTTGGTGGGGGCTTCTCCGGCGAGGGACGGGTGTCAGGCATCAGCCTCTTCTCTGCAAAACATTTAGGTACAGACAGCAAAAGCTGGGAGAGAAATGCTCCTATTAACTCAGGCACAATGATTCACCCCGCAGGCTTGGTTACACAAACGCTTTCGCTCCGAGGAGGGGCTCAGATTGACCGAGTAAAGTGGCGCCATCTGTGCGGTTAGACGCCTCGAGTTTCTTTCATCCCCACTTATTGGCTCTCGGTGGGCAGCTGCTTCTTCGAGTGGCTTCCATGAGTGGCTGCTCTGCAACTTGTGGGAGGAGGTGCCGGGGTCCCAGGGCCAGGGACGGGGACGGGGAAGGGGAAAGGGAGTGGCCTGCTGGATTTGGACCCTGGATGGAGGCCACTGGCATCAGAGGTTGGTTCCGTGTCGGCATGGTCCCCATGTCCGTAACAGCACAGCTGCACCAGAATTATAGAATACAGACCAGCAGAGTCGGAAGGGGCCACGAAGGCCATCGAGTCCACCCCTCTGCTGTTGCAGGACACCACGTCACACCTTCCCACTCAGATGCACCTTGAATGTCTCCAGTGTGGGGAAGCCCCCCACCTCTCCGGGCAGCTGGTCCCACTGCCGTATTGCTCTGGCAGTGAGGAAGCTTTTCCTGATGCCCGGCCTGAATCTGGGTTGCTGCAGCTTGACTTGATTCTTCCGTGTCCTGGTGCAAGGGTCTTTCCCCAAAACTCAGGAGCTTTTCCCCTCTGCATCTTATGCACTAAAGCAGCCATGGGCAACCTTTCAGCTCTGGGGACCGAGCTGTCCCTGAGCATTCCAGCCCCTGACCATGGGGGCTCCCTCCCTTCCCCAGTTGCTTGGGCTTGGGACAATGCTGACCTTTGCAGGTGACGGGTACTCCTCCCATTTCTGAGGTGGCCTTCCATTTTCCAATATTGGAGCAGATAGGGATTCCAGAGGAGCTGCGACTCCATCAAGAGCTGCACTTTGGTTGGTCAGCAGTAGGAATGTACTAAAATGTTGCTTTTGCTTGGAAAATGTGGAAGCCGTGGAAGCGTGAACATGGGAATGTGTGATAAATCCATTTGTGGGTGGGAATCCATCCAATTCTCTGGGTTCAGCTCCCTGGACTTGGATCCACCTTGCCAAAGCCCAAAGCCAAAGCCCAAAGTCCAAGTTCCTGGTGGGTGAACCGAGTTTTCATGGGCTGTTCATGGACCTTCTTTTGGCTGCACTCAGTTCCTAAGCGAGGATCAAGCAGGAGATGAAGTCCAGCAGCAGGAGAAGGATGGATTCCCGGAAGGCCCACCCCACAACCAGTCCCAAAGCAGCAGGAGCCACGTGGGACTGGAGCGCCCTCCTGTGGGCAGCCACCCATCGGTCTTTGGAGCAACTTCTCGTTGTCCCAAAGGGACGGCTGCATACGAAGGTGTCCTTCAGCCGTCTCCAAGCCCCTTTGCCCTCTGGCTGTGCCAGACCAGGTCATTCCAGAGGCACGTGTCCGGCTTGAAATGATGCTGTGCAGCACACGCCCCGACTGTTGCAGGAAGCAAATGATGGCCTGCGCTTGGAATGACCAGCATGCAAGCCAGAAGCAGTGCCTGGGCTCCCTGTTGGCCATTGCTCTCTTGCATGTGGGGACAGCTTCCCCCACCCTGTTGCCCTCTGGATGCATTGCTCTGCATTTCCCAGCCATTGGCTGAAGATGATGGAAGATGCCCAACACCTCTGAAGCACAACGGGTCAGAGAAGGCAGTGCTGGAGCCTCTTCGCTCACCTGGGGAGCAGATGAGATGAGCCGTGTCTTGCAGTTATCCTGAGAAGAGGGTGCTTGTGTAAGAGCTCCACAGCCTGACGTCTCTACATCTGACCCGAAGGCAAGGAGGCAAGCTGAGAAGCGACTGGGCCACTGGTGGAGTAAGACCCACCTTGCAGGCCTCCTTATGGAACCGCCTCCTCTCCGTGTCGCCTAGCACAGCAGCTTTGAGTGGCTCGGGGCCTGGGCCTGGCAGGAGATCTGATTGCAAGCTCAGTGGCATGATGTGACGTCTTTGCAAGACCTTTTGGAGGGCAAAATTTTAGCATCTAGCATGATTTGGATTTCACAATTCAAGAAGCTCAGTCTGTGGAGGTGTCTACATTATGGTTTGGCCAAATACTGCTGGATGACTTTTGATATTTAGAGCCAGAGGATGTGGACGAAGTACTGGGCCAAGTTCAACTAGCATCCTATTTAATCACCCTTTTCCCCCTGTAATTTAACACATCTCGGAGGGCATGACTGGCTGGTTCCAAAAGGTTATTAATCTCTCCTTATGCAAGGCAGTGGTCGCCGCCATTTTGAAAAGCATGGTTGGACCGGAACCATAGCTGTGAGTCAGGGGCTACGACCTCTCTCCTAGGGAAGATGCTTCACTGCTATGCTCTGCAGAGACATCGCTCCAGAAATGGCCAAGACCAACTGGCACAGATGACTGGGAGAGTCCTTCTGGAAGCCCCACCCCTTCAGTTGACCTTTAAAGGGCCAGCGCTCTTGTAGGCATGGCTTTTCCTGAGGAACGGCGACCGGAGGAGTGAGGGAGCTGGCTGGGGTCCATGCTGCAAGGAGACTGGCCTCTGTTCCTGAGCCCAGGGGGCAGGGCATTCTGCAGAACATTGTCCACATCCTCCGGCCCTCAAGACTGAAAGTCATCCAGCAGTATTGGGCCAGAGAGTAATGCAGACACGTGGGCAGGCGGAGCAGCCTGGATTGTGAAATCCAAATTCTGCTAAACACTAGCAATTTTGTCATCAGGCAGGGGATGTGTTCTCAGGCATGGTTCCAGTTCAGAAGGACTGATCCTGGCACCCCCCTAGAGCTGCTTTTGCTGGAAGCTGAGCCATGAGAACAAGCAGGAGTGACCCCTCAGGTCCAGGCATCCATGCCTATTTCCTTCATCAGTGACTCTGTTCATTCCGTGGCTTGCATTATCACCAGGCATCGATTGCATTCTTCTGGAGAACTTGCCTGCTTTCGGAGGAAGCACGTTAAAGCAGTTTCAAGATGCTCCCCACTGCCCTAGGTGGCTGTTTCTAGAAGGAAGCGGTGGGGGTTCTGCCCAACCCGTAGCGTTTGTGCTTCTTGGTGCTGTTGGGCAGCTCTGTGGAACTGCTGGGTGGGAACGCCGGAGACGCAGGATGCTGAGCCCTGCCTATGCTGACGGCACACAGCGGTCTTTCTTTCTCCTCCGATCCAGATGGGGCAACGCAGGTCTTCAGAAGCCGTGTGTGCCCTCGACTGCCAAGGCCGAGGGCTGTGTGTGTGTGTGTGGGGGGGCATTTTCAGGAGAGCCCCCCCACAACAGGAATGCCTTCCCCAGAAACGTCTGCACGGTTCCTCCATTGTTATCTCTTTGGCAGTGGGCAATATCTTTTCATACTCTCGGGAGTTTAAATCCTCCATATATTGCGGCTGCTAGGCTTTTTAAAGTAGTTCTCAGTTGAAGACGTTGATTGCTTTATTGTGCCGTTTCTGCTTTAAGTGAACGCGATGTCTTTCTTCAATGTCACCTTGAAAGCCGTTGGGTCCATGGCAACGAATGTGTCTTTCCAATAAAAGAAATAGCCAGAGTCCATGGTAGGGTCAGCCTTGAGAGTCGCTGGCCAACTGCTCGCTCCGCATAGCGCCTCACGGGGCACTTGTGGGCTGCCTGCTCCGACGATCAGGCCTTCGAGGTCTTCGGCGTTGGTGGGTCGCAGCTCTGCTTCCTGAGCTCCTGTGATGCAAAGCTCGTGTTGTTCTGCCAGTGAGATTAACCTCCTTATGAGGGTCTAATCACTGGAGAAGACCGTCACGCTAGGAAGAGTCGATGGCAGGAGGAGGACAGGAAAGCCAGATAGGGGGTGGATGGATTTCATTGTTATACTACCCAATAGCCGGGGCTGTCTGGATTGGTTAGCAAAAGGTCAAAACCCCCAAACCACAAAAAAATTAAGGCAAGACAATAAGACCACAGCAACTACAACTGAGATGCTTTCATCCCATGGAGGAGTCCACAGCCTTGAGTTCACAGGACTGGAGGTTTGGGAGGCGTTCATTCACAGAGTGAGCTTGATGGCACACAGCAGCAACAGTGCACTGAAGGCAGAACTTTCTCTGGAAGCAACGGCGATGAAACCAGAGCTATCATGAGCAAGCAGGACTCCCTGAAGTAGGCAATACTGCGAGGGAAAGGCAGGAGGAGGAGGAGGAGGAGGAATGATGCAATGAGTTGATTCCATGAAGGAAGCCCCAGCCTTGAGTTTGCAAGAGCCGAGTAGGGCTGTGGAGCTCAGGGCATGCTGGCTTGCCATAAGTCAGATGACTTGATGGCACATCGCCCACACAAGAGCAATGGGCCGCTCAGCTCGGCACGTTACTCCATCCCCTGAAGTACGTCTGAACCAGCTTTCTCTTGCAGGTGAGAAGAACGGCAGGTCACCCCGTTTAAAAAGTGTGGTCTTCTTTCTTTCTTGATCATCCCTCCATTCAGAGATCAATTTCTTTTCTGCATGCAGAAAACGAGATATTGAGCTGATGGCAAGCTCCACTCGGGCTCCTTGTGGTCTGACAGGGCGGAAAGCTCATCGGTTGCCCGCATCCCCTGAAGCGGCCCTGCATCTCTGGGCCTGTTCCCTAGAAGGCTGGACACATCCTAGCCGTGTCTTCCGCGTCCTGTGGCCTCCAGCACGTTGGGGAGGATCTCGGGAGGACGAGTCCTCCCTATCTGGCTCAACAGGTTCATGGACAGCCCTTCAAGTGCAGCTGGGATTCCCCATATAATCTCCCGGCGACTTCCCTGCAGGGTCAGTCTAGATGGTTCTCCTTTGGCCACTGCCTCACGTGGGAAGGGGTCTCGGTTGTAGCGAGAGGAAGGGGATTTCTTCAGTGGGCCCCTTTCAAATCTGTCCTCAGCAGCAAATCAGCCTGCCCAGGGGTGAGGGTACTTTCTCAACCTAACTCAAAAGCAGGAAGCTTCAGGCAGACATGACCCTGAATTGTCTTCCGCTGCTCCCACAATTACAACACTCTGTATTGCTGTGTGGAACTTGATTGTGCTATGTATATGGTGGATGCACATATATCAGTGGTGGTGAACCTATGGCACGCGGGCCACAGCGGGCACGCAGAGCCCTCTCTGTTGGCACACGAGCCAAGTCGCCCCAGCATCGCTCCAGCAGTCGAGCATCGGATAACAGTGCTCACAGGGGCCATGCGCATGCTCGCAATGACGTCACGAGCCACGACTCAGTAGCCACGACTCGTCCAAGCTTTCACAGGGCCAGTCAGTGCGCTGCCAAGTTTATATATATATATTTGCTTGGATGGCTGTGAGGTGTTTTTTCAAAACTAAAATCTCAGCTTTCAGGCTTGATTCCAGTGTTGGCACTTTGCAATAAAGAGGTGGGTTTTGGGTTGCAGTTTGGGCACTCGGTCTCCAAAAGGTTCACCATCGCTGGCATATATTCATTAATGTGCGACCCCAGGGCAGCCATCACAAATGAAGGAGATGCCGGCACAGCAGTGGCTTGGGAGCAGAAGATGCTTCCCTGGTCAGAGGCAGCTGCCTGATCAATGAGGAACACTGAACTGGGGAGATGGTGTTGGCCTGGGCAGGGAATTCTGTGTCACATGCACTTTCCCTTGTGATTTTCCCACTCTTGGGACTCAGAAGCCCTCGCAAACCACCAAAATTCACCAATCTGCTGGTAGCAAACCCTAGCCTTCCTTCCATCCACCTAAGCAATTGCACAAAATCATTCAAAGCATCCCCTCCCAACACCCACAGCACTTTTCAAATTTGCAAGCAGTGCTCTCCGTCCCGAGAAGACCGAGCTGAACGCTGCATTTCCCCCTTCTCCAGTGAAGGGGGCTGGCAGGTTGGAGGCTCAGAACTGACAAGCCAAGCTTAACTTTTCATCCTGGATACAGTGGCTGTTTCTCCCCTGCAGAGGGAAGGGCGTCCTGCTGTGTCCACAGCATCCTTCTGCCTTTTTCTTTTAACTGGAAAGTGTCTGTCAGTCTCCCCCTTCAAAGCCAGGCAGAAAATAAAACCTGCCGGGGGACCTGGCCTGCTTCTCCTGGCCTGCTCAGGAGCAGACAAGCTGTGGGTGAGTGAGGAGGAGGAGGCACCAAACGAGGGGTCCTGCTTCCTTGGACTCACCAGCCCTGGGCACTGCCCACATCCAACATATCCTAGTGTCATGGGCCACAAGCAGAAGCAAGTGTGTGAAAAGTTGACTAAATTGGCCACTTGGTTATTCTTCCTGGGGCTTTTGTGGCTGCTCGTAGCTCAGGCCACTAGTGGCTTAGAAAGGTTGAATGGATGCTTATGGATCGGCGGGGTGTCAGTGGCCACACGCCCCTTGGATGCACGCCTCAATGGGCGGGGGGGGGGGCTTGGAAGCTGCAGAGGAGCCAGGAGCAGTGCTGCTGGGGGGCCAGGCTGCCTTGCCGGCTGGACTCCCCCAAGGTGGGTCCCCCAAGGTGGAATGGAGGCACTGGACTAAGATGCATCCACCCGCTTCCAGAGGAACTGTTGCATCAGCCGAAGAGAAGGGATACCTCCAAGGGAAATTCAAGCCTAGACGAAGGATGCCGACAGACCAAAAAGGGAGCTTGCTATCCGGCCAGGAGAACATTAAGTGAAGGTAGAAATGATGTACAGAAGACCATACGGGAGAGATAAATGGCGACAGGCTCCTTTGAAGAGGAAACCCCATCATGGAGAAGCTTCCAGCATTAGCCAGTGAAGTGAAAAGCTGTTCTGAAAGCCCTTGGAAGCAGCACCGTTCCCAGGCTAGATAGGGTACCGATAGAATTGGACTGAAGCGGTCCAAATCTTAATGAGAAAATGCAAATATGGGAAACAAAACCATGGCCCACCGACTGGAAGCCTTCAGTCTACGTTCCCATCCCACCAGGAAGAGAGGCCAAGGAGTGCAGCCGCTATGGGACCATTGCGCTCACACAAGCAGCCAGGAATTTTACCCTGCCTGAAGCTGGAGCCCAAGGCCAGGGTTGCTCATCCCCTTGCATTCCCACACCCTCTGAATGGGTGTGAATATCGGACAGCAAAGAAAGCTAGCGGGAAGAAAATCAGTGGGCTTGGAACATAGTACTGGAGGAGAGCTTTGCCAATGCCCCGAACAGACACAAAGGTGAGCAAGTTTGCCCTAGATCAAGTCCAGCCAGAAGCAAAAATGGCAAAATGGAGGCTGTCATGCTTAGGACGCGTCATAAGAAGACCGTCCTGCTAGGGAAAGCCAAAGGCAGAGACCTCAGTGAAAGACCCGCTCTGAGAAGGGTCGATTCCAGAATTTGAATTTGCAAGAGCTGAGCAAGGCTGTTGTGGACGGCTGCTCTGGAGGACGCTCATTCGCAGGGTTGCCATCCGTTGGAGATGACGTGGCAGCATGGAATGGGAGGGTGTGACTTGGTGTCCCGCAACAGCAGGCGACCTTCCTGGCCCCTTCCAACTCAACTCCTCTAGGATTCTATGAGAGCAAGAGGGCAGTGGGACCAGCTGCCTGGAGAGGGGGGGGGGGGGGCCCTCCCACCCGAGAGAAATAAAGGGGAAAAGGGGAGCCACCCGAGTGGGATGGGGTGAACTGGTGTCCTGCGACAGCAGGGGGGGGGGGTGGACTCGACGGCCTTCCTGGCCCCTTCCAGCTCTATTCTTCTAGGATTCCATGATGCCACAGAAATACCTACTGCTCTCACTTCTGTATTTTATTATTAGCAATTACATCTGTATCCAGAAATGTGCACACGGGATTTCCCGTGGCATGTCTAGTGCTTCCCTGGGGCAGGCAGTGCCACGGCCAGGAACCTTGGGGTGCCCCAGATGAATTTCTGAGGACCTGCCAAGGTGCCCAACCCGCCCACTTCAAAAAGGGTACGTTTTCTTCCCAGCAGCTGGGATTGCTCCGGAAAGGGTTTCTGCTAATGCCGGAAACTCGGAGTTCAGAGGAGCAGTTTAAAGTGCTGGGGCTCGGAAAAGGGTACTTTTAAGAAGAGGATGGATGGATTGAAGAAGCTGTGGCACCCCCACCCCTTTGCAGGAGCCCGGTTCACACATGTCTCTGCTCTTCCTGGAACATTTTTGTCTGATCTGGTGTCAAAGCCTTTCTGTGGAATCTCCTCAAGAGTCCTGCTCTGTGAATTGCTGGCCTCATTTTGCATGTGGATTTCTCTTGGCACTGTTATTCTGCAGGTACCCGGGCATTTGAAAAAGCAGAAAGAAGCAAGAACTGGGCAGCTCCTGAAGTGGGGCTGTGGGAGTGGTGGAGAGGTCAGCCTGGGCAGCGGTGGGAAGCAGAGAGGCAGCGGGAACGGGAACGCTGATACGGGCTGCACACACGCAATGCGCAGCTGACAAGGCCCCATCGCAGCTTCGGTAGCAGCCGCCAGCGGCAAGCAGGAACAGTTGGCATTAAATTTAGAATAGAAACCAATTAAAAGATAACAAGTGAACATAAGAGAACATATGCTCAGGATAGCAAGAACCTCAGCGTTTAAAAAAACCATGACCTCCAGCGATCGCAGGGGAAGTTTAAATATTGTTCAAATGCCCCGCAAAAGCGTTTCAAAGCGGAGCGATTTGGCTGCTGGAAGCCGCGTTGTCCTTGGCTGGGCAACTTGCATTAATGAGGGAGTCGGGTCAACTGGGTGTTTGGAGTGAGGACCTTCGGAAGGCTGGAGCAGGGCTAGGAATACCCAGTGCTAGGCAAAATCCACATTCTGCATGGGGAGGGGGAAACCACAGTGCCTTCCCTCCAAGTCATGGCCCAGGCGAGCGTGTGGATGTGCACATATTTGCACAGCTCTTCCCCGTTTGCACACCGATGCCAGAAGTACAGTGGCCAGGCTTTGCATCATGTATGGCTTTGCAGGACAGGACGTGCATGTCAAAGGGGCAGTGGAAGGGGGCAGGGAGGGGAGCCCGATGAGCAGGGCAGGAGAGGGAGAGACGTGCAGGGATCTAGGCCCACGTCCTTAGAATGCCTGGCAGCATTCCGCGCATCCAGGCAGCCTCCATTTCCTCGGGAGTCGGTCAGACTGGAGAGATGCACGCCGGCGATAGCGATGAAAGCCCCACGGGAGGTTCTTGATGACTGCATAGAAAGCTGCTCACTGTCCAGGCCTCCTCCCAGCCAAGCAGGCCTGGATTGCCTTCCCAGCCTGTCCTCAGACCTTGCAGTTGCGGTGCTAAATGCCCAGTAGGTCCAGAAGAAAACAGCTGCCACAGCAGGCAGGACCCATCCATGAGACCTGGGTGAGCCGCCAGTGCATTGGGGATGGCCTCTTTCGTTCCGTCCACCTAGATTGTTGGAGCAACACTAACGTTTGGGAAGGCTAGTCCAGCGGGGAGGACAGTGGTGGTCCAGAGTAGGGTTGGGCTGTCCCTCCAGGCCCTGGCAGGCTTCCTCATGCTCAGTGCAGGCTTCCCACACAAGCCAAGTCAAGAGGAAGTCCATGCTGGCTGACAGTTCACCAAGCCCTGCTCCAACCCTGAACGTTCTTTCAGAGCCTGGAGTTCATTCTCAAAGCGCCCGTCCGGGCCACCTCTGAAATCCTATCGTATTTGGGACCCGCGTGCTTGGAGGCCACCTCCTGTCCCCCCCGGTTGTCCAAACTCGCCCTCTCCAGTCCCTCCGTCATCAGGCTGGCGGTGCCTGGGAAGAGGGCCATGGATTGCCCTTCCGGGAGGGCTACCTGGCCAGTCTTGACATCCGTTTGCTGCCAGGCAAAATCTCTCTCCGAAGGTTAGTCTCAATCGTGGTTTGATTTATTTTGCTGAATGCTACAAGTTTAACTGCAGCCTCCACTTTTGTAGCCTTTTATCTATTCATTCTTCTTATTTTATTTGAGACAAGCCTGAGATTTTTTTTTGCTGAAGGATAGTCTGATGTGACTAACAGCAGAGTTGCCTTGTATGGAAAAGGAGCAGTAGCAGCAGTCTGGGAAAAGCAGCAGAGACTGGAGGGGGGTCAAGAAGTTCCCAGTCAGCTCATGCTGGATGTCCTTCCTACGTGTTCTTGGGGAGACATAGAAGCAGAGCGAGTCAGAAGGGGTCTCCCAGGCCATCTAGTCTGACCCCTGCCTCCAGCCGGCTCCGCTCACGACATGCCCACCATGTGGACGTCCAGCCTATCCTTGAACACCCGCACCGATGGGGCCTCAGCCACCTCCCAGGGAAGCCCATTCCACGCCCTCGGGGTCCTGACTGTCAGGAAGTGCTTCCTGGCATCCAAATGGAACCTGGGCTCCCTGAGCTTTGCTCCGTTGGAGTGCGTCCTGCCTTCCTCTGCAGGGGAGAACAGGTCTCTACCCACCTCCGTGGGAAGACTAGCGTGGCTTGATTCTGAGCACCCCCTAAAGCTGGGCATGGTGCAGAAAGGCCCAGGACGTGACTGCTTGCTTTTCTTACGTGTGAGACACCCTTGCCCGCTTTCTGGTTGCAGAGGGAGAGCAGAAAAGGAAGAAGGAAAAAGAAGGAACAGACCCAAGCTGCAGAGCACCAAGCTAGTCATTCTCTGTTGCCTCTTAGTTCCCGGAAGCATGTGGAGCTGATCCTATTATCTAGCAAAGATGGAGAATTTTGTTTCAGTTTAGTTTTGATAAAAATTGAGAAGTTCCTCCTACCGGGGTTCAAAAAGTGCTTTTTAAAAAAGACAAATGGAAAACTGACAACGTTGTCCATCCAGGTCCAAGACCTTGAAAGTTTTGCTCCTAAAAGTCTGTTTTGGAATTCCTGGGCATTCAGCCATGCCGACGATTGCTTTAGGGATATCTGTGATTTTCTGATTGGCTCCTCATTTTTACCGGCAATCAGGCAAGGAGCAGGTGCATCATGGGGAATAAAAATAAAAATAAAATAGGTGTACCAACTGAATGTGGCTGGTGCTGATGGGGAAGATTTAATTTCAGTTTGACTTGATCAGAATTTGCCAATATTTGCGAAGCACTTGCAACACAGAATGTTCAATTTATAAAATCTTCATGCTGGAGAAAGCATAATTGATAGATTCATTCTCCCTATTGAAGGCTGCCATAGCTGTTTTCAAAATACAAGATGGGAATTGATTGCTATTTTCCTTCCCCAGATTGGCATTTGAGGTGTTTCAACTGTTTGTGCAAATTATTAAAGCATTAAAATGATCCTAGATGCCTTGGTACCACAGCAGCAGGACACGGATTCTGCCTGCAGTGCAGTCTTGGAATTGAATCTGCATTTTTGCCTTGTAATTTTAAAGCACCCGGAGGACCGTGAGGTTCTGCCAAGAGGCCCCTCAGGACTGAGGTCACCCCACCAAGCCGTCCTGGCCCCCGTGGGGCTTTTGCCAAGGTTGTGGGGCAAGCTGCCATTATGGCAGAGCAGGGGAAGAAAACCAAGAATGCCACTCCTGTCTCTGGGTCCGCCGGACTGCACTTTTCAATGGAGTCAAAAGCACCCCTTAATAAGCCAGTGGGGGAGGTCTGGCGTCTTCTGAATGCCCCTCTTCCATGCATCTCCGCCGGTCGCAGTCTCTACTACTCCGGGTCACCGTTGCAGCTCCTGGGAACGCTGAGATTTGCCCCATCGGTCAGATAACGAGAACGGCCGGTCTGCCGATTCGTGGCGTCGCTGCTCCTTCTAGTGGCCGCTTGGAGCAAGGCACCCTTCCCCATCAAGGCGTTGCTTCCCTTTCTTCGCTGGCGGACGCGCAATTGTGGCAGCATTTGGGGCGTCGTTGCGCAGGATCGCTGCGTGCAGGAGCAGCCGATCCTGAACCATCGTTTTGAACACTGGCTTCACTGCATGCATTACTCGGATGCCAAAAGAGCCACGATCCACACTACCACTGCTCTCGCCTGCAGGCGTGTGAACTCGCCTTTGGCCGATGGAGCCGGAAAAGCAGGGAGCCTTGCGGGGGGAGCGGTGCGTTCAGGGCGGATGAGGCGATGCGCTTCGGCGGGATGGGGAGATGGCCTCACGGTTGAGAATGCAAAGAATAAGATTGCACCTTTTGCTATAAATGTTTGCAGGAAAAGATGCTGATCAGTGACTCCCTAGCGCTTGACTAAGAACAGAATAGACAAAGAGTTGGAGAACCGTGGTTGGCCCAGTGTGTGGTGGGAAGGCTGGGCAGGGCTTGGCAGACGGTGGGGGGGGGGGGGGGTGTCTTCAAGGTTTTGGGTCCTGACATGGGCCATGAAAAGAGCAGAACTGCTAAATTTAGAGGGGGGGGGGGGGGCAGATTATCCTGAAACCTGAATAGCCAGACTCCTGAGTCAAGACAATGCGGGGAGGGGGGAAATCCACAACAAGCCCCCTGTTATGGACTTCTGGCCCATGGCTGCAGAGTTGGAGTTTGGAATGCAGAGCCTAAAAACAGGCCATTGCCTTGGTTCCTGACAATGATGGATCCCAGCATGGAGAGCGATGAGGGGCATGCGGGAAGGAGGCAAGGAAAGGGCATTCTGCTGAGAGTGTGATTGTGCTTGGCTTATGACCCTGGAAGTCCAGGTGGCCACTGACCTTGCAAGCCCCTGGCTTAGGGTCGGTGACTCAGAAATGGTGGAAGGACTCAATAGGGCTCGGAGAGGCTCTGAGAGATCCAGAACGGGGAGGAGCACGTCAACCCAAAGAGAAGGCTTTCGCTCACAGTGTGACTGGGTTGCCCATCGGAGTGGGACCTGTCTGGGCAGCTCCTGAGGGCACATCACTGGGACCTTGAAAGACCCTGATTCCCAGGTTTAATCTACTCCCATTTGGATAACTTGGGCATTTGTGCCCATGTTGCTTACCGGAGAGCCTTCCCAAACTAGATACGTAACAGTTCTTGTGTGTGTTCCCCCAGGAGTCAGTTTACAAGCTGCTCTGTGACCTTGCTGATATTAAGGACAGCCTGGCCATGGAACCATCGGCTGGTAAAGTCAGAAGGGGCCAAAGGGCCATGGGGCCAGCCCCACGTGTCCCCTGTGCAGCTGGCTTCATTGCATGCTTTCCCCTTCCAGTGCTGACCTGAATCCTTGTTGCGTGAGGGCCCCATCGCCGCCTCCCGCAGCTGACATTTTTCTGCGCTGCCCTTTTGGATGCTGTATTTGCATATGTTCCATACATGTGTTGCCTGGAGACTGGAAAACTGAGTGTGATCATCCTAGCAAAAATAGAACAGGTTCAGGCTGGCAGTTTCTTGAGAAGTTTTGTGGTCCTTGAACCACGAATCAGCTCTCACCATCTTTGCTTTAAGCATCCAGTTACCAACTCTGCTGTGCCCTCCTTTGTTCCCACAAATAGTTACTGGCAGCGATGCGGAGCTGTGATGCAAAGAATCAATCCAATGTTTTGGCTTGTGTCAACAGGGCGATTGTACCATGTCTGGAGAAGTAATGGAATAATTCTTCTTAGAATCTGCATATCTGTCTACAGCGCTGTGCTTAGAAGGTTACTTTATAGAAAAAAACCAAAGGGTGTATTAGTATTATGCCTTGAAATGTCACACAGATGTGCCAGATGTTAGAAAAAGCAGGTTGGGAGTGCGGGGAGAAAAAGAACTTGTGATCTCTGCAGAGCCAGTGTCCTGAGAGGACGTGTTGGAGGAGAACTGGTGGATGCTCAGTGCCAGTAGGCCACATGGGAGCACGCAAGCGGCAGTGGTGTTAAACTAATGCAGATTTGGGGATCCTTCTTATGAACCACCTAAACAGTGTTTATAAACAGCATCATAAGTTCCGTAAAACAAGGTATACGTTTTCTGGAAGAGGTTGAACATACTTAGCAGTGGGGGAAAGATGCCCGACAGCATATCGGAACTTGCTAGAAGCACATCAGGAAAACGAGTTCTAGCAAAGGCTTCCCAGCGCAGTCAACCAACTACAAATGCCCCTCTGGATTCTTTGGGGGAAGGCACAAGAGCAAAATGAGTTCTGAAGGCTGATAGGACAAGTAGTCCTACGCTGAAAGGCACACCTTTCCCCCAGAAACACCCTCGCATCCTCCTGGGCTCAGGTTCTTAGCTCCGTGTTTTGTGTCTCTGAGAGACTGGCGTGGAAACAGGCCGGGTTCTCCCTCTTGCCTGACTCCGCCCAGTGGTCTTCCTTGCAGGCAACTCCCCCTCGGATGAGTCCGAAGAACGAGAGCGAGATCCTCGCGTCCTGACCTTCCCGGAGTACATCGCCAGCTTGTCTGAATCCGGGACCAAGCGCATGGCGGCCGGCGTGCGCATGGAGTGCCAAAGCAGGGGCCGCTGCCCGGCATCCTGTCCTCTGTGCCACGTGACCTCCAGCCCAGATGCGCTGGCGGAACCCATCTTGCTGGAGGTGACCAAAGCAGCGCCCATCTACGAGCTGGTCACCAACAATCAGACGCAGAAGGTGAGCGAGAGGGTCGGTGCTGGGGGTGGGCTGCCCAAAGCCCCCGTGGCTCTCCAGAAAGGACGTTTCTTGCATGGGGGGCAGAGGATTCCCCCCAGCCTTTCCTTAATCATGCCGTATCGGAAATGCCTTGATTCTTTGGAGAGGGGAAGCTGGTGGAAGTGGAGAAAGAAGAGCAGGAAAGCAGATGCTAATGTGGCCAAGCTTCTTTCTAAGCTTTCGAGTCTCCTAGAAACTTTATTGAAACAGGATGGGATCTGAGATTCTTGGAATAGCAGATGCACCCTCAGCTCACTTTGGGATGAACACTCCGGGAAATCCATTTTGTGTGAGCCTGGCAGGTTTCCACAGGCCTTCCAATGCAGTGATTGGAAATGGGCCATGCCAGATATTTGTGGAGGGGGCTCTGGAAGGGTGCACAAAATCGCTGTGCACATTGAGAACTGAGATCTCTGTCTTGGGAACATCCTGTGCATAAAACGTGCTTTGCGCAACGTGGGCCTTTCACGGCGATTGCCGTCTCAGTCGAAATTTGCACCAACAAGGCTGTGCTGTTTTCAATATTGTATCACATTTGCAAGGGTACTCTCTTGCTAAATATTCTTTTCAGCTTCATCCTCCCAATACTTTATGGTTAGTCTGCTGTCTTTCTACTTCAGAAAGAACTTGTCATTGTCAATTTTGTCCGGTTCGGCATCAGAACTATTATTTTCTGGTGCATTTTTAAATTATTACTTTCAGTTAAAAGGTAAAGGTAAAGGTTTCCCCTTGGCATTAAGTCCAGTCAAGCCTGAGTCTAGGGGGTGGTGCTCATCTCCGTTTCCTACTGCTTTTCAATTCCCATGGTTTCTGCAAATGGAATAATAATTTTTAATCTTTTCCCCCTCAATCTTCCCAGCAATGTTATGGATGTAATAGCTGATTCCTTTCCATAATGTTTTTGTTCTGACAAATACTATTTATTGCGTTCACTTTCCTAGCATTGCACTGTGAAGGGAATGTTAGCAGCACAGCTGGACTTGCGGGCAGCCAGTTTGAGTCAGGACAGCCCTGTGATGGGCTCCAATTTTCACAAGTTTGAGATGTTCACGGATGTTGACCTCTAGTATTTGTGCCAATTTCTGGAGCTTAAAAGAAAACGTGTGCATGTCGTGGCCCATTTTCAGAACTGGAGATCCAGTTGCTGACTTGAGCTCCATCCGATTATGTCAACACCAGGATGAGGGACATGGAAAAGAATCCAGCGGGCCGGCTCAGGAAAATCAGTCAGAGGTGCACCCTGCAAACAGATCCTGTGCACATCCTTCCATACGCCTATGAAACATTTCCTCCCAGAAATTAGGATTCTGCATTAGAGTAGGTTTTCCGCAAAGCAGCACTGCTCCTTTAATGACATCACCACTTGGATGCTTTTTAAATTGTGGTAGAGATCATTGCGTCTGTGTGCGTTTTCTGGAATTTCCCCCACATGCCTTCCCCACGTACTGCTGTGCTCGCTCAAACAATGTCGAATGCCACACGACAGGGATCCTCGCAATTGGAAACGGCGGTGCTTTTCATCAGTGCTCGCAAGCACCTCTTGTGCAGAAATGACCTGCAAAGGGGGAAATGAGAGCGGATCCTGGGCCAACAGCACTCCCGAATTCCAAAATTTGGTCCAAGCTACACCAAAAGACAGACAGAGTGGGGCGAAGGGCAGTGCCCGCCTGTGGGACCAGAGCCCGGTGGAACCGGTGCCGGGGAGCTGCTCGGCCCCAAATCTGTGACCTCTCGAGATTCTTCACTTGGGAGGTGAAAGCACAGTTGTTTGGAAAATCCGGGTGCTTTCAAGGGGCATGCGCTGCTTTGAGGTGGAGCCGGGAAGATCAGCACTCCCATCGGGGCGCCAGTTGTCCTTCCGCCATGGAGGCGTCTGTGTGTTGCCCACTTGCTCCACGGCTGGGCAAACATGTACAATTTCACAGCGCGGCTCTCAGGGTAGGAAGGCTCTGAGGGGCTCGGAAGTAGGAAGTCCTGCCCTGCCCTTCCGTGGGTGATCTGGAAACCGCTCCAGGCCTCTCCTGCCCTGAATACAGAGTCCCCATGGCATTCCTTTCCTTGCTTGGTTATTTATTTATTTAAAGCTTTTCTATACTGTCCAACTACAACCGTCTCGGGATGGTCTTACAATAAAAACAGACTAAACTGAAGCGTAGCATCCAATAAATCCAGTAAATCGAACCCACATGAAAACCTAATCAACCTTAAGATAATGGGTGAATAAAAGGGTTTTAGCCTGGCTCCGAAAGCAATACAGAGTCGGTGCCAGGCGGACCTCTGTGGGGAGCGTATTCCATAGCCTGGGCGCCACCACCGAGCAGGCCCTGCTGCAGGCATCCACCCTCCTAATCGGCTTCAAGGAGGGCTCCTGAAGACGGGCCTCCGTGCCACATCTGAAGGGGCAGGCAGGCGTGTAGGGAAGCAGACGCTCCTTCGGGTGGCTTGTTTGCTTCTCTGCCGCCCAGTGGGTTTCCTCTGTCCTAAAGAGCGCCGCTGTCTGACCACGTATGCCTTTTGGAAGTCAGCTGGCTCTTTTCCCACATGGCTCAGCATGTAACGTGGGTGAATCATGAGCCAGGAAGTCCAGGGTTCAGGTCTTGCCTCAGTCCTGCACTCACAGCCTGAAATGGCCCCCGCAGCTCATTCTGCCTCACAGCCTCTTCCCACACCCCACCTGCTCTGCAGCGTTGCTGCTGCGATACTGTGATTTGAAGCCCTTTGGAAGCCCAGAGACATTTTTAGAGGAAATGTTTGCCACCGTCTCACTTTTCTGAGAATGCTCCAGGAAGTGTCTGCAGATGATCCCCCTCCTGCTCCGGGGTGCCGCCCCCCCCCCTTCACAAGCACAAACTTTGGCCACAGTGGTATTGAAGGCTGAGCACAGGGAGCATTTGCCCTCACTCCACATTGGCTTTCTTGGCATCTTTCTGATGGATTGGCTTTCATTCCTGTCAAGACAGATCAGAGCGAGGGCAAAACTTCCTGCCTGTGCTGGGCATCATGATGGAGAGAAGGGGGAAAGATGCCCTGAATGGCATTGCAGAGTGCGTGAGGACTGTTCCCTAGAGGACTGCTCCAGTGAGAAATCTCTCGAAAGGGACCCCTGCGTAGAAGTCTCTGAGTAACAAGCTTGGAGGGGGAGGGCAATGGCAACAGCGTTCCTGACACTCGTTCTGTGCTTTTTCTCGCTCTCTGTCTCTCGCAGCTGCTGCAAGAGGCCACGATGAGTTTGCTGTGGTGCTCAGGCAGTGGGGACGTCATCGAGGACTGGTGCCGCTGTGACTCGAGCGCGTTCGGTGCTGACGGGCTCCCGGCCTGCGCCCCCCTTCCACACCCCGTGTAATGCATCCCAGACCACAGACTCGTGGGATTAGGCTTTTGCTAGCTGCTCCGGGGGAAAGGAAGTCTTGTTGCAGCCTTGCTCTTGCATATTCTTTCGGGACCTGACATAATGGGGGAAACGGGGGCTGACTGCCAAAGATCTCGTTCCCCATTCAGTTCCCTGAACAGGCCAGGGGATGCTCTGTGTGCCCCCGAGGTTGCCTGGGCTAGCCATGCATCAGTTCCTCCCCCAAGTGAAAATGAAGTCTCTTGCCATGGATTCCATGAAGTCCTTTTCTCCCCTTGTTTCCGAAGAGCTCAGCACACAGATTGTAACCTTCCCTCCTTGGGGGAAGCGGGAGGGACAAGCTGCTTCAGCCGGGCAAACAGTCTCTTTCCCACAGCAAAAGCAGCTCTTCTCTATGGACCGAGTGAGGGAAGCAGCTCCAAGGGATTCATCGCCAGTGCTCTTCCTACTAGCTGGAGGCCTTCACATGGCTCCAAAAAACCATCTTGGCCTTTGGGCAGCGGGAAAGCATTCCCTGCTGGACATCAATAACCTCCTCACCATTTTTCCAGAACAGCCTATTTTAATACACCATATTAAAATGTTTTTAGTAGACCTATTTTCATCTGGGAATGGTCAAGCCCGTCCATCAGCAGTAATGAGAGGCCAGGGCAAAAGCAATTTTGCTTGAATTTGGGTGCCCAGGAAGGTCTAGATTCTGTCTAAACAGCCATGGGATAGCCAAGTCCCAGTTCTGCCACAGGCTCTCTGTCTTTTGCAGGGCCAGGCTCCCCTCCCTGCTCTAGCCGGATGCCCACAATCCTTGGCATTCCAAGGATCATGGGAGTCATGCCGGTCCCCACTCCCCCCGCCTTCTGATCCTAGCAAAAGCATTACAGGAATGCTTTCAATAAACACAAGCCAAACAACACAAATAGGCAGGCTTGTTAAACAAATGTTCTTTTTGAAGCCTTAAGAATATATAGCCTTATAAAGGCAGGATTATCAAATGCATGCAGTGAAACTTTAAGATGAGAAATGAACTTCGAATGCATGTTATGTGTATGTGGAAGCAAGAATGGAACCGTTTGGGATATATCTTGTTTCCTAGTCTGTTGTCTTTGAATATTGCAAGATAGCTTATAATGGTCATGGGTAGCCCCAGGCCATTCCTGCCCTCCCCTTCTGTGCGTGTGGTGGGAGGTCAGACTGGCCCGGGCCCAGAGCAGCCCCAGTGCAGAACTAATCCTAGAAAAGGTGCCCAGATCTTCCACAGCCCTGCACTTCCAGCGTCCCGCTTGCCGAGAAGTGGCGCGCCGGACCTGTTCCGAACCCTTCCGAGGGCCAGATCGGGAGGGAAACGGGAGAAGCCTCGTGCGGTGGCTCCTCGCCTGACCCCCGCCTCACCCTTGCCACCCGCAGGCTGCGACTGTCCACGGCACACGAGCCCAGCAGCTCCCTGGTGGTTCTGGCGTGGGAGCACTCGGAGCCCCCAATCGGGGTGCAGATCGTGGATTACCTCATCCGCCAGGAGAAGGTCACAGACCGCCTGGACCATTCCAAGGTGGAAACTGGTAAGTGCGGCGGACTCTTTATGCTCGTTGGAAAGCGGTCAAGTGTCGGGGAAAGCAAATCATGTTTTGTTTAGACAAAATAAGACTCCATATTCAGTTCCAAACCCACAGCTTAGCAAGGAATTATGTCCGTGGCAACATCCAAGAGGACGGATATGCCTGAGACATTAAGTGGGGACTGTGCTCTCCCGTAACCTGCAGCCCGCACGCCGCGGCCCCTCACGAGCCCTGCTCTCCTGCGGCTGTGCAGGTTCTTGCAGGGGAGCTGTTTCGGTAACGAGGTTAAGATGAGTGCATCTTGCTCAGTGCATTCCCGGAAGATTACAGGGAAGATAATGAAGGAAGACATGGAACCATTTGAGTGCGCTTGTTTTACGTTCCTGCCTCCTGCTGAAGAGGTGGCCCAGCGCCATTTAAATGTTGCAGTTTAGGATGGAGAGGAGCTCGCCTCCCAGCCGTGCAGAGAAGCAAAGGAAAAACAAACCGTGCGTTTCCCTTCTGTGTGTGCCTAGCTATGCTTGAGGTCAATGGAGACGCACTTTTTGCAGTAAATTGCAGATTCTTTCAGGCATAGTTTGATAATGTAAGGAAAGGCAATAGTCTCAAAGAAACGCAAGCTAGGTGCTCAATAGACCAGGGTTGAGCGGAGATGGCCTTCCTGGATTCCATAGTCCATGCCAAATTCTGCCCCGTATATCAGGATAATGCAGTACTTCCTCGGCACGTGCAGTCATTGGAATCTCCTCCTTTCCGCCTTGGAATTATGTTTGCATTCAGAGTCACCACAAACACTTCATACAAAGCAAAAATTGAAGGTGAGTTTGAGGTTCTTGGTCAAGGCTGTGAAGATCCCAGAGAAGTCCAACCCTGGTCGCTTGAACTTGTGTGCTTCCTCCAAATCCAAGGAATATCAGTGGAAACAGGAGATGCTCCGGTGGGCAGGCCTGTGTGTTTCCTCCTCTTTTTCCACTGTTATTTAGGGAAGTTGGACGGAAAAGTCTTTGCACATGCAGCCCATTTTAGAAACCCGGGGAACTCGCCCGCCCTTCCCCACACGGTGTGTGCTCCGGTTTGGCTGCACATTGGTTCCACATTGTCTGAGGCTTTTCACGTCAGGAGTGAGCAACTGGTTTGCAGCTGTTTTGGCCTGCATGTCCCATCAGCCCCAACCAGCATAACCAGGGACGAGGATGCTGGGAATGCTACACTGGAAGCACTGGAGGGTCCCCAGCTGCCTGTCCTGGTTTTGCATTCTGCTCCCCCAGGAGCGGTGGAGGAGACTCCTGTGGCTCGCGTGGCCGGTTTGCAGAACACGTTGTGACGCGGCTCGCTCGCAGCTATTCCGAAGTGGCTTCCCATGGAGCACCAGCTCGCTTCCGGATGTCACTTGGGCCCCACTTGAAGCGTCAAGTAGTGCAGAATGCAGCTGTGAAGCGGCTGAGCAAAGCAGGAGTGCAACAGGCCGGTGTTACACAAGCCCAGATCTGGAGCATGCAACACCACGCTGTTATAGTCACGCCAGAAGTGCTGGTCTTGATCTTTAACATCCCAAACGATGTGGGATTGGGGTACCCGAAGGATCGCCTCCACCCGTAGGAGCCTATGCACATGCGTCCATCTTCCCGAGGTTCCCCCTTCCCTGTCCCATGTGCACGTGCCTTCCCTGTTATCAGATAATGGTGGGTCACCTGTTCCCCTAGAGACGGTGCTGAGCTTTGTGGACGACATCATCTCTGGAGCCAAGTCACCCTGCGCGATGCCAGCCCAGGTGCCCGACAAGCTCTCCACGACCATCTCCTTGATCATTCGCTGCCTGGAGCCCGACACCACCTACATGTGAGTGAACTCCAGCTGCTGCCTCGCCTGAACTCACGCGGCCGGCAGAATGAGGATCCTGCAGCGCATTCTGCAAGCTTTCGGAGCACACAGAACTCTTTCTCAGACTACATGCAGGGGGCACTGTCTGGTTCATGCAAATAGCAGTCTGGCACAGATAAGAGCTGTGGCAGCTTGTTGTGTCTTATAAAACAGTGGTTTTCATGGCCCAGTCACCCTGGTTTGTTTAGGACGGTTCCCACCCATGATGGGTTGTCCCGCCCTCGCCCAGCACAGCAACGTTGTCATGGGTTCCTAGGAAAAGGACATGCGCTCCTGGGAAAGGACTTTTTTGCAGCAAAAGTCCCTTGCTGCTGCTGCTGAGCTCACCCAAGTCTCTGCCCCGGCAGCCAGTCCACCACCTGCCCAGGAGGCACCTTGGGGAGGCCGTCACTGGCCCGCTCTCCCCACTCCCGTCGCAAGCCCTTGTCGCTCGCTGCGGCACCCCTTCCCCCTTCTTCGATGAGGCAGATTGTCACAGCATCTGGGTGACACAATTCCCTTGTGTCACCCGGGCACTGGAGGGGCTGTCAGTGCCGCTCACGGGGGATATTGCAGAAGGCAGTCGTCACGCTCAAAAGGGGAAAGGTGGGTAGGAGCTGTGGTGAGAGCCACAGGAATGAGGTTCGAGGAGAGGAGAGGAGAGGAGAGGAGAGGAGAGGAGAGGAGAGGAGAGGAGAGGAGGGCAGCTTCCGCCCCAGGTGCTCGGGGACTCCTCCTGGAACAATGTGGGGGGCAATCCACAACAAACCCGATTGTCTGTCAGGCACACTGCAGGTAGTTCCGCAAACAACCGACCCCCCAACTTACGGAGGCATGCAGACTCCCCCACAGAGCGAGTCCCTGCTTCTCTTGATCTGCAGCTTGTTTCAGGCTTAATTTGCCCCAAGTTTTGTAGCTGCACTGCACCAGGGCAGATCGCGGGGTGGGTTGTCTGAGGGCTTGTTGCTTCTTCATGTCCAGGTGAGTAGGAAGCATTACAAACTTGTTCAGAGAAGAGCAAGAAACCGGGGCAGGTGTCACTAGGGAAAGGATGGTGGCCGGGGCTTGGATTGCTGGTCCTTTGAGCACGAAGCATCTCGGAGACCTTTCTCGGCTCCAGCAAAGCCTCTGCCTTCTCCCAGTTCACTGCCTTCCTCCCATTCAGAAATGGGAAGCGTCCAAATACCTGCAGGGCAACAAGCTGCCGACTCCCACCCTAGACGTGAAGCAGCTGCCGCTTTCCAAAATCAGAATGCGCTCAGGCCGTTTCTGTGTCGAGATGACATGGATCTATTGCTCTGTCCCGTTTGTGCCTCCCTTTAAACCACCGGTTCTCCTGGGTCATTTGAGACTGATCAGCGTCGCTCTGCTCCAGCGTTAATCACGGCGTAGCTGCTGATTTGTGAGCTTGCATGTTTAGGTTGCGTTGGCTTGGACCTGAGGTTAGTCCTGTGAGTCATACTCAAAGTAGACCCATGGGTATTGAAGGAACCTCAGGCAGGCGTGGCAAAATTGAGGCGTATTGGTTCCAATGTGTTTGATCCAAGCACTGGTGAATGCGGATCCAACCCAGTGTTTCTAGTCTGTTTGCTGTGGGTTGCGTGTGTTTCTGGAGGAGAGTCCCGTCTCGCAGGAAGGATGGTGGTCGGTTTCAAAATGGGGTAACATGCGAGGAAGGTGCCAGCACAACGTGATATGTGTGGGACAGCCACACACTTGCTGATGTGGTCTGCGCTGCTTCCATCCCCAGGTTCACCCTCTGGGGCGTGGACAACACGGGAAGGCGCTCCCGATCGAGCGACGTGACTGTGAAGACCCCTTGTCCGGTGGTTGATGATGTGAAAGCCCAAGGTAACCCTGGGAGGGCGGAGGCAAGAACCGCAGGGAAAGGAAGGAGCAGCTGACTTGGGCATGCACTCCTGGGGGGATTCGCACAACGAGCCGGACAAGGGGCTGCCCGGGAGCTGCACGTCCTGTGAACAGGTGGGATCGCACCATTCAGAGGGAGACTCACTGGTTGCTTCCGGTGCAGGCTTTCAGCCACCTTGATGGAGGAGGCTGGGCGTGACGGAGCTCTGGTGTGAAGCATCAGCCCTGGCCGCCTCCCCTCCCGGTCCCACTGGCATGCCCCTTTCCTCACACCGTCAAAGAGCTGGCACAGTTCTTTCCAGGCTGGGTGCAGAGGGGACAGGGGCTTGGCCCGTGGAGTCCCAGCAGCAATGCCACACAACCTTGGAGCTGAGATGCCGGTAGGACTGGGACCACCCAAACCCAGGGCTCAGCGCTCACGGAGGATGCCCTTCGAACCGTGCTTGTTCTGCATGGAACCAGGTGCAGGTCACCCTTTTGGGCCACAGGCACACTGGGCCGCCAGAGGGCTTCCTGGGCACCCACACAAAATGGCTGCCATGGCAGAAGGCCGCCATGGCAACCGCTTTGTGTCACGGCAGAAGGCAAGTCAGCTGCCCAAAAGATGAGCCAAAGTGGACCCCAAACCCCGACCCATGAAACCCTCAGCTATCAGCACCAGCAGAACCCGCTTTCACGGCTGCCCCAATTCTTATTTATTTATTTGTTTAAAGCTTTTATATACCGTCCACTGCAAGCATCTTGGGACAGTATTACAATAAAAGCAACACAAAATAAAATACAGCACAAGCATCCAAACTTCCAGTAAATAAAACCCACCTTAAAACCTATTAAACGTTAAAAATAATAGGGAAGTAAAAAGGTTTTCACCTGGGGCCAAAAGGAATATAATGCCAGTGCCAGGCGAACCTCTCTGGGGAGCGTGTTCCATAGTCAGGGTGCCACCACCGAGAAGGCCCTTCTCCATGTAGCCACCCTCCTAATCTCCTTCAGGGAGGGCTCCCGGAAAAGGACCCTCTCCCTGGATCTTAAGGGGTGGGCAGGCACACAGGGAAGGAGGCGCCCCTTCAGGGTAAGAGGGCGCTTTAATGAAAAGCAAAAGAGAAGACAGACGGCGGGGGTGGGTCGGCTTGCCGGGCGGCACGAGGGCATGTGCCCCGTTTTCCTGCCCCTCCACTGTGTGTGCGACGTCCCCCGCTCTGCTTGTTCCGATCCAGAAATCGCGGACAAGATCTACAACCTCTTCAACGGCTACACCAGCGGGAAGGAGCAGCAAACCGCCTACAACACCCTCCTGGACCTGGGCTCCCCGAGCCTCCACCGCGTGCTGTACCACTACAACCAGCACTACGAGAGCTTCGGGGAATTCACCTGGCGCTGCGAGGACGAGCTGGGGCCTCGGTAAGGGGGGGGCATGGGGTTCGCTGATGTGCCCCCCCCCCTTGGGGCCCCGGGGGGGGGGGGAGTCATGGCACGGACAGGGCGGACACAGGCCTTTCCCATTCGGACTCGGAGCCAGTCCTGGCGACTTGTCCCCAGGGAGGCGTCCGATGCAACTGGGAAGGCGAGGTGTGTGTTGGGAGGGCATCGTGATTTCTGCTCAGTTTTACTCTTTCTTGCCTAACAGGATTTTCAAAAGAAGAGAGAATTAAGTCCCCTTTTTAGAAACCATCTGGACAGCCCCTGAAATCAGTAGCCGGGACGCATGGGGGGAGACCATGTCACCCGATCGAGAGGTCCCAGTGGGAGGGGAAGGGAAGAGGGAACCTGAATAGCAGTCCGCCTGCTGGGTCCTGCTCTGCTTGGCAGATCACCTGTGCCAGGGCGGAAGGAGGGCTCCTACAACGGGATTGAGATCACCAGGATGCCCCCCCCTGCCCCACCCCACCCCCCGAGCGCAGTTCCCTGGCCCTGCACTGCACCTTGCGCTTAATCAGGACCAACCCCTGGGGCATTAAAACAGGACACTCTGAAGGGAAATGGTGTAAATCCACAGAGGCGTGCAAATTGGCACTCTGGAACCAGGGTCCTTCCAGTTCAGGCCCAACCATTTCCTTGCAGAGCCACACCAGTTCTGATATGCTGGAACATTAAGTCCCTAATTAAGCTGATGGTGTTTGATGTTACATGCCGTACAAGTTCAGGTTGCCTCACGCGCGCTGTCTCCATGACATCTACAACTCGCCTCATCTTCATTTTTGGGTGTTCTTTTTCTTACAACAAAAGCCGAACAACACAAGGGAAGCCCACGGCCTCCAGGTCCGTGTCCCTTGGCTCTAGCAGTGTTTGGAGGCCATGCAAGGGTTTTAGCATAAGCGGGGGTCCTGGCCACGCCGACTGCGTACAAACACGTGTGGAAGCGACGGACGAGCTTGCGGGAGGAAAGGCCTCGCTTTCCTCCACTCGCTGCAGGAGTCCTTCCTTCCCCTGCCAAGCAAGGCCTGCGTGCTGCGCCGCCGCCTGGAAAGACCTGCAAGGCAAGCGTCTGGCCGGGCAGTCCCCCCTGTGCCCGTGCTCTGCCTGAGCGCCATGCCTGGCCCCCTAGTGTCCGGTGGCCCTCTTCCTTGCCGTGCCGCCTCCCCACCAGCTCCCCAATTCCCGAGCCCGCATCTCACCTCTTGCCCTGTCCTGGCCTCCTTGTGCCCCCTGCAGAAAAGCCGGCCTCATCCTCTCACAGCTCGGGGAGCTCAGCAGCTGGTGCCACGGCCTCTTGCAGGAGCCGAAGATCAGCCTGCAGCGCTCGTCCCTCAAATTCCTGGCCTGCCGCTACAGCGAGATCAAGCCACATGGGTTCAGCTGGTTGGACCTGAGCCGGGACCTCAAGAAAACCTGCGAGGAGCAGATGCTGAGCGTCCTGTACAATGACTATGGGGACAAAGACAACTGAGGAGGGCCAGGGAAAGGAGCCACGGACTTCCTCGGGACCAGGGGGAAGGCAGGGGGTTGGTAGGTGCCAGTTGGGTGGGTTTTGTATGTGGATCTTCAACACATCAGACAGATCGTCAAAGGTGGGATGTTAAGAAGGCAGAAAGTTCCCCGTCTTTGCGTTGGCTAACCTTGTCTGACGGGGCCAGCAGCCTTCCCACATTGGCAAGCCGTGAGTGTGAGCCCCAGGGGTGGGTGGTATTTGTTGTTTTGGGCAGGGAGACAGGTCTGCAGTTTGCCAAGAGGATCCTTAGCGTGGCGTGGAGAAAATGTGTGTGTCATGTGGAGAAAGTCTTCCTTTACACGGGGGTTGACATGGCCAACTTGCTCTCCTCCTACACCCAGTAGAAGTAAAACAGAATAACCAAGGCCACCAAATTAGGGGACTCGCTCTCTTTTTGGAACAGAAGTGAGGAGGAGAAGGTAGGCGTCTGAGGAGAAGACAGGATGCCCCAAACGAGTTAGATAAGAATTGTTAACTCTTGTAGAAAAGAGTCTGTGTCTCTTGCTGGTGCCGGCACCTCCTGCCATCTCTCCTTTTAAAGCAGCCTCCCCGTTTCCCACAGTGCTAGGAGCACCTCTGCCTGCGGTCCCCCTCGCTGCATGCAGGACCGTGCGGTTCCGGGTGCGTCACTGGGCCGTCTCAGGATCGGATGAGACTTCGCAAAGGTGCTGAGTGGTGACAGGATCAGTGCTTCACATGCTGCAGGCACAACCAGGATTGTGCCTTTCCGCATGCAACAAAACTGAATTCTGCATCTAGGAGACGCGAGTAGAACCCTTTAGGTCGGGAAAGTCCAGTTACTTGATGCCAAACCAACCAACGAATCTTTGCTAGATACAAACCTGAAAGCACAGGTCGGAAAACCTGCTCAAGCACTGCTCTCCAGCCCAATCAGTGGTCCTACGTCTTTACAGCAAACAGAAGAATAACAAACCATGATGCATGGAATAACAAACCACGATGCAGGCAAGGTGAGCCCCAGGGGGCTGTGAAGGACAAGAAAGGCTCCATTTCTACCAGCTGCTCTTTCCCATTCCTCCACACCCATCATTCAGCAAGATCTGCATGGGGGCCAGCTTGTATCCCCAGCCAGAGTAGATGTGACCATGCTTCCAGATTCAAAGCCAGCCCCCGTGTGACCTAGGCTTTTCCAGAGAGCACAAAAATGGATGTCAGATGCCCTGGAAACAACACATCCCTGGCTCTGCAGCCTTGGCTTTGATGGTGGACTCCGATTGCTGAACAGCTTCCTCTGTGTTTGGCTGCAGCATCTTCTCCTTCCATCGCGGCTCTTTAGAAGCAGCCAATGCTGCCATCCAGAGCATGGGGATTTGGGCAGGGCTTCCCCAGCATCCCTAGATCCACCAAGTTTGGCAAGGCCGAGGGCATCTCAGTTTGGGCTCATCTTGGCTTCCCTTTGCTGACGATGCTATGAGAAATGGGAAGAGCTCTGAGTTCCAAGTGAGCATACAGAGAATTGAGCTAAGGGAAGCCAAGCCAGCCTTGTGCATCCCAGCAGGAAGAGTTGGGCCTGGCACGAGAGGGATTGGAGGTCTAGCATGGGAAGCCGTCCTGCCAAGCCCCCTCGATTCCCTGCCCCGTTCATTGTGGGAAGTCTGGTTATCTGTGTGCTATCAGTGTATCGCCACGAGACGTAGGACTATTCGGCAAGCACCAGGTGTGCCATTTTGGATTTTCAGGTCTGAGTGTGTATACAAGATTCTGTAAGTTCCTCCTTGAATACAGCCAGAGTCCAACTTGAGAAAAGCAGTATATTTTAACTGTGCTCTTCATGACAACTGTAACTCCCCCCACTCTTCGCCCCGGTGCCAGAACTGCCTGGGGGTGATTTGGTGCAAAAATGCCTCTGAGGAGAAGGTTTAGCGTCCTAGTCCTTCCTCTCCCAAGGCTTGTTTTTCAGTTACTCTCTGCTACAAGTACTTTATATTTAAAAGAAAACTTGCGGGAGTATTAGATGCCCTCAACACATTGCTTTGCGAACTGCTGCCCTCCAGGTGTGTTAGACTACAACCTCCATCATCCCCGTGAGCCAAAGGAAGTAGCGTACCAGTGTTCCAACTGAGGGATAGAGGGTTCAAATCCCACCAGCTGCTGTGCACACTCATTACCCCCAAGGAGTGCCTCTCCAGCATTGGAAAAACAGCAGAGACCACGTCACACTCAAAGCCTGGCGTGAGACTGGAGACCACCATCTCCAGAGAGCTAACTTGTTGCAGCAGTGAAAAGCCAACGTGCTGGAACAGCATGGCGTGGCTGCCACCTGGCATGCAACCTGGGCAGGTGCACCACGCCTGCCTGCAGTCCCAACAGGTGTCCTGGAAGTGGCCCATCCATCCTGTCTGAAGCGTGTCAGATTTCTGCCTGAGACAAATCAAAGGGCAAACAAGGGGGTGAGGATAAGCTTTTAGTCATTCAGGTGCTTTGGCTTTTAACGAAATTGCTGGTGAATGATCTTTATTGTTGCTGCTGAGTGCTTTGGGCACAATCAAGCTCGGGAAAGTCAAAAGCAGCAGAAAAAGAGAAAGACCAAATGGGAGATGGATTACTTCCACAAAAGAAGCACCAAACCAGTGTTTCCAAGAGCTGAGCAGGACCACCGACAATGGAATGTTAGAGGGTGCTCTTCATACTGTTGCCACATGGCGGAGACAACGCAACGGCTCGCCACCAGGACAAATGCACGAGTGTGAAACCTGGACAGTGGAGAAATCCGACATGAAGATATTGGATGCCTTTGAAACATGCACATGAAATAGCCACATATTTGCGAATACGCCTAGACTGACAGAAAGACAACCCAGCGAAGCCTGGGTAACCCAGGCCGGAACTTCCCTTCGAAGCAAAGGGGACAGGCAGTGTGGAGGCTGTTGTGCTTCAGGCACAGCATGGGAAGGGCAGACTTGCTGGGGAAGACAATCCTGCCAGGGAAAGTGGAAGGCGGAGGAGGAAGGAGAGACCAGCTGTGAGAGGGAGTGATTCTCCAAAGGAAGCCCCAGCTTGGCGTTCATAGGAGCTGAGCAGGGGGGACAAGGACAGGGATGGTGTCGGAGGGAACTTGTCCCTGCAGTCATCGTGACTCGGGATGCCTCGATGGAGCAAGAATAGCAAGCAGGTCCCGGAACAGGTACCAAGAAGAACCAGTCACCCTGTCTTTAAATCTGTTGCCAAATCCATCAGCATGGCTTCTTAATCAGAAGGCTTCAAATCCAACCAACTGCCCTCCAGATGTACAAGACTGCATTGCCTATCATCCTCATGCTAGCTGGGCATGATGGCCATGAGAGCCTAGCGCACCTGAGGGGGCACCAGGTGGGGGACGCTGGGTCCATCGGCTGGCTAGACTCGACACAGCCATTCTCGGGAACCCCCCTCCAAATTTCTCCGTCCTTTCTCTTCCCCTGCTCAGCATTTTGATTTTGCCACATTCCTCCCTTTGCCAATTTCCTCGTTCTGAAATGACAATGTTATTCTCTTAGTTACAGTGACACAACTTTGCTCCATTTCCCTTTGATACGGGGGTCAAATTTCCACTCGGAGGAGTCCAGATTTCCTTGTTGCGGAGATGTCACCCCACCAGGCAGGATTAAACGATACGTACCAGGCTGGCTCTTCGAATTGCTGGAGTATTTCTGTCGTGATTCGTTTCCATTGCTACTGATTTTGCAGGCACCAGTTACTGGATTCCTAGAGCTTTTGCTCTTCTTGGGCAAAGCTGCCTCCAAGGTGTTGTTGGACCAGGACAGCCTTGGCCCTTGAGGCTCACGAAGTTGCTTGGCAGTGCTTGTGCTTCATAAGCACCGAAAAGGTGAGGGACGGGGCTCTTTGGGTGGTTAAATCGCCTCCAGTGAGCGCGCACATGGGGCTTTTTCAAGGGTCCTCTCTCCAGCCCTCTGCAGGTCTAATCCGAATCCCATGTCCGACAACCTGTCGCGTGTGCATGAGTGGGGTTGTGCACCTTTCCCCACATCCTTTCCCCAAAATACGGCTGGAAAAGGGAGGAAGGGATAACCAGAGAACCAAGGTGCTTGTCTTAAATACTCTTTCTCGAACCAGCCGCTTGGAGGGCCAACATCTTGGAGACGGATGTCATGTTGGGGCCATTCACAAATGCTTAGGCTGGGCCATTAATACATCTCAAGCGGGTGGCATCTATACCAGAATACTTCCTGGAGCAAAAACTACCCAAGCAAGCTGGGAACGTGTGAGGATTTCAAGGGTGAGGGAAACCCCATAGCTCTGAATGAGGACCTTGCAGGATTTGGGCCCATACAATTGCCTAGAAAATCACTTGCATTTCACACGCTCCCTTTTATCATTTGGTGAATTGTTTTTGTAAGAGCTCTACCGATGTACAATCTTGCCTAACCTTTTATTACTTTAGGGTGAAAAGCTATAACTGAGCTGAAATGATCGTTTCAAGATTCTGTACTGCTGTGTTAGCATGTTTGGTTTTCTCTTTCTTGTGGTGAGACTATTTAATATGCAGATAATTGGGCCGGCCAACCCCCCCCCCCACCCCGATGGGTTATTTACGGCAGTTCTCATGCCTCGGTGTTCTCCAATGCCAAGTTTTGCTACTGTTGATCCGTGGTCGGAGGGGCGATGCTGAGAAAAGCAGTATGATCATTATTGTCGTTCTTTTTAAAAAGGTTTTGAAGTAATAATTGTAACACTCTGTAAAATCCAGATGACTGTCTAACTGAATATTAAATGGCGCTGTTAGTAATTCGTGGGTTCGGGAAGTTGCAATATCTGTGGATGTTTTCAGACCGGCTGGTGCCATTTTTTTCTCCTCTGGAGTTGGATGAAATGTTCAGTCCGTGGCACCCATGGCTTTGGTGCTCAATTCCCTCATCTCAGTTCGCAAAATACAGTTTTGTAAAAGGTAAAAATTGGGGCAAGCCTGCCATCGGGAACACGAAAGACAAAATCCAGCTCTTTGGGAGATGCAGCCAGTCACTCCTCCTGTGACCACTGCCTTTCCCCCAAAAAAGAAAACACCGAACGCCATTACCTGTTCTTTGTTTCCCGCCCGGCTTTGATGGGGGATGTCGTGCCCTTTGGCTCCCAGAGTGAATCAGGATGGGAGGCTAACACAGGGTCCCTCTCGGGGGCCTCAGCGTGAACTTGTTACCCAGCAGCTACGTGGGTCTCATGTTTACTCTGGCGCAAGCAAAGAGGGGGCACTAGCGCCATTCCAGGGCACGCACACCAAGATGCGCACTGAAAAAGGGCGCGGCGTCGATCTGCAGGTTTGAGGCAGAGCACTTTGGACTGAGTCGCGGTGCAACTGGGCACCCCAAGCACAGGAGCGCCATCCACAGAGCAGGCTCAGTCCAGGTGGAAAGGCCCTGCTGGAACAAGCAGGACTTCATGGCTCCCTTAAATCCCCGTGAAATCGGCTGCCAAGAATGCAGCACGGAGGGGGGGAAAGGGAGGAGGGACTGGGGGGGCGTGTGGGGAATGGCTTTGCGTCTGAGGCACTCCCCGGCCCACCCCCCCCCACCGCTCCGCTTGGTCCAGGCTGGGGGATCGGCCCTTTCCCTGACCATCAGGAGCTCTCCGCCGTGGGACGCTCCGGCGTTGTTCCAGGGGAGCAAGGAAGAGCCTGGCACGTGTGCACGGCCATCGGCTGGAACAACACTGAGGCGGCAGCGGCGCCACAGCAGAGAGACCCTTGTGGCCCGGCAGGTGTGCGTTTACCTGCAGAGCGAATGTGCTCAGATGCACACACTCCCCGCTTGCCTCGCAGCAGCTCGCCACCTGGTTCTCTGGCTGCCGAGACCCGGTTCCCAGACTCGGCTAGCGGCACAGAGGATCCCGAGCCACTGAGCTGCCCAGCCTGGCGCAGCTGCTGCAGGGTGGCTTCTTTTCCGCAAGCGAGGCCTCCTGAGAAGCCACGACTGCTGGTCGGGCTGCTCAGTAGCTTGCTTTCAGGATGGCTTGCTCTGCTGTCTGAACCCCGGGGCAAGTTCATCCTGGGTTATCAGGAATGGCTAGAGAGCTGCTCTTGCCGGTGCCACCACTCCCCACGCCTAAAAGTCAAGGAGGACACCAGGGAGTGCCCTAAACGCGTTCCTTTTTAAACTTCTCCTTTCAGTTTTCAGATGCACAGAAACCACCACCCTTGGGTGGCACTTGGCTCTCGTCGCCACTGCTCTGCATGCGTGCGTGATGCGCGTGCGTCTGCTCATCCACCTGGCGGCTCTCTCACCCACGGGCCGCCCGGCAACTAAACTGGCATTTGGCCGGGGGGCGCAAGAGGCCGGCGAGGGGCAGGAGATGGTAGGCGCGTCTGGGGCAGGCTGACTCCAAGAGCAGATGAAGCCGCCTTCGAGGGGTGTGCTAGGAGGGCGAGTGGCTGAAACAGACCTTGGTAAGAGATGGATCCGGGCAGGACTGCTGAGCTGCAGCTCCGGGGTGGAAGAGCCATTCGATAAATAATTGTGCTCAGCCCGGGAAAAAATTGCAAATGCATCATGGTGTCTGGAAGGGTGCAGGAAACATGCTAAAAGGGGACAGGTGGGGGGGGGCTAAGAATTTTCTTGCTAGTAAGCTACTCCTTCCTTACTAAGGATGGGCCGGGTCCTGCAGGACTTTGCAACTAAACCGAACCGAGCCGAGCCACTCCGGTGCTGGAGGACGGCTGGGCTGCCTGATTCACCACCGAACTGGTAACCCACCAACCAGTTCGCCGTGGCTGCAGCTGCTGTGTGAACTTGCCCACCGCCTTTCCTTGCCGGGAGCGCTTTTGTTTTCCAGTCGCAAGACAGAAGTTAGAGAAGGACACGAGAGGATTGTAGATTATTTATTTTCATAGATTTTTATAAAAAATAATTATCAGATATAAAACAAAATAGCAGCAGCATCAGTCGTGAATAAAACCCTCACTTAAAAGAGGGGGCCAGATGCTCCACAATGCGAAAGGCAACCCCATATTTCTGTACCCTACAAATGAGCATTCTCTCAAATCAGTTTTCCACGCCGGCATGTGTCATCCGCTCCTCTGCCCCCATATCCCAACCCGTCAGCCCCTGCCTTGGAAAAGGAGCTGGTTTACTCCAAGGACGCTTGCTTAGAGACACGTGGAAACAACACGGTAAGAGGGTGGTTGCGGAGGGCTGCGATCCTTTTTGAAGTCTAGGAAGCCCACAGCTCCCGAAGCAGCTGCTTGAGGTGTCCAAGACACAGCTGCCGTGAACGCGGGCCACATTTTACCGGTATTTGGGGGCCTGAGAGCAGACGGCCCTTGGGATGAATCCTTACAGGGTGAAACACACCCTAACCGAGTACCTGCAGATGCAGGATTCGTGGAACTGGGTGCCTTTTATCAGGCCGACTAGCTGTTCACTCATCTCACAAGCATTTTTGGGAGGTTCAGTAGCCTCCAAGCAGAACCCCAAATTAACTGCACTGAACGGAACATTTCAAAAACACCTTTATGGGCCTTGAGAACTGGACAACTGAATGGCTGGCCCAAACCTTGTTCTCCTTACTGAATCACAGAGCATTTTTGGAAATTATCTTGCTGCAGAGAAAAGGCTGTTCTGGTTCACCGAAAAGCTGCTTGTTCCTCCCCCATATTTTCCTTTAATGTGTTGAATGAAGACAAACCTCAGGGAAACTGAAAAGCTAAATGGAGGCTAGCAGCTTGCTTGGCTTCCAGAACAGGGAAGAGACGAAGGTTGAATTTTGGAAGAAATATTGGGCTGTAGGAGCAAAAACGATTCCATCCTACACCCGTGTCGCTTACAAGCATCCAAAGCTATTTTTGCCAATTCCTCCTTCCCCTCCTGCATCAGAAGGGCCAGGAAGCCTCTGGGTCGCCTCCATCCCCACTCCAGGCCAAGCTCCACTATGAACGGAGCCACGCTGTTCTCCTACCATGCATCAACCCGGCAAGAGCCTTCCAGGATTCCTCTCCTCTCCTCTCCTCTCCTCTCCTCTCCTCTCCTCTCCACACCTGCTCTCTTTCTCCAGGCATGAGCTGGTGCACATAACCAAAATGGCTGGTCATCCCTCTCAGGAGCTCTATTTTAAATAAAACCCAACTTTGCCGAAATGGGCTGCACTTTACATGGCCAAGTCCATCGCTGAGCCTCAGGCCATTCATAGAAGCCGCAACTTTGCCGGCAACCCGTCTCCACGACCTGGTGAGCGCGTCTGACAGTGCTTCCAAATGTGCTTGACTCGTTCGCACGCAACATTTTCGGGCGCACAAAACAAAAACCCTTAGATGCACACCTAAAATAAACTAAATACTAAGCAGCACAAAGAATCACCACGCCAGGTTTGCTCAGGCCTCTAAAAGCAGCGTCCAATCTGCACAGCAGCAGGAATACCTCTGAAAAGATGTCCAGGGTTTTGAGCAGACTCCGTGGAGAACACCCAAGTAATGCGGGTGCCACGGGGGGCCCGTCTGCGTGCGAATGGAACAACAGGACAGGTGGTACAGCTCTGCAGCTGGCCTCCAAAGGTACCAGAGCGCCCACAGTTCTGGCTGGATCAGGCCGACCTGGTTGCCTCCCTCGCAAGCTAATCCCAGCTCCCAGCTGAGCCTTCCTTTTATGCACACAGCGATTCTAATCTAGATTTGTGAACACACATGCAAAGCCTGATGGGAGCAGCTACTTCAGCTTAACCCGCAGGGCACTCATGGACTCCCAGAGCGTAAGTGAGGCCTGGAGAAGCGCCTTCCCGATCCACTCTGAGCCCTGGTTTGCATTTGCGGGGAGCAGCCTGGGAGTGCCGTCTTTGCAGCCTTGGAAGGATCCCTCGGGAGGGCTCCGCTCTCCATCACAAGCACGGGGAAAGAGCCAGACAAGCCACGGCGACCGCCTCTGGCTGCCCACACAGCTCACCCTTTGCGCGGCTCCCGCTATTCCTGGCCCGGCAGTGGGGCTCAAGTCGAGGTGCTTCCCCAGAAGAAATGCATGGCTGCCCTCTGCTCCCCACCGCAGGACCGAGAGCCTTCAGGCCCCTTCGCCCCCTCCTCCCTTCCCCATCCCGCGAGAATAACACTACCTGCGTTCCTACCCAGACTCTCGTGTGTTGCAGAAACTCACAGGCAAGCCCGTGGGGAGCACTCCGGGCAATGTCCAGCCACGTTCGGCAGGGGAGGTCTGACAGCCATGGGGCAAAGGGGGTCCAGCCCTGCCTGGCATTCCAGACTGACCTGGGGGCGAGAGCTGCCGAGAAGAATCCGCAGGGGGTGCCAAGGCCTTCCTCTGCCCGTTTCTTGCCTGGAGCATCCCTCCCCTTGCTCAGCTCCTGAGCTGGAAACGAGCCCGGCTGGCAGGGCAGGCGGGGGCTGCGCTGAGGAGCTCCTGCCCCCTCCCCTCCCCAGCCCACCTCCCAGCACGGCGACTAGCTGGCCAGCATCGGCTGGCTTGGCACAGACTGCTGCCCATCCTGCCTTGGGACAGGGCCAGGTTCATCGAGATGATGCTCCGCTGGGCCATTCTAGCCCAGATCTCACGCCAGGAGATCCCTGGGAGAGGACCTGGCACACCTGGGCAGCAAACACGGCACCCTGGCGCAGAGAGCTGTCCCGGTGCGATCTGGAGCACCGGCCAGTTCTATCGTCTTCGGCAGCAAGCGCTAGCACGCAAAAGGAGCTGAGGCCCCGGAAAGGAGGCGGTTCCAAAACCTCTCTGGGTGCCCCTCCTTCAGGCTTCTCCAATGCCACCTCTGTGGGGAGGGAAGACTGCCCCCCCCCAGTGCCAAGCAGGGCAGCGCTAGAAGAACAGCTTCTCTTCCAACTCACATCCCAGAAAGCAAGCCTAGTAAATATGAACACTGAGGACCAGAAACCTGTGGGGTGTTTGCAGGTCTGCCTGGGCTCATGAGACTTCAGTGCAGAAGAGCAGGGAGCAGCTTCGCGGGCAGCAGAGGCCTCTCTACAGAGGTGGCCCGTGGCCTTGGCAAGCAGGGCGATGGCTGGGGCTTCTCCTGTTACACTGACGTGCCAGCTGGTCGCGCTTTGTACAACGGGTGGAATTGGGCGGCAACCGTCTCCCCAAACTGGGCCACCCCAGGAGGGTGCTTCTTCCCGCACTTACAGTGGGCAAAGAAGAGCTTTTTATGGGGGGCGGCGGGGTTGAAGACCCGAACCTGCAGCCTGACGCAGTCCAGCCTGGCCCTGCAAAGCCCAATGGGGCTTCTTGCAGGCACCGGCCCTCGGCATCCCCTCAGCATCTGGGAAGTCCTCCCCTTAGGTGACCCCACATTTCCTCACATACTGTACCTCACAGCAGCACATTTCAGCTTAATAAACAGCAAATAAAAATATAATATAGATTTGTAATAAAATTAGGCTTAAATATTTGCAGACAGATCGTGTTTATCTTCCCCCTTTGCTAAACCAAGCCCTAGACAGTGAAGGGGGTGGGGGACAAAATGACAACATTCAGAGCAAAGACAGTTGCAGGTGGCAAACCACGGAGACAGTAACGCAGGGAAGGCGGCCCGGCAGCCGGATCAGGGCCAGTTTGCCAACAGAACCGACGGGGCCATGGGAGGGCTTGGCTTGGGCGTCCATTCCGACGGGAAGCGAATCCAGCTGGGCCGGTCAGGGCGTGTGCTCCGTGCGCCCTCTTCCTCTCCCCACCCTCCTGCGAGAGGCCCGTGTGCTTCCGTCTGCCTCCCCTTCGTCCCTCCCCGCGCTCACACTCCCCACCGGCCCTTGTCGTTCCCACCAGGGCCGACCCGGGCAGCACAAGCCTTGTGGTCGCTGTTACTGGTTCTCCTGGGCGTCTGGGTCCCGGCAGGTGCATTCGTCCTGGTCGCAGCCGTTGGGAAATAAGACCACCTGAAGGAACGGGAGAAGAGTGTGGATTCAGGAACCGAGGCCGTCCAGGAAGGGCTCTCCCCACCCTCCGCCCAGTTGGTTCAACCATGTTTGTTACGGAAACCTTTCCTCAACTATTTGATGCTCCAGAAGTCCGTTCGTGCTACTTCCTGTTTCCAGGGCTGGGAAAGAGCCAGTCTCAGACCCTGGAAGAGCCCCTGTCAGCCAGAGAACCTTCTGTGCCAAGCCATGTTGCCCCCTCCAAATCAGGTCCGAATCAGGGGGATAAAGCGCTAAAAACAGGCGAAAGGCAAACCAACAAAAAACCCTCCCTCCACACCAGGGCCCCAATCCAGAGCAGCCCTCTGCATGTACCATTTGGCCTTTCGTGAAAATCCACACAATTCCTAGTTGGGCGAACGTCGCACCAAGGGCTGGCCTGCATCGTGTGCGATCCTCACCCACCACCTGGCCCGAGGAGGAACGTGCAAGCGCCGTCCACGTGGGTTATGCTGATGATGCAGAGCAGCCCCCCTTCCGCTGCCGAGTGCCCCAGCTCCTTACGCAAGCTGGGAGACGGCATGTCTGGGGGATGAAACCTCGCCGCGCTCCACGCACTCGGCCCGCCCCATGCCTGTCCCCAGGTTGGAGGCCCCCCTAAACAGACGCGATGCTAATTTCAGGCTGGCTGGTATTCAGCGGAAGTGGACCCTTCCCACATCGCTCCTGCTTCGCTCAGCTGTCCCGTTTCTTTTTCCAGACGTGGCTCACCAGAGGCCAGGAGTGACTGGATGCGATAACGAAGGCCAACCACTGCTCGGAAGCACCAAAACCTAGTGCCTGATGGGAAATGCATCCTGGTGGAAGCGAAAATCTCGGCTCCCGCTGTAAAGAGGCAGTGCCTGCGCTCACCTACCTTTTTGGATGAGACGGTTGAGGAGCAACAGTCGCCCCCGTCATACTGGCAATAGGCTCGGTTATTGATGGTGTCACACCAGCCGTCCGCTTGGAAAGGCTACCGAGAGAGAGAAACGAGCGTTCAGAGAGAAGCAAAGTTGGCCACCACTGGGTCAGAAACCATGAAGAATCTTGCAGCACGCTGGAATCAACCAACTGGTTACCGCGCGAACTTTTCACAGCCAGAAGAACAAGCAATGGTTCCCCAGATCAGCTTACCAAGATCAGCTTACCAGATCAGGTTACCAAGGACCTTCGATGGCAACAGGAGTCACCAAAAATTTTGAGAAGGCATTCATATGAATTTGAGTTTCGTCCCTGAAATGGCAGGGGTCTTTGAGCAACAAAAATCCAGGGACTGCAAGTAACCGCTCTGCTTCCCAAGAAAGCATTCATTCATTTGTGTCTTTAGTAATCAAAAGCAAGAACTAAGAACATTCCAATCTGTTTTGCATGTCTACCATAATGTATCCCAGAAGGTTAAAATTACCATCTCAGCTCAAAAGTAAGAGTGAGAAGTCGCACAGTACAAAAATATACCGGACACATGCCTGCTCAGAGATCAGGAGCAACGGATTGCCCGGGAATAAGTGTGTCCTGAGAGGATCCAAAATCCCCCTTCTAGCCAAGCCTCCTCATCATCCACACAAGTAACGCTTGTTGTAAGCGGGTGGCTTGTCGGGATGTATGTGGAAGGCTCATTTTCAGGATGAGGAAGTATGAGAGAGAGAGAAAACAGCTGCAATATGAACCACAAAATCTGTTCAGCTGTGAAGGCCAGGCTGTGGGCAGTGACAGGGAAGGGCAGAGCGCCAGGGTCAGGAGCTGCCTATGGGCCAGAGGCCCAGGCCAGGTCAGCCGGGCCGGGTCAAAGGCACGGAGGAGGGCAGCCCGATCTGCAGGCGCGCTGGGGGGGCAGAGCACAGCTCCAGGGTCAGTTCACCGGAGGGCTGGAGCGAGGCAGGGTCTACTCAGAGGAAGCCCGGGAGGGCAGCGAGGCCGAGACACCCTGGCGCGAGGCGGGCCGGGGCGGGGGGAACAAGGAGCCCCCGGGACCACCGCACCGCTGTGGCTGGGGGCAGCGGCGCAGGGAGGCCCCGGATGCTGGTCATGGGGTCTCCCACTGTGCTGCAGAGTTGCTCCACGGCGCGTCCTGCCAGTGCCCACGACGCACACCTGGCTCCGCGAGCACCTGCCAGGTCACGCAGGCTCCGGCCCTGACACAAGGTCTGCTTCCAGTGAGCAAATACAAAATTATCCTCCAGGTAGGTGGCCCTCACAGAACCTAAGAAAAAGCCTAACATCCTTTGTGAATACCAGATGTAATTCGCCTTTCGAGTTGCAGCTATTTTATTTCCTCCTTCCTTGCCACAGGGAATGTGCTGCAAAGGGAAATCGATCTGATCCGAGCGCTCTGAAAAAGCTCCGGCAAGCCAAGAGCAGAAGGACAGAATCCACCTCCCGAGAACAGCGAGACTCAGAGAGCAGCGAGGATTTGCTCCCGTGGAGAAAATGCCGGTTCTTGCCACACAGCGGTGCATTCAAATCATGCCTTGGTTGCACTAAACGGATGCAGATCAAACCTCCAGATGGCAGCTTCACCAGCACAGTCACACTTCGTTTTCATGCTGGGATTAGTGATCCTTCGAACCCTGTAATTACTTGGGTCTTCTGTAAAGAGGCACCCTGTGCAAGTTGAAAAATGGAAATCGAGAAGGTGACCAGGCAGTCCTCGGTGCCTCAACGGACTTGCCATACGGAGAGGTCTGCTTGCAAGCTTCTGCCAGAGCAGCCGATCACTTGGGAGGAACCAGCACACACGGTGAGCCCATTTCCACGCGACCAGCGTGCATGCAATGCTTGCACACTAATCGCATTCTCCGTGACCCCTGGTCTCATATAAATGGGCTCTTAACACTTTGGAATCCCCTGGGCAAAGATTCCAACATCCTTATCATCATCATCATCATCATCATCATCATCATCATCATCATCATCCATATTATCCATATTATTGGGCCAACAAGAAGATCACAAAAGTTGCGAAGACCTTTAGACCTTCAGATCTTTTAGGGCAACATGCTGCAAAATGCAGAGCGGGAAGCGGCAAGGGGAAAGAACAGAAGCCACAGTGGACTGCCGAGACAAACCCAGCTCAGAGCAAGACACGGTGGGTTGGTTCCTCGCTCACCAGGCCACAGTGCTGGATTCAGACGACCGAACAAGCCCCTCTGAAACAAGGAAGTTGTGTGGTCGTGGAGAATGCAAGCCTCAGTGGCCGATTTCCCCCGTCACGCGAGTCTGCCACATGCCAGGGCGGCTAGCATCACAGACCCTGCCAGGGCGGCTTCTCGTGTTGTCTGAACCCGGCCAGGGTTATCTTGCTGCTGCACCTGGAGCCCACGGCAAGGGTTCTCCTATTAACCCGGCAACAAGCCACCCTGGTCTTGGGCACGTGCCATGCCGCGAAGGGCAACGAGGGACCTCTCCGGCAGAGAACTGAGCAAGCCTCCACGGCTTCTTAGCCGACCTGGAACCTTGTGAACCAGGCGCACGTTCAGCGTCTCCAAGTGAAGGAGGGTGGTTAAGGCTGGGCCTGGAGTCGACCCGAGGGCTGCAGGGATCAAGAAAGCAGGACTGAACAGTCCTGGGCTGCAGAGGAACCGTCTTTGGGCTGCAGAGCCCCCGTGGTGCGATCGTGCGACCTTGCGCCACACCTCTCCATGCGCAGCTCTCCGGCACGTGCCCGTTGATGACATGAGGAGCTGGCGCTCCTTGGCCACTCCAGCTGCCCACTGGGACGACCGGGGATGCCGACTGCGGGAGGAAGCGCCCGTGTCCACTGCTTGGAGCCAGTATTATTCTCGGCCGTTCAACTGTTGCAAAACGGCTTTCATTTTATTATTTCCTCACTCCCCGCCTGCCGCTTCCCAATTCCTTCCCTGCCAAGAAACAACCTTGCTGAAGACACGGAGGAAACTGAGAGCGAAACACGGCCGGGTGTTGCTCCGATCCTTCTGCACGGGGCGAGTGCTTCAACAAAGGTGGGAGAGCCCGCTGGGGGTGGAAGCGAACGGGCGACCCCAGAGGCACCACTGCAAGTGGGCATGTCAAGATAGACTCTAGGATCAAGGGACGGCTCTGCTACGCGGCAGAGCAGCTTCTGGGAGAGCCCGCGAGTGGGGAGCCAGATGGCGCACATTTGCAGACCCTGCCGTGGTCAGTCATTCGCGGGCAGCCTCAGCCTCAGACAGTCTGGCGGGATGGCGGAAAGGCTGGGCGCTGGGCACAAGCCACAGCAAAACCAACGTGCCTCTTTCGGGAGCCCTGTGAAGGGAACCCTCTTCACAGCCCTGTTAATTAATGGAAGTGGTGGAGCTGGTGGTCCAGGGTCTTTCCATCTCTGGGACCGCAAGGACTTGGAGCACCTCTGGCATTAACCACGGGACTGGGCTTCCTCCAGCGGCATTTTTAAAATACCCTCATGCAAGCGTAAGAATGTAAGAGTAGCTCTATTTGGTCGGACCAAAGGCCAGCCTAAACCGGTGCACGATCGAACTGTGCCTGGCATTATGAACAAGGTGGAAAGGCCTTGGTCTGTTCAGAATACATGGCCGCCCCATTTCACTGGGTCTTTGCATTCTGAGGAGCACCAACAGTTTCTCTTTGTACCTTCTGGAAATTCAGAGGCCCTCCCGCTGTCTCCAGAACACAAAGCATCAGCTCCTGCTCTGGATTCTGTATCTGCCAGCCCAACCTCTAATCCCAGCACTGCTCATTCAGGAATGCTACGGCATGGCGGAGCCAGAAAAGACACGGAATCCAGTTAAACGGGGAACCGCAGGACTGGCGGTCATGCTCTTTCGTGCAGTGCAACTCTTGCCCAAGATCTACTCATTTTAGTCAATTTAAGGTCATCTGCAAAGTTAAGGTACCCATTCATCCTTTTACTTATTTCGGTGCTTCCACAAGAGAGCCTTTCCCTTGATCAAAGCAAAAGCCAAAGCCAATGGAGGTGTAAGACACTGGCCCGGTTTACATGAGATGGCAAGCCAGAGATTTTTTTTAAAAAATGTCTTAGCATGAACAAGCAAGCGTGCTTCTGTGCTGGGCTGAGCCTTCCCACTTAGCTCCTCCGAGGAGAACACCTCCACAAGCCAGGGACTCTGTCCATGGTTTGTGAGAACTGCTCCCTTTCCAAGGAGATCAAGACCAAAGCTTTCTAACTCAAAGGTTTATGTTAAAGCTGGTGAGCTACACGGGGTTCGCTGTATAAAAGAAGAGTCTTGCAGAAAGACAAAAGAAAACCAGCTAAGTTAGTTTTAGGGCTATTGGGGAAAAGCAGATTAATGATGGGAAGTTGATTCTCAACGGAATACCTTTGCTCCCTTCCAAAACCGAGCAAACCGCACCTCCGAGGTGGCTCTTCCTGTCTTGGGCCAATTGCCTGGAGTGCCTGAAGCGTCCCAATCATTTCAGCCCCCATAACCTCAGATTAAGGCTGCTAGGCCTGCCCTCTCCACGTCGGCATATGACACTTTTTCACGGAAAAGTGGTCCGATTCTCAGCAGCTGCCTGGCTTGCCTCTGGCTCCACCAGCCTGGGCCATTCAGCTGCTGGTTTTGGCTATCTCCCCTCTTGCCTGGCTCAGAACTTGTTCCCACCGCCTCTGTGGCTCTTTTATAGAAGGAGAGTCTCCAGTGGGCACCCATCAGTAAGCCAGACTGAGAACTCCGGCATCTTCTGCTCCTAGCAAGCCAGGATCATAAACCAGGGTTTGTTCTTGGCTTATGGCTCCAGATCATTACCAAAGGCAAGGAAGAGTTCCTGGTTTCGAGGGACAGAGTTCCAGTTCCCTGCAACCACTCCTGCTTCCAGAAGGTGCCGTGGGAATGAACCAGCGGCCTGCAGCATCTCGCCTGTCCATTCATGGCAAGCCAGAATGGGGAAAAAGCTGGATTATGGTGACTTCCGAATGCAGCTATTTTCACTCCCTCTATTGCGCTCGTAAGCCAGGCTAACACAAAACCTATTGCAAATACCTTGCCACACACCCTTTCTTCAGAACAGGTTACAGTTCAACCCCCCAACGATTAAACAAAACAATTAAATCCACCTTTCTTCTTCTTTTCTGCATACTCTCACAGAGCATGGGAAGAGAGGAAGAGAGTCAGCTCGGGGGTTGCAATACAGGCTGCACCTGTTCACAATGCCCTTGGCAATTTTGTCTGCTTTGTCTATTTTGCCCACTTCAGTTTGTTCTACTAGTTTTTTTCTATTCCACATTGTTCCTATGCATTTGTATATGCTAAGAAAATAAAATTTTTTAAAAAATTTAAAAGCCAGCTTTCTTGTTAAAAAGAAGCATAGGAAGGGGCCTGCTCCCCCGGAGCAAGATTTCCCTTTGCTGAGCTGTCAGCATCTGCAGCGGCCGCCTGCTGCTGTCCCGGGCCTCTTGGCGTCAGGAGTGTTGCTGAGAGCCCCCCGTGGTGCTCAGAGGGCTCCCACTGCTCCTCCCCCTGGGTAGAAAAGGTCTAGAGCTCAGTGCCAGGGTCTGAGCAACCACCTTCAGGACAGACGGGGTGTGTGTGTGATATCATATCATCATCATCATCGCCGCACTGCATTTACACCCCGCCCTTGCTAAGAACCCAAGGTGGCTTGCACAGCAGGGTTCCCGAAGGCGCTTCATAGCCGAATGAGGCCCAGAGCCATAGGTCCTGGGCCCCCAGCACCACCCCACATGGCTCTCAGCACACCATCCGTGTCACGCCTGCCCAGTCGGACCTCCATCCGGGATGTGGGCAGCTGGGCCCGGTGTTTTTCACCTTTGGAAAGCTCCACCTGCCGTTCCAGCCAGACCAGGGCAGGCTAAACGGGGACCCACCACAGCCCTGCCGTTTCAAATCTCTTGCCAAGCCGGTCCTCGCTCAGGCAGGCCGAGGACAGACGGGGCCGTGGAAAGCAAGCTCCAAAGCCACAGCAGCCCCCTGACCTGCTTGGCCTCTGCCCAGTTTACACGCGGGCTGAAAGGACACGCTGGGCCACGGAGGAGCTCCCAGGCTTTGAACCGGCCCCAAGGCGAGGGCTTTATGCCTCGGGTGCTGTGGCGCTTTGCTCCCGGCCCAGGTGGACGTTCAAAACAGCCTTCATGTCTCCTGGGCATCTGCCAGGAGACATCCTGACGGTGCATAAACAGAGCAGCCCATGTAGGAAGATGAATGGGCAGGAAGAGGGGGAAGGAGGGGCTGAAGCAACAGGAAGAAGAGAGACCGAGGAGGGACAGAAGGCAGGGCAGTGCAAACAAGGCTGGCCGCAGGAGCGGACTCCACGGAGGGAGAGCGTCTGCAGGCCGCCCCTGCCCATCCGTCACCAAGGCGACTGGCAGCCCGGGAGGGGTCGAGCCTTCCTCTGGCCCTCGTCTTCCAGCCTTCTCACACTTCGGGTGCTGGGAAAAGTCAGAACAGGGTTGCCTACATGTGCCTTTGTGCTATACAATCAACCCTGCGCCCCTTTCTCAGAAAGCACCCCGATTCCAAGCCAGGCCACTGTTTGGCATTTGCTGCTGCTGGGAGAGGTGGGAGCTGACGGTGGCTTCCCCAAGCAGCTGCCAGGGCTCCAGCTTTGCTGATCGGGAAGGGCCGATGAGGCTGCCAGGCTAACAGCACTGCAATCGCCCTCTTTGTCGGCATGCAGACCCACAGCCATCCCTGTGCCTCAGTGGGCCCTATGTCATCTCCTGCGGCCAAAGGCCACTGTACTGAGCCCCCTCTGCAGACCTCTCGCCTTCTTCTGGCTGTTCCCTTATTTCGTCATCAACGGCCCAGCTGCTGGGCCCACGTGTCTCCGAATCGATAAGACACTCTGCGTATGCTCTAAAAGCCTGCAGCTGGCGGTGAGTTCCACTACCTGGTGGCCGTAAGTAAGTGATCGCCCAGGGGGCCTCGGTGATCTCACCATAAAAACGCCGGGGTTCAAGGCGAACGGGGCCTTTCCTGGCGGAACCCGGTTATCCTGTCTCATGGCTGCCACCAAGGCTTCCCATCATGGGAGACTCCTTTCTGGGGCCACGGTCAGGGGATCAGTGGCTGGCACAGGGCTCAAGGGGGAAAGCAGCCGGCCGCGGAGTGCTAAGGCCCTCCTCACTGTGGCTTCCGTGTGGGTCGTCCATCCACTGTTTTGTGGCCGAGAAGCAGCAACCGGCTTCCCAGCCCCACGACTGCCACTGTCCCCCGGCAGCGTCGATTCTGAGCATCGAAAGATGCATAATCCACTTTCCCTGGGTAGACCTGGGAAGACACCCCTGGGAGGGCGGACATAATCAAAAAGGCGGCCGGAAGCCCCGCACCCTGGGAGAGCCACACAGGGGCGCACGGGCTCCCGGGCACAGGTGGACCGGCCGCCTGAGGTCCTCGCACGGCTGTCCCGGGGCACCGCGCAGGCCACCCAGATAAATAGCCAACACCCTGGGAGCTCAGCCAGGGGCAAGCGGGCCGGGTGCGGCTTGTGCGCCCCAGCCGGCCACCCCTCCTCGGCCGTGGAGCAGGGCAGATCCGCTCTTCCAATGGGGCACTGTGCAAGCAAAGGAGCTCCCCAACGGGCAGAGGGGCTCTGCAGCCGCTAGGAGCATGCAAAGCGGCTTCTCCCTTCCTTCTCCGGCCAGCCGCCAGGTCGCTCTGCACTCTGGCCCGCTCTCCACTCCCATTCTATTTCAGTGCCTCGCTCTCCCTCCACTCTGCCGTCTGGTTTTCTTGCTGTCAAGGCACTGCCGCCCCTCCCTCCCGAGCAGCTTTCCAAATGCCTCCCCCTTCTCCCCCTGCCCCCCTTGGGGTTTGCAGATGCCTCCCTCCTCGCTCACTGGCTCGCTAGGCGAAGAGAGGCTGAAAGGGGCAGAGGGATTACTAGGCGGGGGGGGGGGGGGAGAAAAGGCGCCCTTCATTCTGCCTCCAGACCCAGAAGAAAGAAGCACCAGAACCAATCCAGCGGACCCGGCCAAGTCACCTGTGGGGGTTTGTTCCAGGTTAGGCCAGGGAGTCTTTCCAGAACCACACACTGCAAACGGCAGGTCTGTATCTTTATATTAAGGTTGGCGGGTCCTATCAGCTGGTGGCAGAGTCATCGCTCCTGGAATGACACGTCCCAGAAATCCCTGGCTACTGAGAATGCCGATTAAATTTCCCGAGGCTTCCCTCTTCCCAGCACAAACCTCACCGTGTCTGAGTGCTCCGTTTCCAGACTCCTCAACAAAGCGGGCTAGGATCCCTCTCACCCAGCAAACAGTGTCAATTTCTGGTTACGGTACCGCCGTGGTTAGCGTTAGCCGTCGTTCAAGGCACACAGACACAGCTCTTGATGAAGTCAGCGCTCTCACGGGGAGGCTGGGAAGGATCCTGAGGGCCCCCCAATCTCTCAGGCTTCTCCGGGCAAGGCAGTCACTGTGCCCCCATGCTTCCACGCTCACAGTGGTTCGCAGGTGTTTTACAAGGCATCGTCCCGCCCCAGGGCTCTCCTGTCCTTGGCAATCCTTTCCACACCCTTTTAAATTTTAGCTCAAGGAAAGGAGGCAATTCTTTTCCACGAGCAAAAGGCACCAGAGCAAAAAGTGGGCAGCTCTGTCATGCCACCTTGTGGCTGTGCAATGGAACTTGCAGAGCGGTAGAAAAGGAAAACCGCGGGGGAAGAAGCCGAAAGTACGATAAAGGGACAGGTTAAGTGCCTCGGGCACAGAAGCCCTTTGCCACCACAAGAGAGCAGGTCTCCGCGGGACCTAAACGGCCAGATCGGTAGACCTGCTGTCCCATACCAGATAGCGCCACTGGCACTGGGAGGCCACGAGTGCCGTTCCCGTGGGCAAACAGGCGCCTCACATTTCTGCCTCCCAGAGAGGAACTCCTCCCGGACAACCCTGCGTCACGCCATCGACACACGGCAGCTGGAACAAGGAGGCTCCGACACCCGGGACCCCCTCGGCGCAGGCGTGTGCCCGCAGGAGCGGCCTACCTCGCAGGACGCGATGCAATGCATGGCTTTTGGATCTGGATGCCACTCCAGTCTTCCAGTGCAGACCAGACTCTGAAGAGACAGAAAAGAAGATTCATGGGGACCCTACAGGGGTATATTCATCTGGCCGAGGACACAACCCTACGCATGTTCAGAGAGAGAAAAGTCCCAGAAACTCCCAGCCAGCCCTGTGGCCAAACATGCATAGGATCGTTTTTATCCCAGGCAGATTTAAATGTGCATCAGCGTAAGTATTCCTTATTCCCTGAATGGCCAATGAGCGATTCGGTTCTGCAATAATGACCTTTAAAAGATTCCACTGGTGAAGAATTTAAATTTCCACTTAAAATCGTGCACCTCGATTGCAATTTAGGTCTCACGGTTGTGGAGATCAATATGGAAAGTATTGGTGATGGATGCAAAAGCAGGAGCTTCTATAAGGTGCTTGTCTACGGATCCCTTCACAAAGGCCTCTGGATAGCCTCATTCCATAAACTGTTTGTTGTTCTTACACTCCTATCTCATTTATGTATTTATTGGATTTTTATCCACTGCAATAAGTCTTCCTGAGCAGGTTTAGCACCTTCTCACATTCTAGAACCAAAATTTGCAAAACTCCAGGTAGTTTTGTAACATGCACTTTTATCAGTCTGACAGAAACCCAATCTTATTTGCAAATTTACTAAAATGTATTCTCCGCAGGGGATGGGATCCTTCTTGGGATGGCATTTGGATTTCTTGTGGGGGGGGGAATGCATAATTAGTGAGTACAAGGCTTCTAATCTAGTTCTGGAGAGATGAAACTGTCCATTAAGCTGAATGCATCCTGCAAAGAAAAAGCCAAAATGCACACACACTGTCAACACATGTGCCTATCACAAATCTGTATTTTATTGTGTGAATATGGTATGACACACACCCGACACACACGACTCCCTGCTTGTAGACTACATGTTTGTTAACTTACCTGGGCATCTAATTGGTTCAGAAATGCCTGAAGGGCCTTTGCTCTCACCCGATTCAAGAAAAGAGCCAGGATCACTTACACAAATATATTGTTTTCGTGTTTTCGGCAGCACCAGGAAACAGAAACCTTTGGGAGGAGTACTCAGCAGGAAAAGCTGTATGCCTGCAACAGCTAAATGTTTTCTTGACAAATATCTACTCAACTGAAGCTGCTAGTTCCTACCCCAAAATTAAAAGGTGCAGAGGCTGGATCTAAGTTGCAACCTCTTCATTTCTGTCAACCTGCCTTTGCTTAGCCCGGTCCAGTTCGGTGGAGGATTCTGAAGTTCTCCAGTCCCCTTTGCTGGCTGCCTCACCCCACTCCATTCAGTACGGCAGGTGCCCCTTAAGAGCCAAGAGGGTTCAAGTTGCCACAAAGTGTCGGAGACAATCAAGCCCAGAAGCGAATAAAAAATGCACAGGGGGACCAAGAAACGGAGAGAGAACGTGCAGTTTGGGGACAGCTCCTGGCAAGGGAGCAACACTTGGTTTCACAACAACTCGCCTGCTCCCCGTGGCCCTCTTGCTGCTGTCTTCCCGTAGCCCTCCCCACCCAGGACACCTCCACATCATGAAGGGGGTGGGGGCTGGAAAGAGAGTACTTCTCAAAGGGGGAGAACCCCAGCTCAAGGTCACCTTCCAACTCAAGGCTCTGCGCCCCACAGAGCGCTGGCGGAGGGCTGCCACGGGAGGCCACCCTCCCTTGCGGAGACGTGTCCTCTCTCCGGCTGCGGCCTTGATTCAACTTGACACACAGCAGAGTCCAGAGGCGCAAAGCTCTGCCTGCACTTCCCGAAAGTTCCCAGGAGGAGTGAGGCGTCTTGGCCGGGAACACTGGCTCCCGAAGCACTATCTGCTTCAGTTTCTCCCTTCTTTGTGCCTTCAGCGTGCTTAATTTGCAGAAATATTTACCTCAACAGACCCAATTCAGGGAAAACAAAAAAACTATAATATTTGAAGCATTTCAGCCATTCCACTGAGAGGAATCAGGATGATATTGTCAAAACTTGCAGTTAGCAAGAAATTGGAAACTGTGGCCAAAATTTCAGGAGACCAAAACCAGAACATATCAAGACAGCTTGGAATGGAACTGCAGCTAAATAAAACACGAATCGAGAGTTGTTTCCAAACCAATAGTCTTGCCACATTTCATTTCACCTCTTCCTCCAACAATACATTTTGTGTTTGTCCCTTCTTATGCATATTATATGCATTTCTTTTCCCAGAATTGCGAGCTTGGAAGGAAGTCAAGCTCTGATCCAGCTGATGCACAGTTCCACACCACAGCCAAGTGAGAAATCTACAGCGTATTTGCACATTCAGTTCCTTCCTTGAAAATAGTGATTACAGGAGAGAAGGACTGCAAGCCACTGGATTGCCTGCTTTATGCAACGGTTTACAACCATTCGCAACCATTGCTCCCCTTCTCCAGCTCCTCTGATGGTCGTTTGTCTCCACTGCAGAACTTCCTGGGTGATCCCCACTATAATGTGCCACATGCTAGAAACAGGGAACCACGATGCTAGATAGCCACAGCTGTGTTGCCACCGAATGCGAGGCGCTGGATTGGGTCCACCCTTACGTTCCTGAGCAAGTACTATCAAGCATCAAGACATCCTTATGAAGTAAGCTTTTATATGCAGCAGCCAGTAGGACGAAGCCGTTCCAAGCGCAATCCGAAGGACTGCAGCCTTCCTTAGAAACCCCTGCGGCATCAGAGGACATGTGATTAATGACAGCAGGTTGTTTATCACTTTCTGCATGAAACAGGAGGAGCCGCTATGGCCATAAACCCCTCGCAGCCCTTCCCAAAGAGCCGCTTCTCCTGCTGCTTCACTGTCGCCTCCTCTTAGCTTCCCTCCTCCATCATCCTCGTGTTTTTATTATCTCTCTTTTGCCTAAACTGGCCTAAAGGGATGGAAAAGTACATCGGTTCAGAGAAGAATCCAAAGCTGCCTGTCAAGACTTTCCATGGACTAAGAGCAGTTCACCACACAGAGATTTTAAACTAGAAAAACCTCCTTCTTGGTCCCGGGCCATTTTTCCTTCTTACCCGGACTCTGGTGGGCTTCAGCCTGTGGTCCATGGTATCGGCAGTGACGTTCTCAGGCAGCACCACAGGGTCTCTTGGAAGAATGAGACAGGAGGGGATGCACACAGCCCCTGCGGTGGAGAAACCAAACAAAGAATGCTGTTTTCCCAAGTGGGACCATGAGAGTCTCTTGGGCGTCAGAAGCCTTGGCAAAGAACGAGGTTCTTCACATGGCGGCTCGTGTGAGACTCTGGAACGACACACCAGCAGTGTTGCATGTGCCATGCAGTTTCTGACAGATTTGAGCAGCTTGCTCAGAACTAGGAGAATCTTAATGTGTATTTTATTGAGAGAGAAAGGTTCCCCACGACTGACTGAAGAGGACAGTCTCCAAAGAGTCCTGACTCTTCCACTGTATCTCACGGAAGAGAAACTGGGTGGACGCCAGCAGTCCGGATGGCATCCTTTCCCCCAGTTCCCTCGCCAGCACGTGCCTGCACACCGCACGATCACATCCCCTGAGCATCCCGCTTCCACCCTGCAGCTTTTGTTTACTTCCATTTTTCTCCCCATTCCCTTAAAAAATAAACCTTGGGAGAAAAACATCTCAAAAGAAACCCCACAGCCAAGAAAGGATGCTGTGCTAAAGCTATATAAGCAGGGAAAGTCATTTCTTTCTGCCAGCATCATTACAGGATTTGTGCTTTTTTGTGTGTAGGGAGAACGGAACAGTGGGACCGGCATCGGAAGGGCCTCCGTGAGGAAAGGTGCCTCTCAGACCTTTAAGACCTACTCTTTGTAATAAGAAGGAGTTAATTCTCCCACCAAGATGGACTGGACTGCAAACATCTCATTTTGGCAAGACGGTGCCCACTGCATGCTCGCTGTGTTCCCCCTTGAGGCTGCAGCTATTAATGCTTGGGATTTCTGAATAAAGCCCTCACAATTCCTGTGGTCCAAAACACAGACAGAAAGATGGTTGCCCCTTCTGGCTGGGAAGTTCCTTTGCAGATCACATGCTGCGGGACTCAGCTTTCCAATGTGCAGCAATGCGATTTGTTCTAACACTGGCACTTCAAGCTGCATGCCAGGGATCGGGCAGCCAAAGGATTTGCTGCTCTGCACTGAAGACATGCAAGGTCAAACTGTCCAGCGCTCGCTAGGTGGGATGCACCAGCCAAGCGCAGGCCCAGGAACAGCCTTCAAGTGCCCTTTCCGCTTCCATGGCGGGCGTGTCGTGAGCGGAGCTGGCCGGAGCTGGGGTCAGACTAGATGGCCTGGGAGACCCCTTCTGACTCGCCTTGTTTCTGCGTTTCTGTGTAGTACCTACGCAGCTCACCCTTTTCCCTCTGCAAGGAAGCATCTTTGCCATCCCCATCAGCCCAAGGAAACCTGTACAAGGGCAAAATTCTACGCCTGAAGGGACAGAAAACCAACCCTTTCCTGGACCATCTCAGGTGCCTAGTCCTCAAGCTGGCCATTCCTGCTGCAACTCAAATGGGTCCCCGTCCCCTTTTCACAGTTACTACACAAAGAAGCAGTGACTGCTTCCAATGAAGATTGCATTATGCTCATAATGAACTAGGTGTCTTAGGAAACTAAGAGAAAAAGCAAGACCGGAGTCATATTTGGCACCTTCTGAAGTTTGCCTCTTTGCTTGCTGGCCTGAAGTCGGCATTGCCCTGTTCTGCTTTTTGTTTTTCCAGCAAGTCACTTTCCCTCAGCCTAACGCACCTCCGTGGATTCTTGAGAGATAAAATTTGGAAGGCCCCCATTTATTCCATCCTAAGCTTCTTGGAGAAAGACTAGGAAACAAATGTGATAAGTAAGTTATACTGATTTGTTGATTCTCCTGTTCTTTCTATTTCTGCAGAATGAATCATCTGAATTCAAGGCTCTCCTGTGGGTACCAATCTTGTGGAACGAATTAGAGGAAAATTATTTTCCTGACCAGTTTCTTGTCACCAGAAGAAAACACAGGAAGTTGAGGGGCTCCTGATGGGTTACACCCGAGAGCACTTAAGAGAGTTGGCCGGGGTTCTCTCACGCCTGCTGGCCTCCATTTTTGAGGCCTCGTGGAGAACGGGTGACATTCCAGAGGACTGGAGGGTGGCATTAGTGGTCCCAATGTTCAAAAAGGGTAGTAGAAGGGACATGGGGAATTATAGACCGGTTAGCCTTACGTCCATTGTAGGAAAAACAATGGAAAGGCTCATAATAGCGAGAGATCTAGTGATGCTAGATAGGGAAGGGAGGCTGGCAGCCACACAACACGGCTTCCGCAAAAACAGGTCCTGCCAAACCTTGTGGAATTCTATGACAAGGTTTCGAGATGGCTGGATGGAGGGGATGCAGTGGATGTGGTTTACCTGGATTTCAGCAAGGCCTCTGACAAAGTGCCCCATGATATCCTGGTGGAGAAACTGAGGAGTTTTGGGATACACCAGAGCACTGTCCGGTGGATTAGGGCATGGTTGACTGACCCAAAGCAGAAAGTAACCATTAGTGGGGAATCATCGGGATGGCTGCCAGTGACAAGCGGGGTCCCCCAGGGCTCTGTCCTGGGGCCAATCCTGTTTAATCTTTTCATCAATGACATGGAAGAAGGGGTGAACAGTCTGCTGATCAAATTCGCAGACAACACTAAAACTGGAGCAGTGGCCACAACTGAGGAGCAGGTACTCCAGATCCAAAAGGATCTGGACAGACTATGGAAGTGGGCAGGAGACAACAGGGTGGCGTTCAATGTGGATAAGTGCAAGGTCTTGGGGCATAGGAATGGGTGTCATAAGTACAGGTTAGGGGACAAGTGGCTGGAGAGCAGCACTTGTGAAAGGGACCTCGCGGTGCTGGTTGACTGCAGGCTGAACATGAGTCAGCAGTGTGATGCGGTGGCCAAGAGGGCGAACACCACCCTTGGTTGCATAGTCAGAAGTGTGGCTTCTGGATTGAGAGAGGTATTACTACCACTCTGTACGACTCTGGTGAGCCCACAACTGGAGTATTGCGCTCAGTTTTGGGCCCCTCATTACAGAAAGGATGTAGCCAGCTTGGAGTCAGTGCAGCGTAGGGTCACAAGGTTGGTGGCTGGTTTGCAGGGGATGCCGTATGAGGCGAGACTGAGGGAACTGGGTCTCTTCAGCCTGGAGAAGAGGAGACTCAGAGGGGATCTGTTGGCGACATGCAGGTATGTGAGGGGGTGTCACACGGAGATGGGTAGAGACCTGTTCTCCCCTGCAGAGGAAGGCAGGACGTGCTCCAACAGAGCAAAGCTCAGGGAGCCAGGGTTCCATTTGGATGCCAGGAAGCAGTCAGGACCCCGAGGGTGTGGAATGGGCTTCCACAAGAGGTGGTTGAGGCCCCATTGGTGAGGGTGTTCAAGGATAGACCAGACATGCACATGGTGGGCATGTCGTGAGTGGAGCCGGCTGGAGCTGGGGGTCAGGCTAGATGGCCCGGGAAGCCCCTTCTGACTCACTCTGTTTCTATGTTTCTATATTTTAACAATACACTTATCAACTGGGATATGTGACCAAGCTTGTGGGTCACATGCTGCAGTTCTGATGGAGTGCAGAAAGCCCACAGAACAGAGGGCTTGCAGAATTTCTCAGTATCTCAGCTTTCTTTAAACCAGCACAGCTTGTGCTGCAAATATGTAGCAATGCCACTGAAATTTCATAAGCTACACACGTTTCCAAATTTAAAAATTTAGTGGTTGGTGAGGATTGGCTTCAAGGCCCCATGTAGCACTCGGCCTCTTCCCACACTGAAAGAAATTGGAATAAATGATGCTCAGTGCAAATACCTCACATTATTTATACAGGAACCCAGTTTTGCTTCCCTTCCATTCCTCCTGTACTGCCTTTTGCTGTTTCCCCTAGGACTTGCATCTCACATGACCTCCATTTTCTCTCCCTTCCCAGAAGTGTTCCGCCTTGGCTCTGCACTTCAGCCTTCCTGTTGTTTGGGACAGATGTTTTACAGATGCAGAAGAGAGGTGTTTTCGGACCTATTGCTTGCTCAAGGCACCTGTCTACAACCCAAGAACACCTGACTTTTGCACTGCAGGAGGAAAATCAGAAGTATATATAGCATTGCTATTACGCAAATATCAAACAAGCTTCATTACGTGGCAGCAGAAAGCAGCACAAAAAAGGCCAAGGTTTTATTCACTGCCAACCTTCTGAGAAAGAAACGAACTCAGCCAAGGATGGGGGAAAGCTCTCCTCGAAGAATGAGGAAAAGGGATTGGCAGGGAGGGGTCCGCGGAGACGGTTAATCAGAGAGTGACCTTCTTACCAATTCCATAACCTTGCTCACACTTGTACTCCACTGAATTAAGCTCTTCGGGGGGCGAACATTCCCCTTGTAGCTCTTCACACAATTTAAATTCCTCCGACCACAAACCATCTTTAGTGCAAAGGATAGCAGGCTGCAGCACAACGAGAAAGTAACTCTTCGTGAGACACAAGGAATTCAAAACCGCTCTTATGCTGCCAGACTCACGATGGGAAATGCCAACCCACATTCCCCCATCCAGGGTGACTTTCACAAAACCAGCACTAGTCGTCGCTTCCAAGGCTGGCGTCGTGCACATTTTTATTGGTGTTCCAGTAATGGGTTTGCAGAAAGACACCTCTGACCCCACGGCTTTCGGTGCTAACTTTATAGGCTCAAAGGGGGAGAGATTCGCTGGTAGACTAAACCCATTTTCAACTGCAAATGTCTTGCGGGAAGTGTGTGTGTGTACATATCCTTCTGTCTTCCAATACACACATTTGTCTTCTCCCTCAATCATATGATTGATTAGAAATGCAGAAGCAGAGAGAGTGAGACTATGGGTACTGCCCCATCTCATTCATTGGTTCAGAAGACACCTAATGCTTCCGCTTTTCCCACGATCCTCTCTCTTTTCTTCCATCCTGTTTCTTTCTGCACTGAGAAAAGATGGCGATTTCCCCGGTGTGGGGGCTCTTACAGGTACACAGCACCTTCTAGCTGGTTGTTCAAAGATGCCTCCATCTGGAAGCACCCCAAATGTCTTGACTGCACCCATGAGTTGAACAGTGGCGCGCTTTCCCATTCACGGTGGGCAAAAGCCACTCCAGGGAAGGGAAGGGGTGCTCACCTTTATGCACTCATGATCCCCCCTCCCCCACTGCAGGGGTCCAGCTGCCCTCGCTTTACTAGAGAAGGAAGTCAAGTTCCAGAAATATTGGCAAGCTCGGCCGCAGCACACAGCCCAAATGCTGTGGAATGCAGGTGCCCGAATGCCCCCGCCGAGGGAGATCGCCGACTCGCCACTCGGCCACAGAAAGCCGCCCGCCGTACCTTCATGCTCTGCAGGCCACAGGCCAGGGTGCACTGGCTGTCCAGCTCGAAGCCGTTGGTGCAGTTGTACATTCCCTCGAAGACGGGCGGGGGCGGTTTGCACACCACGGGGACACAGCCGCCTTCCTCCCAGAAGCCACTCTCCAGGCAACGGATGCTGAGGATCTTCCTGGAGGCGGGGGACCAAAGACACAGGAAAAGGCCGCTGACCACACCTGCCCCGGAAACAGCTCCCAGGGCCGGCACGAGTGCCAACCACCCCGCAGCGCGTGCAAGGGGCTCTGAGCGGGCAGGCCCACAGCCCTCCAGGCACTGCTTTCTGGCTTCAGGCAGACCTCCCCTCCCGCCCGGTCAATGGGATCCTACGAAGCGGACCGATGTGCGGGCTGCAGCACTGCCACCCACAGGCGCTCTTCTCTGCCAGGATGCCCAAAGTGGTCTGGTTCTCAGCTCAGAACCTGCGTTTGAATAGCTTTGAAATGCACATTTTGAAAGACAACGTGTTCAAGGATGTGTGCTTTCGGGAGAAGGCATGTATAAGCGTGTACTTTGAAAGAAAAGGCATTTCAGATGTATTTGTGCGGATTTAAAAATACCGATTCACAGAAATAAGGTGGGAAAGAATTATAGGCAGACATATCGACCTGCAAAATGGATCAGAAATTGCCAAACCATCCATTCCTAAGTGCAGCGGCCAAATTCCTTGAAAAGCTTTCATGAAAGTGAGAAATACACAGACTGTTTGCTATCACCCAGAACTTCCTTCTGCCACTCTGCAGACTTGGTTCCCCACCCCAGTTGTCCCAGCTTTCCATAAATATCGCCAAACTGTAAGCAGAGGTAGGAGATAAACATTCTCCGAGATGCGCGAGCCAAATGGCTTTGCTGCCCTCAGGCTTCGTGTTGCTGCCATGCGAATGCTCTCGCCAGCCTCTGGTTTGCCCAGTAAAATAAGCCAAGCAGAGGCTTGTTTGCTCGCTTGCTTGTTTTTGGAACGTATAACCTGCGTCAACCGTTCTAAATCGGCTTGAGAAGCCAGGGCAAGAGAGCGAGCATGTGCGAACAACACGTGCTCTGCCAGGTTCCGCTTGCGCGCAAGTCGACGCCTCCTTTGTTGGCCATCCCAGGCCCAGAGAAGGAAATGCCTGCGCAAGAAGCAGGGATAAACCAAACACTTGGTCCTTTATTGCCAATAAAATACTTCCCAGATAGGCCCAATCCTTCCTTCGACACGCTGCATCTTTTTGCACTAGGTGCCAATGGGGGAAAACCTAAATGCTCACATTTCGCCTACCCTTCCTTTGCCAGTCTTCCGATATTAAGGGGAAGGGGTCCGAGGTTTTGAAAAGGAATTATCTGTAGGAGCAAGTGCATCAGTTGGCACTAGCTAATGTATCTCACCTCTTCCATCCGTTTGGCACATGTTCCACCTCTGGTCAGCACAAAAATTCAGCCCTTCTTGTTCGTTAACACAGACTCACAGCTTGACACCCAGTTTGTGGTTCCTACTGTATCCTAAGGAGCAACCCACACAACACTGAAGTTCCAGTTTTCAAGACCAATTCCCAGAGTTCAGCAGGCCTCCCAGGATGGGTCCCCACTGCTTCGGAACAGGTAATGCCTACGCTACAGCTAAGCTCCCTTCCCAGTGCTGACGTCCGCCTGTTGCCTCCCTGGAACCGTGGAAAAGCCAAGGCTGCTTCGATTCAATTGCACAGCCAATCCAGCTGGAACCCAACCAGCCACTCTGTCCGCCTCTCCTCTTCTCTCCCATCCAGTTGCTCCTTCTTTCCCCAACACAAACCTACTTCTACACCAAGTCACTGCCTGCCCTCTTTGTTCCGGCAGTCCTGTACTTCTGCAATACTATATTGAGTATCCTACCCCAATCCTGTCTTAGTGACGATTTCTCTACTTAGTGACCACAAATTCCAGCCAATTACTGAGACATTCAGTTCAAGATCCTAGAATGTGTCCACCCAGATACACTAGTTGGTAACAGCACAATGGTTTTGTACGTCAGAACCTAACACTAAGCTTCCATAAAGGAGCTAATAATGTAGAGTGTTCAGAGCATTTCATTGAGCACAATGAGCAATGGTCAGAGATTCTCAAAGCTGCAGCCCAAAACATATGGAGGCAACCAGGCAACCTGTAAATCACTGGAACAGGGGTTCTGCTTGCACAGATACTCTTCCCAGGAGTAGCAAATCCAAAACAAGGCTCTACCTGCAGCATTAAAAAGGAGTATTTAAAAAATGCACGTATGCCATGCACAAGTAACCATGCCCAACTGCTGAATCCACGCCGTTTACGCCCAGGGCAAGCCGCAGCCTTGTTTGGTGCAGAGCCCGAGCCGACGGGCATGGAATGGCTCCGCGCGAGCGCATCCAGCCGTGCCCACCCCCACGTGCGGCACATTCCACAGGAGAGGGCCGCTCGCGCTGGAGCCTCGTGCCTCCTGAGGAGATCATATTCCCACAAGGAGACCGTTCCACTCTGCATCCTTCCCAACAAGGCCCCCCCCCCCCTCGGATTCCCATCCAAATCCCTGTGAAACCAGGCAGGGGTTACTGTTACTGCGCCTCTCTCTCTTCGTCATCCCAAAACTATCAGCTTTGGCTTGTGCAAAGGGGCCTCGAGCAAAGCCTGCCTCCTCGGGCCTTTGTCATTTTTGTGGTTTTCCCCTGAATTCCATCCAACTCATTAATATCTCTCTGGTAAGGGGAAGAGATTCTTTGGCCAGAAAATATGGTAACCACATCTTCTGTGCTGGAACAACACTGTTTAACTTTAAGTATTTCTTAGGAAAACAGAAATGCTGGGAAGACTGTCCGTTCGCTCTGCTACCCTGGTCCATTACCTGTGTGCCATATATTTCCAAGGAAGGCATTGGCACTCAAGTAACGAATGTACCAAAGGCAGATCGAGAACACTCTGACCTCACGCCAGGGTGGCTATGAAGCACGCACTGACGAAGGGCCGAATCCCACTTTCTGGTCCAAGAAAAGGAAGCTGCTCACTCAGCCAACAACTGTGCACACATGGCTTTCTAAAGAGGCACTTTTCACTACTGCTGGTCCTATTTGGTTGCCCACGGTCCATACCTGCACCAGCGGTGCAGGGAAAAGCAGTCACAAAGTCCTGGAGGCTAGATTTAGGTTGCTGAAGAGAAAGTTAAAAGCCAGGGCCACCAAAGTAGTGTTCTTTGAAGTCCTTTCCCTTCCACGCACCGGGCCAGCGAGGTGGGCGAAGCTGAGGAGCTTTAAAGCAAGCACTGGGAAGCCTTCTAGGGCAAGAGGGGCAGCCTGCATCAAAGCGAGATGCAACCAGACTGCCACTGCCATGCAGAGGAATGTGGCAGGTATCGGCGCCTGCGCTATCAGATTTAAGACCAAGGAAGTCCAGCGGAGATGTATTTGACTTCAAAAGAGGCAGCCTCTCTAACATGAAGGCGCTGGTTAAAAAAAAGAAATTGAAAAGGGAAGTCAAGGGGGCTAAACCCTTCAAAGTGCTTGGCAGTTACTCAAAACCACAGATGCTTAGCTAGAATCTGAGCCACGGATTAGGCGAGGTAGCGCCAAGTCCAAGAAATCTCTAGCTTGGTTAAGGAGAAAGGTCGGGGAAGCTATTAGAGAAAAGAAGGCTTCACTCAGGAAATGGAAGACTTGTCCAAAAGATAAAAAAGACGGGCTCACTACCTTGCACAAGGAGATGCCCACAGACAATCAAAATGGGGGGAAGACCTTTTGAGTAGGGTATCACTAGCCACATCAAAGCCAACAATGAGGAATCCTTTCAGTATATCAGACTTAAGGTGTTGTCTGGCCTTTTGATGCTAGAATGATAATGGTGTTAAAGGAGTACTAAAGGAAGGGGATTGCAGAGAAGATGAACAAATTCTTTTCATCTGTGTTCACTGCAGAAGGTATGGCCAAGAGCTACGCCTGCACCGAAATTTTTTTAGGAATGGAATTAGAAGAACTGGAGCAAAGGGGAATGACTAATGATGAAGTTCTAGACGTTGTGGAAAAACTAAAAATTAATAAAACATTGGTCTGGAGGGGATTCTTCCTAATGTCCTTAAATGACTCAGATATGAAATTGCTGATCTTATATATATTAACGAATTTATATGTATAACATGCTCTTGGTATCAGAAGATTGGAGAATAACACCAATGTTTAAAAAGGGATCCAGGAAATTGCCGGCCAGTTAGCTTAATATCTGTTCTAGGTAAACTGGTCAAAAGTATTATTCAGAACAAAATTGGTATGCAAATGGGAGAACGAGCCCTGTAGAAGAATAATCAGCATGGCTTCCTCAAAGGTAAGTCCTGTCCCACTAACTTCAGAGTTCTCTGAGAAGGTCCATAAATATGTGGACAGAAGTGATCCAGCGGACGCTGCTTGCTGGGACTTCCCAAAGTCCCTCGCCAAAGACCGTTGAGCAAATTTAATCCTCATGGAATAAGAGAACTCATCTTATGGGGCAGCAGCTGGTTAAAGAATACAAAGCAGAGAGGAGGAATACATTGTCGATTCTTGCAGTGGAGCAATGTAAACAACAGAGCTTCACGGGGATTTTTATCAGGACCAATGCTCTGCAACTCAGGAGCACAGAATCGTAGAGGCCAAGCAGTCCATCAAGTCCACCCCCTGCTGCTTCAGGACACCAGGTCACACCATCCCACTCAGGTGGCCTTCCAGTTTCTTCTCCTGCCCCTCCAGAATGTTCTTTTCAACAGAAAAGGAGACTATTGTACTATTGTTAAATGTATGCAACATTTAGTTTGGTCCACAGATAAACAAAAAAAAAAAAAACAGGCAAATATACTTGGGACTGTGGCCCAGGCCAGGAGGTGACATAGGAATACTCTGAGCAGGTAACTCATAAAGTATAGTATGCAACATCATTTATTTCTATATGAGGTCTTTGCGAGCTGCAAAACTTACAACAGCCTTGTGTTTGCCATCTACGTGAGTAAAACAGTTCCTCCAAAGTGGAACAGAAGGAACGCAGTGGACAGTGAAGCAAGCTGAGAGAGGCTGGTCTCCTTCTCTCATAATATTCGACCTTGGTAGTCATCCCGTGAAGCTGGCTGGCAGGAGAGCAAAGGAAGCCCTTCTCCACTGACTGCATAATTAATTTGTGGGATTTGCAGCCAGGGATGTCGCAGTGCCCACTGGCTTCGATGGGTTTAAAGGAGGCTAAGACGAACTCGTGGCAGAGGAAACATCCCGGTGGCTATTAGCTAGGGTGGTGAACTGAAGCTTATATGCCACTGAATGTCCGTTGCTCAGAGACAAGACTGAGGGCTAGCAGCTTCGGCATCCAGCCTAGGGGCTTCCTGGAGAGATCTGGCAGGACTCACGACCTCAGGCTGCCCAGGCAGGCCCGGTTGGTGTTGCCTTCTTCCTGCACCGCACTGCAGCTGAAGCTCTCTGGGTGGTTTGCAAAAGCCCATAAAATACAAGGTATTTTTATAGTCTTAGCATATTTCTAGACAGCAGGAAGAAAGGGCTTTTGGGCACTGCTTAGGAGTGGTCTAGAAATATTTTGTTGGCCGCTGTTGCAAACACATCAAAAGGGCTGATGCTGCAGTCAAGTACGGGGACGGGATGCAAAGCCACCGTTAGCCAAGAACGAAGGCGGGCTTCTCCTCAGTGCACTGGGTTTTGTGTACAGCGGCACCCATATTATGAAAAGGGACTTCTGTGCACGGACCCACCCGTTAGTCACCATTTCCTGCGCTTGTGGGGAAGGAGGTAAAAGGCACACAGAAAGCAAGATCGGAAAGTCTGGGGCGTTCAGTTAAAACTTGTGAGACTAGTCCAGTCTGCCCTGGCCGGGCGCCCTCAGATGATGGAGACTCCATCTCCCATCATCACTGGCCCTTGGTCATCACCGCTGGTGCGGATGGGAGCTGCAGAGCACCAGGCTGGAGCGGCTGGGCGAGTCAGTCGTTTGTTGGAAGCCGTTCCTCTGGGAATACGGATGTGGCCACGGGTTGGCACTGCTGCTCCTCCCCAGCAAAACAGCCCGGGGCACCAGCTCCGAGAGGAAGCAAGCAGATCGGAGGAACTTGAGACCCCAGCAACACGCCTGGCGCATCCCGAGGCAGGAGCAACGGACGCATCCGTGCACGTCTCATCTGGGTCACTTCTGAAGCGTGTCGACGTGCAGGTCATTTTGTCAAATTGCGACATTACTATACTAGACAAATACTATCATTTTAATGACCAGAATTTGCATGTAAAGACCTGTCTGAAACCACATTTTTCATAAAATACACAGAGTATTTTATGTCCGAATGTGCATTTTAAAGACCTATATGTAACCACGTTTCATAAAATACTCAAATGTGCATTTTAAACACACCTTGATCTTTTTTTTTTTAAGCCAGGAACTGATTTGCAACATCTGGACACTTGGAAACTTGATGGACAGATGTGTTCCAAGACACATTACTCGAGGAGGAGGAGACAGAGCCTGTTTGTAGTGGGATATTGCAGAGCATACAAGGCAGGGCTCTGACACCTGAAAAATGCTGAAAACTTCCTCTCTAGGCAAAGAGAGGTGGAATGGAATGGAACAGACATTAGCACCGCGGTTCCTCTGGTAGCTTCTTGCCCCTGCCACCCGCCCTGCTCCCAGGATGGTCCATCCCTAAAGAAGACAGACGCACAGATAAAACGAGGCTGAGAAATTCTCCTTCACACTCACCCACCTGGGGCATCTCTGGTAGGTAAGAGGTGTGACGCTGCCAGCACGCCATCCCCCCTGTACTTTCTACCTTTATTTTCAGCAGAAGGTGGGCTTGCTTGGAGGAGGCATCTCTGCTTAACGCAGTGAAGGAGAATTATGCAGGCTGCACGATCTCGGAGCGAAGCGTGTGCTTATGCTGACGTCTGAACCCGCAGCGTATCTTTCTGGCTTTCCTCAAATGTCCCCAGCACAGTGAATCAGCCCGTAGAGGCAAAATTCCCCGCAGCTTATCCAAAGAAGCATCACATGTCAGCGAATGGTCTTGCATGACTCCACGTTCCTCCAGAGTATACTAAACATTCCTAGTAGCTTGGCTACATGTTACACTCACATGAGAAACATCAGCCAAGGCCGGGGAACTTGTGGCCCTCCAGACGTTACTGGATGATAACTCCCATCACACGTCACCATCAGCTGTGCCGGCTAGAGCTGATGGAAGCTGTAGTCCACTCCTATCAGAAGGACCACAAGCTGCTCACCCTTGGCACAAGTCAAACGCAGATTCCAGGCATTTGAGAGTGCCGAGAGAGTCTCTGGTGACAGACAGAGAATACTGGAGCAGAGCAGAGCAGAGGAGGAGAATTCACCATGTAGTACACAAGCTGGATAATGCAGGCCTACACTGGACAACAGCCTTTTAGGCAGGCGGGCATTTTAAACTTTACAGGATGTTTGGGGGACTGAGGCTGAAGTTTTACATTCTCCCCTTGCTCCGAGGAGGTGGCTATGCCAGAACTGCAGGATTTAATTTGTGTAATGTAGTAAGAAGGGGGACCCCTGCTTTCAAAATACAGCATCCCAAGCTAGGAAGGTCTAACTCTGAAGGTGAGCCAGAAGAAGAGGAGGAGGGGTCAGAATGCGTTCCCGAAAGGCCAGGGTGAACAAGCAACGTTGGTCACGTGGCAGGTGAGACTCAGATGACGCCTGGCTTGTGGAGAAGGCCCTGGAAACAAGGAGGGCTGCGGGGGGTGGTGTGAGTGCATCAACCCAGGGCTTCACTGTCAAGTCAATCAACAGACGGACTAAGCAAGGTCCAGTGTTCCTGCCATCCAGCCCACAAGCAGCACAGAACTCCCTGAGGGTGGACCTAGCCCTTTTTAGGAAAAGGGAGGACTGCAGTTCAGTTTGGAATCAACTCCTGACATGGGCAAGAACCCTCTCTACCAATCAGAGGGATTGCCGCTTTGCTAGATGCTGCGTGTTAACAACTTTATCATTATTCACTCTGTACTGCAAAGCTCACCCCGACGGGTGGCCTATCTCTGTAAAGGACTGTATCTCACAAGCCTTTCACTTGATCTGCTGGAAAGGGAAAAGTGGAGAGATGTGCTTACAACAGGTACGACGTTTGTACAGTAGCTACTGTATTTTATTCACAAATATGTACATCAAGTGAGTGGTGAGTGGGACAGAGCAGACACGGCCCTCTTCAGATAGTGCTTGGTTTTCAGCAAAGCATCAGCATGCAGAAGCACCTGCACGCAGTCCTTCAAGACCACTCCTGACAAAACTGCAAAAACTATTTCTCTGGCATCAGCTTTATGCAAGCTTCTTTCCGTCCTGTGCTCAGAAGCCATGTGCCAGTGCCTCCAAGCCCTCAGCCGTCACCTTCATCCACTCAGCAAGCGCGTTTAGCTCCCAAGCAGAGAATAAACAGTTCTGCCCACCCGAAGGGCATGCTCGCAAACAATGCTGGGTGTAAAGCAGGCACGAGACGGCACAGTCCGCTCACCCACCGTATTGTGCCAAAACACCAAACAGACGGCCCTGAAGGAAAGCCTCTGGGTGCCGGGCAAATAGGCTTGTCCTTACCTCACCCGGGCGCGGAGGATGTCTGGGGAAAGGGGAAGGGAGTTAAGTGCCTGCTCACATAGCCAGTTTGCTGAGAGGCACCAGGAAAGGATGGAACAAGAGAGGTAGGGAAGAGAGGGAGACTTTAAAAACCCGCTCCAAACCTCCCTTTGTAACAGAGCCACTACAACTTCTTCTGATCCTACAAGACTGACATTTATTTAGGATTAGCAGCAGAGCCAAAGCAAAAACAAAACAAAAATCAGGACGTTTTTTAGAAGCTATCCAACATTTAAAGGGCAAAAGCTGAAAGCCACAGGATGATGTACGAGGAACTGTAAAAGCCGTGTTTGATGTGTGGGCCTGAACGTCAATCCGAATGCATCACAATCCATATAGCAAGCGGGCTGGCGCTCCCCCAAGTCCTTATGGGCACTGGCCAGGTCTGGGTGCCAAAGAAGAAGGCAGCAAATTCGCCCAAATGCTCACATTATCTGCCAAGGGCAGGAGATTCAAGGATTCCAAGCAGGAGAGAGAGAGAGAGGTATTTACTAGTAAACTGGATGAAAACAAAATTACTCGCTGGGAGAGTAACCGGCTCTCATGTTTTTGCAGGGAACTGCCAAGCATTAGGAAATCACCCTCGGCTGTCACGACAAGAACCCGAACACTTATCAGCCATGATTACTTTGGTCCCAGTGGGAACATTCCCTTCTTGAATGGGAGATTCAGGGCAGGAGAAGGTTCTCAGTAGAACGGTGGCTCTTACATATTACATGTACACAGCCCTGTGGGTAAAACGTGTCCATGCGTTTCACTTTTTGGCTATTCAAAGGGTGGGGGGATATAGCAACCGCAGGGGGTGGGGGGGCATGCTGCATTCCAAGGATTCTTTTTCAAGCCTTCTCCTTGGCAAAGCGGGGTCCCCCCACTTGCCATCCATGGAAGCCTCCCCCCCAGGATGAACTGCAGCTCCGGGGAAAGGGGCGGTTTTTGTCATGGCCACGGAGAGAGAAAAGGTAAGAGGGTGACATGCCGTCACGGTCACACAGACCAGTGATCCCCAGTAGATGACCTTTAATCACTGACTGCTCTTTGCCAGAGCTACCGAGGTGCCCAAGAGCAGATGGCCAAGGGCAGGACTTCCAAGGGATGCTGCTCGCAGGAAGGCGACCCTCGCTGTGCAACGCATGGACACGTGTTCAGACGGCAAGGCGGCCCAAAGGGTGGGGCTTTGGTTCAGGTATCATCCCAAACCGGCCCAACGCTGGATCTGAGGAGAGAAGCCACTACTCTGGTTCTACTCTGTATAAACTGTATAAACTGTATAAACTACTCTGCACTCCCAGGGGTCCAAAACATAAAACATATAATTAGACAGGGATAGGAGCAGGAGCAGGTCTGTCTGCCCTCTACTTCCAGATCCTGCTGCAGGACAGAAACGGGAGTACGGAGCAGATGGGGAAATGCGAGGAAGTCACACCTCTACCTGGGAATCGTGGCCGAATGTGCTGCTTCCAGACAGAGGGGTCCTAATGCTGCTATGCAAATGGAGCAAAGGGTTTTTTTTAATTTTTATAGGCCGCCTATAATTGCTGAGGCCATCCTAAGTGGCTTGCAAGATGTACATAAAACACATTAACAAAGCAAAACACATTAGAACATAATGACTTAAACCATCTATAAAAGCAATATAAAAAGGGCCACCACATTCAGGCTAAATGTTTACAAAATTCCACAAAAGGTGTGTCTTTGCCTGGTGCCAAAAGGAAAATAGAGATGGCGCTAGGGAGGGAGTTCCAAAGATGGGGAGCAGCAGCGGAAAAGGCCCTTTGCCTCGTTTGGTGGGTTTGCCACCACCTTACAAATGTCAGGCAACTTAGTCTGGATGGACTTCCCAACCCACCCCCGTAAAATTCCATGGAGGAGGAGCGTGGCGGTACAGAAAAAGCCTAGCCTGGAAGCGCCCGTGTCGAGATGATGGGGAAATGAATCCCTCCACGCAGAAAACACCCTTTCCCGCTACAGCTGAAAGTTCCAGCGCTGGTTGGAGTTCTGAGCTAGGATCAGCACAAACTCTGACTTGGCCCAAACTGAGCACTTGCACACGAACATGCGCCAGACACCGTAAGCTCTAAAAAAATATCAGGTCTCGGTGCCTGCGCATGCATTTGGGAGAAGGGGCAGGCAGGACCACGACTGCCAGCCATTCTCTCTGGAGGAGCCAAGTCCCGCTACTTACAGCTGCGCCAGAGCTGCTCTCTGGGGGCAGAACGGGAGCCGCCTGGTCTTGGGGCTACTCCCTCAAATCGGGAAGCACCACAGTGGCCTCGCCCCTTTCCAATGAGCTCCCACTGGAAGGAGGCAACCCGGCATGGATCACTCCATCAGGACCAAGGCAGAGCTGCAACGGTGGCACCTGCCTGCAGAGGACACTTGCCCAGAGCAGGGACTCATGCAGGGGCTCCCCGCTGAACAGCAGGCTCTTTGGCCTAAGAGTGGCGCTCAAAGCATACCACATCCCCCACAAACGCCACGTCCCTCTTCCTACAACAGGCAGGGCAAGGCCGCAGGTGCTGCGTACGCTCCCACCGCCTTGCAACTTTGAAAGGCCTCCAGCAACTCCACACATGTTAAAATAAATCTTTCAAAAGTGAGCAGATTTACTTTGCAAGAACAAGCAAATATGCAGATGATTTTCATAATTTGCTTGGAGTGCAGTCTTCTCGGTTTACAGGGCAGAAAAGATGGGTTTGCTTGGCATGGGCTCTGGAATTATTTTGGTGCAAAAATACGGAGACAGCTGCACACATTTCCAGTCAATATCAAGAGCTCTGCTGCCAAGCTACACTCTTGAGCACCCCGCTCCCATCCTCATTCACCCGCAATGGCCTTTCTGAAGGGGTTCCAGCTCCCACCCGACCGATTATTTTTATTTCCCTTCCCCTTGTCCGCCTCCTTCCACTTTTTTATTATCGAGCTTCAGTCTACTGCACTGTTTGGATAACAGGGGAAGTGGGCATGTGGCACGACCGGGCCTGGTTACTGCTTTTCCCAAGAAAGGGAAGGAAAGAGGAGGATGGTGCTTGGAGGGGAAGAAATGCAGACAGAAGCTCTGAGGGCACAGTGAATAGTCTGGCTCCTTGTGCCTCCGATCTCACAAGCTGAGCAAAGCCACAGCTGTTCTTGGCCTCGGGACGTTCACCAGTGTGGTGCCACAGGGAAACAGCAGCCGCTCCACTGGGAGACGAAGAAATGCCCCCCTTCCCACTTCTCCCGCCCCCGGAACTGGAGCGCAGAGTCAGTGTTCAGACATCGCTGCTGAGCAGGCCAAGTGGTGAGCCGGAGAGCCAAGGAGTCTGACCTGCTGCATTCTAGAACCTGTGCAGGACACGGAACCCTCCACTCAAGTTGTGACAAGCCAGATCCGAGCTGAACATCAGGAGAAGCTTCCTCACGGTCAGAGCAATACGGCAGCGGGACCAGCTGCCCGGAGAGGCAGGGGGCTCTCCCACACTGGAGCCATTCAGAAAGAAACGGGGCAGCCCTCTGAGTGGGAGGGTGTGACTTGATGTCCTGCAGCAGCAGGGGGTGGACTGGATGGCCTTCCAACTCCACTATTCGAGGATTCTATGAGACTCTAAGGCAAAACCAAAAACAGGCTTCCTGCACACAGACAGCCAAATTTATGCTATACCAGAAAGCCAAATTCTGCAAACCTGCCAAGATGAGAAGTAATGCACATTTTATTCATGCAAACTATCTTGCATTTGTGGTCATTCTATCTATCCAGAAACAATATTGTTTTGAAAAACATCCCATGCCGTAGGGAGTCTAGAATTCTATATTTAAAAAGAAAACATTTGAGAGTTGTAATTCTGTCACTTACAAATATGGCAAATTAGTGTAAATTCACTTACGTTCTGTGCTTTTTAAAAACTATTTACACACAGAATGTGGATCTTTCCTACCGAGTAGAAAAAGAAAAGGAGGAGGGAAAAGGGCTCTTCAGGACATTGGCGAATGATCACTCAACAGCAGCAGATATGGTTCCACGTGATGCAACTTGGAGGGGTAAAGAGGTAAGACCCTTGCAGTCTGCGCCAAAAGACTGGCTTCATTTCTGACCTATCCTGCTTTTACCTGAAAAGGGCTGCACACAAACTTGCATTTCCAAGAACTTAGAAGGGGACCTCATGCAGTTGTTTGCTGTGATAGGGAATTCCAACGGAAGGAGCATAAAATTGCAGCCTAAAAGAGCAGGGGTATGGTGAGTTCTCCCCTCCTCTTCAGCCAAGGACAGAGCTGCATCCAGGGAGGGTGAACATCTGAGCGAGGATCTTTCCACCCTTCCCTGCCTCACCATGCCAGGCAGCTCCATGGCAGCTCTTCCTCCGAGGTCCCAGCAGTGGTCAAGCTGTCTAGCTGTGACCAGCACGTGGTGGGTGGGATGGCTGCAAAAGGCTTGCACTGCCCCCTCCAGCCTGCCTGAGAAAGCATCGGCTGCATGACGGACACACTAAACTTCACAAGCCACTCACACTGCGCTCCTTCGGCTGCTTTATGGCTCTCCTCACATCCGACAATTTATTTGTGAAACACCTTCATGTCAACTTTCCTCCTCAGGAACTGCAAAGTGTGGTTGGCCAGGGGTAAGGCAGCGAAGCAGGTAGAGCCAAGGTCGTGCGGCACAGTAAGGCACTCGGAAAAGCAGCTGCGGTAGGTCGGTCCTTGGCTCGCTAGCCACATTTCTCCCAAGAGATGCCCGGGGGCTGTGCATCCAGCCGTGGACCGTTTCAGGCCCCCTTCCAGTATGGATCCCTCAGCTCTTTGAAGCACGACGGTCTGCTCCACTCTGCTAATGCGCTTATTTGAACTCAAGAGCAGAGCAGAGCAGGCCTGGTAGAGTTTCTTCACCTTTGCACAGATCTAAGTCTTTGTAAAGGTATTGTGCCAGCCGGCTGAACTGTAACAACTATTCCACTTCTGCTCTCACTGTGAAAATTACTGGAATAGTGTCCGTGAAGACCAGTGAGACAGCAAGGAAATGTTAATGGGCATTCAGTAACATCATAACATTTGCGTGTCCTCCCTCCCTCCCTCCTCCACCCAAATGAAAGAGAAACAGCAGCAATGATGCAAGAAGGACCTTCGTTCTTAGTGTGAAGACTGAGCACGATTAGAAAAAGATGGAGCGGGCATCCTGCCACATCCCCTCGAATCCACGGAGGGCAATGCATGGCTCAGTGCTGACCATGTCCATGTTTGCATGGACATGGTCCAGGCTGGGTGGACTGCCTCTTAGGAAGTCAACGGCACCCCTCAGGCTTCCTGGCATGGGTGGCCGAAGCAGCAGCTTTCCAAGGGGGCGCTCATTTCAATGCCCTGGAGAACCCAGAGTATGCTGGGCCACTGTGGAAAACCCGGAAAGTGTGCGTAGAACAAGCGACGGGTGTCAGATCTGGCGGGTTTGGGTGGATCTACCGGGCCCTGGCAGCTGCCTTAAGGTGTCAGGCATGGCCCAGTTCAATAGTTGGCATCTCCAATTAAAGGGACAGGAGGAGGAGGGTTGGGAGAGACCTGCCTGGAGCACATGATGCTGGGCATCAAGCAACGGTCTAATTCACTGTACAGAAGCATGGCACAAATTCTCCAATATCTTCTTCTACTCCTGCCTGTTCATCCAAACAGAGCTTCTATGTTGAAAGGCAAGAAGAAATTCAACTGGTCCAGCCTTAGTCAAAATGGGAATACATGGTTGGCCCTGCAGAATTTCTGCCTGTCAGGGAGGAACCAAAGACTCAGAAACTGCATCAGCAAAAAAGGAAGCAACCATCCTGCAATAATGGAACTGCAACCATGCTCATTGCCTAATTACATCCCACCTTTGCGTAATTAATTATCACTGTGATCATTAGGGAATTACAGAGCACCTAATCACAAAATTAGGCAGCAGGAATTTGTGTACACACTTAAAAACAAATCTTTGTGTAATTGCAGTCACAGCAGTAGAAAGAAAATAACTTAAGCAAACTAACCAGAGGAAATTCAGCACGAATGGAATGATGCTTGCAGAATATTAAGTCTACCACTCAGGACGAAGCTCTCGTGAGCTCCCTGCAGCTGGGGAAGGGCTGGGAGCAAGTCCTACGGAGGAAAGCGAGAGCAGACGCAGCGCAGCCTGGAGGGGAAACCTGGGTGGGGGGGCTAAGACCCTGGAAGGCAGAAACAAGACTCAAGGTGATCTTGAGGGGCTGGAGCACTGGGCTGAGAACAGCAGAAGAAATGCCATGGGGGCAAATGACAAGCTCCACACCTAGGAAGAGCGAACCAAACGCATTGCTAGAAGACGGGCGATCCTTGGCTCCACAGTAAGAGAGAAGGGTCTTGCAATCGTTGTAGCTCACCAGCTGAAGGTGAGTCCACGAGGTGATGTGGCTGCAAAAAGGGGAAAAGTTACTTGAGGAGTCATTAATAGAAGCATCCCTTCCAAACCACATGAAGCCCTAGCTGCCCTCTGCTCAGCACTGGTTAGGACCCATCTGGATCCTGTGCCCAGTTCTGGGCACTCCTGTTAAAGAAAGGTGCAGGCAAGCCGGGAGGGTCCAGCGGAGGGCAACACAAATGATCCGGGGTTTGGAAACACTGCCCTGCAAGGAGAGGCTGGGGGAACTGGGCATGTTTCATCTGGAGAAGAGAAGACTAAGGAGAAACAGCACTCAACAAGTACTTGAAAGCTTGCCACAAAGAGGAAGGCCAAGATCTCTTCCCGATCATCCCAGAGTGCAGAACGCAGAACAAACAGACCAAAGTGGCTAAGGCTGAAGAAGCCTGGGCACACAAGCACATCTTTTCCGGAAGGCCAGGACAGAGGCAGAAGGCACAGCTCACTGGTGAGCAGTTCCCAAAGCTGCAGGACCTGGACAACCAAGGCTGGCCTTCTTCAGGATGCAACTAGCTTTCAACGCCAGCCTCCACCTGAACGATCTTACAGCAGTTTAATCAAATTACTTCTAACCCCCTTCCTGGCTCAAACATGGATTATTTTACCTTCCACCTCACCTGTCTACAAAACATACCCATTATTCACTGGCTGACCTAACTTTCCACGCTCCAAACTTGTTTTCTGGTCCTGAGCTTTGTAGACCAGACTCGACTTGTCCTTTCAGGAAGAAAATCTTGCTGTCTCTGTGAGCGGCCAATGATCAGCTGGAGCTCCTGAATATTCATGAAATGAATTCAGTGGAGTTTTTAGAAATGCAAGCAGCTTCGCTTGTTCTAGCTTAATAAAAATATGTGAAGTTGCCTTTGCAAGAAATAAGAAGATGCTGTTACTGCAAAAGGACAGTCTTAGCCAGCCAGTTTGCCCCCTCCATGAGTGTGGCTGTTACATGCTCTTAATGTGCCTCTGACTTACGCTGGCCCTGTGAATGAGCCCCCCACCCAAATGCCCCATTCATGATGGCCCTGCTCCACTCTTGCACTCGAGGCTCGGGCCTCCTTTCCAGAAGCGACCTCTCCGATATTTAGTCTGCCTCTTCTCCTGCATTCGTCGTTCCCTAGCATGACTGTCTTCTCCGCAGAGTCCTGCCACCTCTTGATGTGCCCGAAACACACAGATTCGTTTTTGCCACTTCTGCTTCCACCAAAAGTTCCGGCTTGATTTGATCTAGAACCCACCTGCTTGTCTTTCTGTCAGTCCAGTGTATTTGTAAAGCTCTCCTGCAGCACCAGACTTGAGCACATCAGTTTCAGATCCTGCCGGCTTCGTTCACTGTCCAGCTTCCACACACGTGCACAGTGATCGGGAACACGATGGCACGGATGACTTGGCTTCGGCCCCCAGTGAAATGTCCTCACACGTGAGGATCTTCTCTAGTTCCGCCGCTGGTGCCCTTCCAAGTCTTCTTATAGTTTCTTGGCTTCCGTCTCCTTTTGAATTGACCCTGGAGCCTCGGGACGCAAAATCTTTCACAATTTCTGTTTCTTCACTGTTGACCTTTAAGTTGTATCATTCTTTTCTGGTCATGGTTTTTGCTCTCTTGATACTTAGCTGCAGCCCAGTTTATGCACTATTTTCTTTCACTTTCTCAGGAGCCATCGCAATTCATTCCTGCTTTTGCCAGCAAAGCAGTATCACCCGTTTCTCCCTATTCTTTCCTAACGTAAGGTCGCTTCTTGTCCACAACACAAATTTTGCAAGGGCCGGGGCACCCCCATTTCTTTCAGAACCACCCAGAGCGTCTCAGGATCCACACAAAGGCTTTGCTGTAGCCAACAAGGCAAGATCGATCTCTCACAGGAATCCTTTGCTGTAGCCCCAGCAGTCAAGAGCTCGCCTCTTCCTTTTCAGAATCCGATGGAATGTTTAGCATTTCTCAGTCCACAGAGGGTAAAAAAAATTGCTGCAATACCTCGCAATACCTTCCCATGCTCTTTGCTTGCGTGGAAAAATGATCCAGCAGTTCCTGTGCTGCTTTCTGGAGGGTTGGAATGTATACTGAAGATGTCGGTCCAGGGCCATCATTGAGTTTTCCATATTTGTGGCATATTCCTGCCAGGATTTGAACTGATTCAGTCTCTGCAGCTTGGAGCAGATTTTGATCTCTCTTTCTTCAACAACTGTGGTTGGAACATGGATATGACCAATGGCTCTCTTGATGCGTTTTCCAAGCACTTTGATGGACACGAATTGTTCGGGCTTTGCGTTAGAGCCCCTGACTGTACTGCATCTTGCTTCTTTGCTCAAGCTACACTGTTTCTTCTGCCATTCCCAGAGTAAAACACTTGGTTTTCCTCTGACTGGAAATGCCCCATTCCAGTCCATGTTTGTTTGTTCACAGCAGGTTCCGCAATGCTTAACCATCCTGCTTTTTGCTTCAGTTTCCAGTTCCTTAATTCATACGTCTCACGTTTCGTGTTCCAACTGCATGCGCTCTGTGCCATCGGACCTTCCTTTCCCCTCTGTGCACATCGGTCATTTTAGCTTCAATCTATCATTTATTATATTTATCTACCTCCAGCCTGCTCCCAAAGATCAGGACTCTAGACAGCTCACAACAGTAAACTCACACAATTAAAACACGCGGAAGCGTACAATGCACTCGAGCCGCCTGCGAGCACCGACACGCTGGTCTTTTGCTCTTCCCCAGCAGCTGGAGTGCCTTCTGGTCTGGGCTGAGGACCTTCCCCTTCTGGCACACTCACCGGGGATGGTTCCACCGCAGGGTTCCCACGTAAGCGGCCTGGTGTCGTGCCTGACGGCGCGACAGAGGGGTCTACTCATGAGGAAGAGGCAGGAGCCAACAGTGAGAGTCAGGCATTGGAACAAGGGGACTTATACTTGGGGCCCAGTGCCCAGATGGCCCCTCTGCAGCCTGACTCTGAGACTTCTGAGCAAGTAGCCTCCCCACAGCCTGACCCCTTAGCCCCTGAGCGAATAGGCTCCCCACAGACTGTGAGGCGTCCGGAAGAGCAGCTTCCCCTCATCCTGGCTCTGAGGTGCCTGAACAAGTTGCCCCCCCCCCCCGGCTCCTGACTCTGAGGCTGCTGGACAGAGTTCAGGAGAACAAGAAGACATAACAGTGAATTTGGCAAACGCCCAACTTAGGAGGCGTTTAAGGCGTTCAGACCAATTGCGTATGGACCAATTACGATGACAAGACAGAGGTCCGTCCCACCCACGAACGGGAAGAAGAGACAGGAAGATCTACTACCACATGGTCTTCTGAGGCAGCTCAGAAAGGAGGGGGCAACTGAACCATCAGGAGCTTGTTGCCAGAGCTTATCTGTTACATTGTAAATCTCGTAGTGAATAGCAATAAAAGTCTTTAGGTTTACTGCCGGCTGCTGTGTGAGTTAATTGGAGACGCGAGTTACGATCTCATGGCGCCTGGGCAAGCCGCTCAGCGCCACCTTCAACAATCCTCACTGCCCAGCGGCGGCTCTCCAGGCGCTTCTCTGCCCCCATCGCAATCGGAGACACCCGTTCTCTCCTGCGGGCAGAGCCCATTTTCCCGCAAAGCAGTCTGGCGACCGCCGACCATCCTGCCGCAGGTGCCCAGCCCGGGAGAGCAGCCTGGCGAGAAAGTCCGGACCGGCTCTGGCAGCACCGCTCTGGACGCCTCCGACACTCTCAACCCCTCCCCACTTTGCGTGAACCTGGGCAACCCATTAGCGTGTTGTGTGTGGTAAATGGTTGCATTGTTTTTTGGTGTGTTTTGTATGCCGTCCAGAGACTTTTAGTGTTGGGACAGCAAATAAACACTTTAAATAAATGAGTAAGTTAGCAAGGGACGCCCCTTAGAAAGAGAGACGCAGCTCCACCCGGCACACCCGCTGCACCCAAGTGCCGCCGCGGAGAAAGCAGAGGCGCCAGGGAGAGCGCAGGGGACAGAAAAGCTCGTTCTACTCACTTCCGGGGCTTTTCCTCAGCGGAGTCCGCCACGTGGTATCCGGGCTTGCACCTGTAGCGGCAGACGGAGCCCACGTCGTGGTTCCCTTGCAGGCACCGCTGCTCCAGCAGCTTCGCGTTGGCGACCAGGCGCGGCGTGTCGCACTCCAGCTTGCAGTAGGCTTCCGGGAGCGACCAGAGTCCGTCCTCCAGGCAGGTGAGCCTCTGGCTCGTTCCTGACTCCGGGCAAAGGCGCGAGGGGGAGAAACAGGGCCCACTCAGAGGTGGGGCAGGCAGGGCTCCTCTTTGGCGGACTGACTGGCTACTTAATGCCGCCCCATTAGCCGTGAGCTCTCCGGGCGGCTCACAGCACGTTGCTCCAACAGTGAAAACAACACCTGCTGGCCGGCGAGTTGGCCGCCTGCTCCATTCACCCTGGCCCGACATTTCCCCAGCTCTCCCCTCCCTTCCCCAGGCCGTCTGGGAAGCAGTCTTCCCCTGGCAAGCGCCACACTCCTCTCCTGGCAGGGACAAAGGGGATGAGAAGTCTGGCTGCTCCCTCCCGCCCAACCTGGGGCCCAGATGGGGCCTGCCCAAACTGCGGGGAGTGGGGCATGCTGCATGGCCGGGTGTGGGGGAAGGCCATGCCCTGAGTAACTCGGCCCAGAGGGTTTCAGCCCCCCGGTTCAAGGGGGCAGGAGTCAGGGATGGCTGCCACCCTTCCACAGGAGGAGGGCGGAGTTGAGGAAACTGCTGGGCTGCGCGGAAGCCTCACACTGTCCTGTCACAGGACGAATTAGCTGTTTCCTGTGCATCGCCCTTTGCAGGTGGGCAGGGGGGCGATACTGATGGGGCGGGGGTTCTTGGAAGCCCTGGGAGACTGGCAACGGAACCCCATTCTTCTTTCCTCCCTCAGGTTTTGCCATCATTTCAGGGATGCTGGAGGAAACTGGGAGCCGCTTCTCCTCCTTCTCTCCTTTGCTCCCCAAGGAATATCCTGGAGCAATGCTACATCCAAGCAATTTTGGGGGAAAAAGATGCAGCTCAGCTGCTTCCACCATTATTTCAGATTTGTTTTAAACCATGCTCATCCACTGTAAAAATCATCTTAATAAGCTGCCCTCACCCAAAGTAACCCTCACCCATCCTCTAGTCTGGGTCCCCTTTCGGGGTCAGACGTTCTGATAACTTTCCACCCAGCCCTAATTAAATTATTCTGTCACAGGCACAGAAAAAACTTTTTGATCTACATGCTCGGGTACACCATCGACCATGGTATCCTCCTGGATAGGCTGGCGGGACTGGGAGTAGGAGGCACTGCTTGGCAGTGGTTCTGTTCCTACCTCAACGGCCGATTCCAGAAGGTGGTGCTGGGGGACTTTGGCTCTGTGCCATGGCAGCTATGCCACGGAGTACCGCAGGGGTCCATTTTGTCCCCCTTGCTATTTAATATCTACATGAAACCGCTGGGAGAGGTCATCAGGAGGTTTGGGCTGTGGAGTCATCAGTACGCTGATGATACCCAGCTCTACCTCTCGTTTTCCACCAATCCAGGTGAGGCAGTGGCTGTGCTGAACCGGTGCCTGGCCGAGGTAATAGGCTGGATGAGGGCCAATAAACTGAAGCTCAATCCAGACAAGATGGAGGTCCTGTTGGTGGGTGGATCGAGCTCCTGGGTACATGACTTGGACCTTGTCCTGAATGGGGTTGCACTCCCTCTTAGGGACAGGGTCCGCAGCTTGGGAGTGCTGCTCGACCCAGAGCTGTCCCTGGAAGCTCAAGTGACTGCGGTGGCGAGGAGCGCTTTCCTTCAGCTTCGGCTGATCCATCAGCTGCGTCCCTACCTGGAGGACAATTGCCTAGCGACAGTGACACATGCATTGGTTACTTCCTGGTTGGATTTCTGTAATGCGCTCTACATGGGGCTGCCCTTGAAGACAGTCCAGATACTTCAGATGGTGCAAAACAGAGCAGCCAGGTTGCTGACAGGGACTGGGCATTATTCTCATATAACCCCAGTCCTCTACCAGCTTCATTGGCTTCCCATTGAAGTCTGGGCTCAATTCAAGGTGCTGGTTATTACCTATAAAGCCCTTAACGGCTTGGGACCTGGATACCTGAAGGAACGCCTTCTTCCATATTTGCCCTCCTGCCCCCTGAGATCGGCAGCAGAGGCCCTCCTCCAGGAGCCCTCTGTGAGAGACATCAGGAGGCAAAGCACCCGGAGGAGGGCTTTCTCTGCGGTGGCGCCCTGCCTGTGGAATGCGCTCCCCAGAGAGGTCCACCTGGAGCCATCGTTATTTGTTTTTCGGTGCCAGATTAAGACCTTTTTATTCCAGCAATATTTTAATAACTTTTAATATTGGTTTATATATGTTTTTAACTGTAGCCAGTGTGGATCTCTAATTCGTTTGTGTTGTTTTATATTATTTTATCTATGTAAGCCATCCTGAGGCCTTCGCGACAGGACGGCATATAAATATTCTACATAAATAAATAAATAAATAAATCAGAGGAAAAGAAAGCTGTACTTTCAGTTGTATATCTAGTGCTCTTATCTAACAAAAATTCAGCTTGTGTACAGCAGCCCCATAAAAATTATTCCAAATATCTGCATGTTATCTCCTTACAGGCTGGACTCAACAAACAGTGGAGGAAACCCTTTACCACACGCCCCATGGAGACAGAAATTCTTGGATGAAACAGAACTTCTCTCAAATGACCATCTAGAACTATAAAGCCACTGGCAGGAAATTCAGTAAAATTTGATGCACAGTACTTGTAATCACGAACATGATCTAATACCAGGCTGCTGATTCTAATTCTAAGATGCACGGCTCTGCTCAAGGCATCTCTTATCTTGCTCTGAAATATTTTCCTAGCCAGAATCAGTTGCCAGAGCAGCAGACCTGTGAAAAGCCATACAACTGAGCAGCTTGGATGTACCTTCCAACAGGAAACTCGGTCGCACGGACCGTGCCAAAGACCCCCCAGGGTGCCCACACTTCCCGTCCAACGAGGGCTGCGTACCTTGAAGCTTTGCTGGCTCGATGCAGGAGAAGAGGCACTGCTTGAGGAATGTGGTCCCTCCGGGGCAGGAGAACTCTGCGTAAAGCACATGCGACTGGTCTGGAAACCGGCAGTCGACGGGGTCACAAGTCACAGACCTGTCCCACTGCCCAGAACTGCAGGTCAACCGGATTTCTTTCTGGGAAAGGAAAAACACGCACAGCCCTGATTTCTATGGATCGCCTGAATCCTGGCATAGCAATGCAGTAGCAGCCCTTAGCTCAGGTTCATCTTTAGCAGGAGCTGTATTCTGAACCGACAACCTGCGGCACTGGCTCCGTCCACTGACGGGGCTTCCTGCGTACAAGGCAGCTGCGCAACAGGCTTCTGCTCACCTCCCTGCAGGTGCATGGAGAAAGGAGTCCCTGCAGGGAAGGCGGGAGTGAGGTGGGAGAGCATGTCTCTCCCTAGCCCAGCATAAAGGAGGCCAAATTGCGCACACATAGGTAAGAGATGCAGGAGAAATGAGCACTAATTACAGAGGGAGATGCTAATTAGATTCACATTGAATTAGGAAATCTGAATTGAGCTCATTTCACACTTCCGAACCAACATGCAAGCCAAAGCTCGAGTCATCCTTCGAAATGCCCATTTTTCCGCTTCTGCACTGTAAATTTCTTCTCAAAAAACGCAAACACAAATGCATAGAATGGGGGAAGCATGCGAAAAAATGTGCACACATTAGTGTGAGTAATGTGGCAAAATGCATTACATTAGGGGAAGCGGCTTGTAAAAACGCCCGTGAAAATGTGTAGAAGTATTTGGGCGAGGATTTTTTTTAGAGAATCTCAGCTTGATATGAAACAAGACAAAACAGACGCAAGTGCAGAAAACAACCCAAAGAGAGAAACTCATCTCCGCAAGTTCATCCGTCCCATGCACAGTCCAAAAGCCCCTCTCAGGGCCAGCAGGACGCCTCCTCTTGGAGCCTCACAGTAAACAAGAAGGCACGTTGTCTCCGTTCCGCTGAGGTGGGAAGAAATGAAGAAACAGACCTCTCCTGCCTGCAGCACCGCATCCTGTGTGGATCCCCTTGTTCCACATGCCAGCGATTAAGGAAGGGAAAACTGGATGCGTAGATGCACACCAAGCGAGCGTTTTCAAGCATATTCGCCCAACCAGAAGAGGTGCGGCAGTGTCCGCTCTTAAAAGCAAGCATGCCCACCTAAAGCTAGGCTTCCTGGCCTCTCAATACTGAGCCCAGGAGCTGTGCTTGGGTCCTACCACATGATGCAATTCAGTGCATGGCTAGTGCTTCCGAAATGTGCTGCGCTTCCTAAAGCTTGGACATTGATCGCTGGCGCAGGACCACGTGCCTTCGGGTGCAAATCCACCAGCGGTTTAACGGTGGGGTCCTCCTTGCCTTCCCCGGCACAGCGGCTGGGCGAGGGAGAAAAGCAGGTCTTGCAGCTTGGGTGCTTCGCCAGGGTATTTCCTGCTCTTTTGCCAACGCAGAAATGTTAAATGAGGTAGATTTGCTTTTGCCTGTCTGTTTTGCTGCGGCGGTGAGGATGCAAAAGGGAGACGACTCCGCTCTCAAGCACGGTGCCTGTCATGGGGACCTGCTGCCTCACCCGAGCTGCATCTGCCCAAAAGGATGACTCAGGAGGAAGCAGGGTGAACCGGGCTGCCGGAGGAGGGGTGGAACAAGGGGCATGGACCCGTCCGCTGGGAACCAGCTGTCCTGCATGCTTTCCTGCAGTTGCCCCTTCCCAGACCCTGGCAGCCTTGCCTACCTTCTAGCCCAGCCTTCCTGTAAGTGTTTTCCAGCCATGGCTTCTTTTTTCCCAACACTCACATTGCCTTCACAGAAAGAGGAGGTGATCCAAATGTCAATAAAGGGCTGAGCAGCAGTGGTTAAAGTGCCGAGCCAGTGTGCCGTGCCCCCGAGTCCTGGACTATCATTTAGGGTGGGTGCCAGGAAGCGCTTCCTGACAGTCGGGACCCTGAGGGTGTGGAATGGGCTCCCACGGGAGGTGGCTGAGGCTCCATCAGTGAGGGGGTCCAAGGACAGGCTGGACGTGCACATGGTGGGCATGTCGTGAGCGGAGCCGGCTGGAGTGGGGGTCAGGCTAGGTGGCCCGGGAGGCCCCTTCTGACTCGCTCTGCTTCTCTGTTTCTGCCGGGTTCCAATCCCCACTCAGCCCAGACGCTGGGTGACTCCAGGCCAGTTGCAGACGCTCAGCCTGACCTGCCTCACCGGGTGGCTGCCGAGAGGACAGAAGGGAGAAGAGACCCTCGTCAGCCCGCCAAGAGTCCCCAGCTGCAATGAGGAGCAGCAGCTCCAGGGCTGAGCTCGACCCGCGCTTGCAAGGATCAAGGCACCCCTGCGACGCATCCGGATCAGCGTGTCCTGAGCTGGGCCTTGTTTCCTCCCACGCTGTGCAGCAGGTGAGTGCAGCTCCTCCCCACGCTCCAGCTCTCTACCTGTGCCAGGGCTGCCTAGTCCACGGCTGAGAAACTCTCGTGCTCATGGCCACCTCCCACCTACTGGATATCTTGCATATTCCCAGGAACTTGAGATCAGCGCACCCACCTCTTTCATCTCAGTGTCATGGCAAGGCCCATCCTCCCCAGCTCCCTTTTGATTTGCTTCACATCCTGATTCTGACGAATCTTGGCCAGCAGTCCTTGAGGACTGCTGCTCACTCCCCACAGGATCACCTGATGAGTGTGGATGCCTGCAGTTCTTGCAATGAAGAGCAATCCCATGGATTAGTCAGTTAATAGATAGCGGGGTCCTGAACCCTCTGTCTGTCAGAGGTCCTGCCAGCAAGAGCTCGGCGTGCCAGAAGGAACAACAGAGGTGCTCCAGCCTCCTATTCATCTCAGCGTGTTTAGCTTCCCAGCCCCTCTGGGGGCGGAGAAGAAGGGGCTTGCGGATCTCATGAATCCACTTCCTGTCCCTTCTGCTCGGCGTGCCTCCTTCCCATCATCCCTGTCCTCTCCCAGGGTTGCCGTTGCCAGCGCAGAAGAGCAGATCCCTGGAGGGATCACTGCCACAGCAGCGTTGGCCACGGAAGACAATATTGGTTACCCGCAACGGCTCCATCTGTCCTGATCTAGATTAAAGAACAGGGATTTGCACAGCTGTGTTTCTCAACATCCTTTCTAAAAATTGTCATAGGGAAATTTAAACCCATCACAAGATAAGAAGGGGTCAACAAGAACTTGCGATACATCCACTAGCAATTTCAGATGAACGGGATGTAGCAATTACTTGCCAGTGGCTTTGAACGTAATATACAAGAGAAAAAGAGAGATTAGATGAACAGCGTTAGTGACAGTCATAGTTTTTGGAGGGTTTCTTCTGATGACTTTATTGGATAATAATTAATCTGTATGCTTTGAAATAATTTTTGGTCTGGCAAGTGAGGAATTATGTGTATGATTCAAATCTGTGACTTTAGCCGATTTATTGAGGGTAATCATGTGTAAGAGGAATTTGGAGAAATTTCTTTCTTGGCTTCTCTTTGAAGCTTTGGACTGAAAAGTGAAACTCTGCGAGTGAAACTCTGTTGCTTCTTCCAGTGCCTGACTTTGAATTGTTTTTGCTTTAATTTTTCAAAATGTTACTAAGTCACTGATGTCCATGTGGAAACATTGGCTTATTTTGTCATAGATTTTAGTCACCGGAGCATTTTAAGTTTCTGTTCTCAGCATGCTGTCCTATCTTATGTTAGCTTTTGAAGTAAGAGACCGGGCAGGGCTGCATGTCCTCCGAAGCCCCCAGGCAGGCAGGGGTTGTGTTGTTCTTAATGTTATGAGACCTTGGCCAGCAGGAGTCCCCCCCCCCCCGCTTTTTATGAAATACGAAATATACCCAGCGGCGAGCCAGATCGGGGAAACACACATATTTCATGAGAAGGCAGTAATTCAACAGGGGAAGCCATCAAAACATAAAGGCGGCTGCCAGCTGAGGAGAATTAAGTGAGGATGAGGTTTTTCCAGCAATCCGCCAAGCAATGACTTTCCAAATATTGTATGCATATTGCATCTATGATCCATGCATCAACTCTGGAAGGTAGGTCATTAGTATTTGAGTATCCAAATATCCCCATATTGCAAAAGGAAGGCCATCTGTGAGGAAAGCGATCATGGCCGGCCAAAATTATTTGATAAGTTTATAGCAGGAGGAAGAAGTGAGCCAGGGCCTTCCTAGTTCACAGGGAACTTCCTTTGCTTCTGTTCTTGAATTCCTAGATATTATGTGCCATCAAGTCACCTCTGTCTTACAGAAACCCTCTGAATGAATAGATTTATTCAACTTGTCTCTGACTCAATGTTATATATATATATATATATATTTGGCCAAAGGTAAAATATTTTGGGGCAAGGAAGAAAGCAGTAAGCAGAGAAAGGGTTTAGGAAAGTAAGGGAGAGCAGAGGTGGATCAAAACCAGGAAAGCAAGCAAAGAAGGGACATGCAGTTATGCGGTGCGACTGATGCATCACAGCAGAATGCTTTACACGAAGGGATGCATCTATAGCATCAGAGACAACTGTGTTTTCCTTTCCAATGTTTCCCCCGTGCATGCATTTGTGTATATGAATACATATTCCTAATGGCTGAAGGCCCAAGCGACCTTGCAGGTGCTAGCTCTCGTACGCCTGAATAGGAGACTAACCCGGGGCCCCTGCGCACATCGCCTCAGCGGCCTTGTGGCAATGAACCACTAAGGTCTAATGCTTCTCCTGCAGCCCACTGGTGTTTGAAAGGAGGGTGCCAGACTTTTTCTAAAAGACTAGCTTTGCCTCAGCTTTCTTCTTTTAAAGTACCTTAACTCCCAGTTCCCTTTGCTTGGCCTTCCAGGACCGCTTCCTGCTGAGTGTTTGCATATCCTTGCCTAAATACCCACTCCAGTCCCAAATCCTTTGTGAAATGCTTTTCTCCTCCTTCACTAGGTGTACCCTTCAACTCATATGGCTGAGCCACCGAGAATATTCTGTAGGTGACAGCTTCCATCAGGCACAATATTCATGAATATTCCATACCACCCCCTCAGCCCAGTCAATAAATACAAGGACTCATCACTGCCACCATTTCCACCGCTGGCGCAACCATGGCCGCAAAATCCCTCAGAGCCACGCTGCACAGATCCCAGGTGGGAAGAAAAAGCGGAAGGCATGGAGTCGCTGGCAAAATAGATCAGGAAGCTCCATCTGATGCTGCAGATGAAAACCGCCTCTTGCCGAAGCGCTTCCGCAGCAACGACGCGGCTTTGCTTCTACTCACTTGTCCGGGGCGCAGCAACTGCCCATGACTGGCATGGAGGACATATCCACTGTCACAAGTAATCACACATTCCATGTGCCCCCGACTGCCATGGGTGCAGTTAGGGGCTGCAGCGTGCTGGACCTGCGGCGGCTCACACCTCCCTTGCTCTTCACAGTCCTGCTGGGTGCAGCTGCGGGGAGAGAAGAGAGAGAGAACGAGACCAGCATGTAGTTTCCTGCACACAAGGAGTAAACAAAGGGAGAAAGCACATTGTGCAATGAGAAAACAGAAGAAATTCTCCAGGGAGTGGCTGAAAATATCCAGCTTGAAGAGCGTTAGAAAGAGGTTTTTCCTTTTTCAGAGTCTGATCTACAAACAAGAATGCAAACACGCTGACATGTAACGCATTATATTCTCATTGTTTCATACCTACAGCACAGAAAGGGAGCACCCTCTTATATGAAAAGATCCTTGCTAGAACTCAAAGGATGTGGGAGGAAGAGTTTTATAGGAAGAATAATGTATCTGGTGGTCCTGGAGGAAGGTAGCACTGTTGCATTGCTCAACTGTTGTTGTTGTTATTAGTATTTGTATGGTTTTATATTTGTGGAGATGATGAGTTTTGTTTTTATAGTATGCGTTTTGCATTTTTTCAAAAACAAAAAAAACTCAAAGTATGCATATTCAACACAGGAAATGGGAAACCAGACTCTTACTTATTTTCTGTCAAAGGCAAAAAGATGTTAAAGCAAACTGCCTAAAAAAAACTTGGAAGTACAGACCTACATGCTTTCTTTTTAACTCAAAGTCAAAATGAAAAAAGCTATGCACACACACACACACACGGCAGCTTTCTAACCTGCTCTAGGAAAAAATAGGAGAGTACATAGTTAAAGTCTTTCTTTAAAAAAAACCACCTTTGGCATGATAAGCTTTTTGCTTTCCTGTGCTTTCCATGTGCTAGGAAAGAACTGTGTTTTTCCTTTCCCATTTCCTCAGTTCCTCAGCCCAAAACACAATTTCCTCAAGAGTCAGTGTTGCAAGATGACTCCATTGTTCCAAACACAGCCAAACCACATTAAATACTCTAACCACCCAGGTGCCTGAAAATCCTGCGAGTGCCATTCCCCACAGCAGAACAGCAGTTCCCAAACTCTTTTGGTCACGGAACCTTTCCGAAGACATTTTTTTCCAGAGTCCTAACTCTATTCCTGATTTTTACTAAGCATTCTGAACCCACCATGTTCTTCCTTCTTTCACCCCCTCCTATAGCCAGAGTGCTTTGCGTAACATTCTAGGTTTGGAAATAAAGAGAAAACATTTTAAATATAATGAATGAATAAAGTGATCACTACTACTCTTTTCTATATCATCCTTCACCTTGAGTTACAATTATATGGTAATATCCCAAATGAATCCTTTCAATTATTTCCAGCACTATACAACAGAGTCCTAGGAACCAAATGATGTGACACATTTCTTCGTTGGCTGCTTAGATGCCAACTGGCAATCAAATAATTGGCCTTGTGTGAGGATTAAAATCCATTTTAAATTTGATCTTTGAGATTTTTCTGCGGATCCCGTGAGGCTTTTGCAGCCCCTGGCGTCCCACAGAACAGTTTGGGAACTGCTGCTCAAGAATGTTCACAAATATTTCTGGCTCTTTCAGAAAATGCTCAGCATCTTCAAAGCACAGCCGGTCTCTGCCCGGGCAGCATCTGAGCATCCAAAGAGCCTGAATCTAATCTAATCATGTCATGTTGCATTACCAACCTCACCACTGTCCCTGGGCATGAGAAGGGGAATTGCACCCGGCTCTCACGGCAAGCAGGGTGCCGCGGGGCGTCCCGTTACCTGGGTCTCCGGCAGCTGCGGCCCTCGTGCTCCGGGAGGCAGTTGCTTGGGCCGAAGGGATCCGACGGCAGAGGCGCTCGCAGGGCCACCGCAGAGACGCCCACGGACAGGGAGGAGAAGTAGAACAAGGCGGAGGAGACTTGGCGGGTGGTGCCGTTTTCGGTTAAGTCGATGACCAGCGGATTCTGCTGACACGATAGCTCATATGTCGCTAAAGGTGATTAAGGCATAAAAGGACGTTTGGTCCACAATGAAGCCCCCCGAATCACGGCAGCCCTGCAACAGTCCTCAGGCCAGCTTGGGATTTTTCTAGGGTTCTCTGCACAAAAACATGGGGGGAGTCCCTCGCCAATTGGAGGGCTTGGGGGGAGACCACCCAGCGAGCCTCCCGCTTCCAGCACCCCGTCCAACTCCTCTCCCTTCCCGTCCCGCCCCAAGCCCCATGCCCCTGCACCCCCACTGCCGCCCCCAGTAGGTTGAGGAAGGGCGCGCAATGTCTTTTGGGACAGCAGTGATGCTCCAGGAGGCGGGCAGGAGGAGTAACGCGGATCCTCCTCTGAACCGGATCACAATCTGAGCTGAAGGACAATTTAATGTTCCTTTGAAGCACCTCCACTTTGAGGTGCATTTGAATGAGGCCTGCAAGTTTGGTTTTGGTTTTGGCCTAGGGTACCTTTGCTGGCATTTACATTTTAAATCCCGAGAGCTGGAGTGGTGCAGTGGTTAAGAGCCTGGCCCTGGGACACAGGCGATCCGGGTCTAGCCCCCACTGGGCCATGGAGCCAAAGTCGGACTCTCAGCCCGGCCCACACCCACTGAGAGCAGGAAGAGGAGACGGATATAAGCCGCTCTGAGTCCATTGTAAGGGAAAAGCAGGATATACATCTAGCAAATAAATAAATGAATGTGCATGGAGAACGGGTTCTTAGGAAGCAAAAGCGCGCCAGCTGTCCTCCAGAGGATCCACGAGGCTTTATGGGCTGCTCTCTGAGAAGATGAGACGAGCGCACCTAGCAGGGAGCAGGCCGACGGCCACACTCCTTCCCTGCAACAAGCAGGTTCTGGAGAGCACCTGGTGCCTTCTGCAGCCCGAAAGGCCGTGCCTGGGTCCTCCAAGAAGTGAGCCTGCCTTTTAGTGTGCACGCCAGACACGCTGCAGGGGAAGGGGGCTGGGAGGGTGCAGACCCTCCAGTCCCTCAGCAGACGAATTAACATGAAAAGCATCCTGCAATGGGACGAGGCCCAAAAGCCCTGCCCTGACGGCAGCCGACGGACAGTCCAGGCACCACCACACGACCTGGGCGGGCGTCTGCTGTCGGCTGGGGGGGGCAGACTCAGCGTGTTGCACGCACGAAGCGGTTGGCAGGGGAAGGCTGAGCAGAAAGCCGCTCTGTCACTCACCGAGGAGGTGGCTGTGCCCGCCAACGTCGCCCAGGTGGACGGTCACAGTCGGCCTGGGGTGCTCCCCTGGAGACATGCCGGTAGACGCCAGGAAAACGAAGAGTGCGGTCGCTGCGCTGGGTCTGTCGAAGCTCACCTGGGCTCCAGGAGACAGCAGAGGGTGAGCACGCTGGGGCATGTGCAGAAGGAACAGGTGCATCACGCCGGTAAGCGGACACTCCCCTCCAGCTCGTTCCCCGCCTGGCCTTGCACCACCCTTGGACTTCCCCCCGATGTTTCGTTCGCTTCCTTGGACTGTGCTCCCCAAGGACTCCTGCCATGGCCACCCGGCCTCTGCCACTGCTGGAACTGTGCTCCCCAAGGACTCCTGCCACGGCCACCCGGCCTCTGCCACTGCTGGGACTGTGCTTCCCAAGGACTCCTGCCACGGCCACCCGGCCTCTGCCACTGCTGGCGGCGGTCTGCTTCATCCTCGCTGGTTCAACCCCTGGAAAGGGCAGCGCAAAGGACCACGTCCGGCACCAACTCAACACAGCCATGTGGGTTTTCCAGGCGTGAGACGGCTCCGCTGCTGGGAGACACGGCCCCTCAGAGTGAGGGCTGAGCAGTGCGGGAGAACCCGGGTGGCCAGGACATACTCCAAGCCTCAAGCAGTACTTAGTCCCCTAAAAGGATCCCCCAAGCCCCCAGCCGGGGTCCCCGCTTCTGGTTTCCGAGAGCGCCTTTCTCCCACCGCTTCTCTCCCTGGGTCAGCTCAGCGCAGAGCATTACAGGGCCCCGAACACGACACACCTTGGCCTGGGCCAATGCCTCGAGAAAGCCTCCTTCGCCCGCGTGTCTGTCTGTCCACGTGCTGCCCTTAGCTCAGACACGCAATGGACGGAGCGCCCGCGTTCTTCAGGCCACGTCCGCAAATACGACACGGCAGCCCGAGCCTTCGCGGGGACTTGCTTCATGGGTGGCACCCATGCAGCACATGGTGCAGGAAGCTGTCCCTTCAGCTGGGTGGGGAGGCACCCGCCTTCCAGCACAGAGGGGGCCAACAAGGGGTCCCGGCCCACACACGCAGCCCTTCCTCCCCACCCGCCCCGGCTCCTGCGCATGCCGAGAGCACTTACCTTCAGCCAGACCCTGTCATCCAGGAGCATCTTCTCCCTGTCTGCATCCGGAAGAACTTCGTGGTTTGTGCAAGGAAACCAGGCCATCTGAGGTCCATCTGCAGGCATGTCCTCAGGATAAGGGGTACACACCTGGAAAAGAGGGATTTTTAATATGCAGCGGGGAAGTGACCGAGGTGCCGGGGGGGGGGGGGATAACTGGCAACCATACTGGAAACGAACCTCGGAAAGCCAAGAGCAAACCTCAGCAGAACCCCCTCCCCTCGCTTCTCTACTTAATTTCTAGGCGCAGAAACAGACATTGGGTGGAGGGGGTCTGCAAGTAACCTCATCGGGGCAAGGAACTCCCATCAATGCAGGGGGTCTCACCAATAATTTTGCAGGAATTGCCTTCCTCTCCCTGCCCCGCACTCCACAAGAATGGCCTGGAATGTCTCTGCCGAAGGCATGGGGCGGGATGGAAAGAGCAGCTGTTTCTCCTTCTCCAGAGGTGGGAGCAGCGTAAGGCTTGATTACAAGGAGGGAGGGGCTGTGAACTTGCCGCTGAGCCCATCGCCAACTCCACAGGAGACCCTTTCGAGGGTCTGTCACTGCCCAGCCATGAGTACTGTAGCAACCGGAGGACCAGAGACTTCTAAGACAGGCTCACTGAACATGCAAAACAGGACTGCATTATTGGTGTATCAGCCTGGAAGGGTCTCTCTATGGCCTAGTCCTCACTGGCACGGTATATCTCTGGCTGGACTGTGCCATTTCCAAAAGTGGAAGAGGGCTCACATCACCAGATGCTTCACACAACCACGATCAACCGCCACAAGTGAAAACTGGGACACCAGGAGGAAAACGATGCTGGAACCTGCAGGTCTGGCTTTCTAGTTGCCAGGAAAGATTTGGCAGGGGAATTTTCCAGCAGGTAAGCTACACCTGTAGCCCGAAATGGGAAAGACCATAGACAGACCTGCCACCTCGGTGAGAACCTGGCCAATGCTATTTGCAATCTTGCTTCCTTAGAGCTTTTCACCGGAGTTGGCAGGGACGGGAAAAGTTGAAGAAAAGAAAGCTATTCCTGGTTGCCAAGAAATAAATGCTGTGGCAAAAGGGTAGGAATGGCTGGGACCTGGCCCCTCCACAGCCCTGGTACTTATGGGGAGGGCTGCCAGAATGGTGTGCTCAGGGGGCCAGGATTTCTCCACTGGTGTTGCTGGGAGGAAGGATTTCGTTCCGCCCAGTTCAGAGCAGAATCAGTGAGGAAGACCCCAGAGGTCTGAGTGGGGCCTCCTTCCAAAAACAACACAAGGGGTTTCATACTAGCAGGCAAAGGAGAGACCCTCTCCTCACCCGCACGAAAGGCTCGCCAGTCACCAGGGAAACTGGGCACGCCTTCTCATCCTGGTGGGAGGTGTAGGCCTCCGACGCCCACTGGTCTACGTAGTCCTTGGGGGTATAGAGACCACAATCCACAATGCTGGTGGTTCTCTCGAACGGCTCGCAAATGCCGTCACCTTCATGGACGTAGCAGAGGCTGGGTTCACCTGCGAAGTTAAGGAGAATGAAGCAGCTGGGATGGAGATCATCGAGGGAAGGGGGTCGAAGCACCGCGTTCCGCAGAAGAACAGACAATGTGCCTTCCTCAAAGTCTGCATCTGGCACTGGAATAATTTGGCTACTTTTCTGCATTTTCTGCCCTTTTTCACTTCTTTCTATTAAATGGCATTATAATTTATTACACGGTTGTCCTTTTTCCCTTAAGGGACTTTTTTTCTAGAACCACCATCGTCATCTTATTGATCATTTAGAAGAATTTTAAGCTTGTTTGCTCACCTCTCCTGCCTTAACATTTTTCTTTCTCTTCCAAAAGACAGAAGGAGTTTTTATCATCAACGATGTCTGCCCATTTTTATGAAGTTGCCATGCATTATAAATTAGGCATTTGTTTTACAGATATCACTACCCCTGCCCCTTTCCCCTTCCCTGCCCGGATCTCTTCTGTGCGCTGCCCACTCTTAGATGGCAAGTGTTCCGGAAGGAACATTTCTGTGAAGTGCTTGAGTCACTACTAAACCAGGGGTAGTAACAGCAGCGGTGGTGCAGGGAGTTAGTAGTGCCCTGGGGAGCTTGGGGGAGCCAGGGGGAGCTGGCCCAGGTGTGGCGCATCGGTCCACTCCACCTCCCACGCAGGAACACCAGCCAGACCCACTGGCCACGCAGCCCACTGGCCAAGCAGCCCACTTCCACGCAGCCCACTGGCCACGCAGCCCACCCATCCAGCCATCACCACCTATTACTGAAGCGCTTAAAAGGTGGGAAGCAAAGGGGGATTTTATTCTCGAAGAGGCACAGTTCCCAAATGTTTCCTTGTAGCTCCAGCTTCGCACGCACACAGGGCCTCAGAGGTGCGATATGAATGGATGAATCACCAGAAGGGCAGAGAGCTCATTCCTGGCCAGGACAGAGCCTAGCCACACACTTCCCAAACAAAGTGTTTAGAGCTGCCAAACCTCAATCGCGGGGCTCAGAAGGATATCAGTAAGCAAGGCAAAACAATGGCAAGATCTGAGCGAGGGGACTGCGATTTAAAGGAAAAAAGAGAGCAACGCCCTCGCTCGGCTCACCAGTGCAATGGAATCCCTTTTCTTTCTTGCAAGTTCTAGAACAACCGTCCCCATCTATCAAATTTCCATCATCACATTCCTCAGCAAGGCTCCTAAGAAAGTAAGAAAAATTACAAACCATTTCTCTTGCTATTACAGAGGAAACTCTCAGTAGATAAGCAAAGAAAAACATTTCATCTTCCACTGATTCATAAAGGTCAAGGATAGCAAACAAGGGTTATAAACATAACCAAACCCAAATCAGTTAACTTGCCCCTAAAAGGGCTTTCCTGAATCACTCCAGTACAAAACAAAGATGCTCCGTTTGCTGATTGCCCCCTCTGACTGTATTCATATTAGTTAACTTCCCTTTAGAAAAAGAACAGGACACCATTTTATGGCTGCTAGACAGAACTTAGCCAGCTACAGGAGAAGCTGGGCCGGCTCAAAGCTTGGAAACACACTCTGAGATCGGAGATAGGATCCCAAGTGCAAACCATCTACGCCACGCCTTCGCGGTCTTTCCACACTGTCTGTGGCTCTAGGGACGGAAGACTGACTTCGGAACCAGGGTTTTCTGGACTCCTGGAGGGCAGCAAGGGGAGAAGCGGATTCCGCCACAGTCCGAGACCTCCTAGCAGTGCCTCGGCCTCTCCCCCTGCACACCAGGGCCGCTGCGGGACTCTCAGCCGAGCAGGACGAGAGCAGAAGTGATGCTTAACCTCCTTGCTCCTTCCGCTTTCCACAGGACGCCTGCAAGAGCTCCAAGCTCTGAGGGTGGTGGGCAGCCGTATTGGATTGCACTGCTGTACGGCATTTTGGGAGTGTTCGAAGCACTTCATGCATATTTTTCTAATAGTTACAATGGCTTTTCCAAACGTTTCCGTCAAGTCACCCAGGGGACTTCATGGCCCGGTGGAGAGTAGAACCCGGCTCTCCAACTCTAAGCACTACATCACACTGGTTCTCACATAATTTAATAAAACTTAGTTTTCTATGAACTACTTTTCTTACACCATCTTTAAAAATTAACACCGCATTAAATGGAAGTGTCCCAAATATTTTCCTGTGATCCCAGGTGTGTTTCAATTCTGGACAGCACTTTGGAAGGCAGAAACAGTTTTGCATCAAACGAAGGACTCCATGTTTCTGTCTGTGCGAGGGGCAAACATCAACCTTGCTTCTTCCCTTTCTTAAATCAAAGTTGAAAACAGAGTGAGAAAGGTCAGAATAACGCGAAGAAGACAAGGAAGGCCCTTGCAAGACTTCATCCGTCCTCACCACAGCCTCTGGTCTTGAAGAGTCCCAGAAGGCAGCACCTTGTAAAACACCCTAGCCAGTTCCCATTTACAAAAATGGCCCCAGCCTGGAGCAGGGCAAGCAGAGCGAGAAGGTGCAAGTCGATTTTGAGAAAGCACTGCTGGGCAACTTTAAACCCGGATCAGCCGATAGCCACAGCCCAAGAACCGATGTAAGAGTGAAGTTCTGCAAACATTCAAGCTTGGATAATTCCATCCTTCCTTGGCCTTGAAAACCCATGGCTTAAAAATGTTTGTTTTCCTAACGAAATAGAAGGCAGTAGTGAGCACTGCTTTCTTAAGCATGGCGCCAAACCGCCAGATCCGAGCACCTGCAGACTTTGCTTTCAACTTCTATAAATATTATTGAAACGAGCAAACAGGGTCTAACTGAACCAGGGCCAGCTCTCAGAGCTGGATGGCTAATGGGCGGGGTAAGGACAGCATACGCATGGTTGTAGCTTCGGTTATTGTATCAACTGGTATAAAAGTACCACAAATAAATACAGGTATCCTTTGCTAAACGCAGATTTAGTACAGGTTTTGATTAACATGGCAAAATTAATTGCGACAATCCCTTGATACATGCAGCAGAGTTTTAATTAACGCGCCTTTTTAAATTTGCCTCGAACTACTAATCGGACGACTCTTGATAACTTTTTCAAGAAAAATTGTAAGAATTAATGTAAGTGCATTTAATAAAACATTTGCTTTGCAATCATATTTTGTCCTTAAAACAGTACCACATTATGAATTGTTAATACAGTAATCCATCATGGAAAAATGGTCATTTTCACCACTGATTATTAGTTTCGATCAACACGGTTTTGATATACACGACAATACCGTGTGATCAGCATTTAATAGCGTTATTCAAGGGATACCCATACATCCTTAACCATATAGGATGTCAACTGCTGGAGCAGTTCGATGCACAGGCCATCGCTGCGAGAGAATCCCAAAAGGCGTGCAGGTACTCACGTGCTCACTTTCCCATCTCCGCAATAAGGGGAGCCATGGACATGGAGCAGAGGTGGGGAGGCGTCACCTGCCGCAGCTCCCGCGACAGTCTGCACCTGGTACCGATACAACTGACCTTTCGTCACGTCCCTGGAAAAGGAAACAGAATCAACCCTTGAGGCTGTGCAAGGTGCAAAGCAGCAAAGGGCGCTTTCGGCCACTTCCTACGTCCCAGAAAGGGGCATGGCAGGGACAGACAGTTGGTGGGGGGAAGGCCCAAGCGGGGGCCCAATCTTCCCGGATTCTAAGGATTTCCTCTTGGAAGAGGCTCTTTAATCCCCTTCTTTCCAACACGGAGACTTGCAGCCGAGGTTTGGTCTCAGGAGGCCTCTTCTGCAGTGGACGACTGCAGCTGCCGATGTGCAAGCTAAAGAACAGGTGATCACGGCGTGCAGAGACTGCATCAGGTACGGTGCAGAAGGGCTTTGCCTGGAGCATCTTTCCCATAGTCTCAGGCCCACAGCAGGCAGAAAAAGAAAGGAAATCAAGCTTGGAGTTCCCACCACACGTGCCATCTGGCCCCAAGAGAAGGCAGAAAGAAATGGCTTCTGGGAAATTTTAAAAACTGCTTCAACTCCTGGACGGGCTGTTCTTCCTGGGCTCACCTGCAGACCTGCATCAGTATCACTGTGCCCAAAAGGAGGAAGAGGGTCTCTTCCCACGAGGGAGTCTGCAACCCTTTAGCCGGGAGAAACTGGGACTGCAAACTGGCACCCTCTGAGAGCCTCAGAAGCAGCATGGGGAGTGGCACGAACCAGCGACCCCTGCACAGGCCTCCAGCCCGGCCACATGTAGCCAGGGCTGGTTCCCGAGGGGCTGGAAAGTCAAACAGCCATCCAGAGCACGAGTGCACCGTTTGCAGAAGGCACCAAAAGGAAAGCCATGGGATACTATTTCAAGCAGGCCTACAGTACTTTTCAGATTGCGCAAAGTGGGTCACAAACTTAAGCTCGAGGAAAACTGCTTTCAGTTAAACCCCTTGTGGACCAGCTTTCATCCAACAGATAAGCAATAAACAGGAATATGGAGTAAAATCCACCATAGCAAATCGCAGAAGCAGACTCATCAATGCACCCAAAAAGAGCCAAAAAAATGCTCTTTTGAAAGCATTACAAAAAGCAACGTCTCATGAAGTCTCCCAGGAGCTTGTTCCAGTGTGTAGATGACACATCCACAAAGGCATTGGCTCCAAGTTGTTTATCATCCCTCTAACCTCTTCAACCCCTTCATGGATCACTGCCTTGTCGTGGCGAAGGGGCTTGTGTAGCTAAACGAAGCTATGAGCTACGCCGTGCAGGGGCACCCAAGATGGGCAGGTCATAGCAGAGAGCGCTGACAAAATGTGATCCACTGGAGAAGGAAATGGCAACCCACTCCAGTATCCCTGCCATGAAAGCCCCATGGACAGTACCAAAAGGCAAAAAGATATGACGCCGGAAGATGTCCAATGTGCTACTGGGGAAGAGCGGAGGGCTAGTACTAGTAGCGCCAGGAAGAATGAAGTGACTGGGTCAAAGCCAAAAGGACACTCGGTTGCTGATGTATCTGGTGGTGAAAGGAGAGTCCGATGCTGCAAAGATCTATACTCCAGAGGAACCTGGAATGTAAGATCTATGAATCAAGGCAAGCTGCACGTGGTCAAACAAGAGATGACAAGACTGAACATCGACATCTTAGGAATCAGTGAACTAAAATGGACAGGAATGGGTGAATTTAATTCAGATGACCATCAGGTATACTACTGCGGGCAAGAATCCCTCAGAAGAAATGGAGTAGCCTTCATAAAAGAGTAGGAAAAGCAGTTGTTGTAGTTGTTAGTCACAAAGTCATGTCCAACCCATCGCGACCCCATGGACAACACTCCTCCAGGCCTTCCTGTCCTCCACCATCTCGCAGAGTCCACTCAAGCTCACACCAACTGCTTCCGTGACTCCATCCAGCCACCTCATTCTCTGCCGCCCCCTTCTCCTATTGCCATCTGCTGTTCCCAGCATTAGGCTCTTCTCCAGGGAGTCCTTCCTTCTCATTAGGTGGCCAAAGTATTTGAGTTTCACCTTCAGCATCTGGCCTTCGAAAGAGCAGTCAGGGTCGATCTCCTCTAGGACTGACTGGTTTGATCGCCTTGCGGTCCAAGGGACTCGCAGGAGTCTCCTCCAGCATCGCAGTTCAAAGGCCTCAATTCTTTGGCACTGGACAGGAAGGCCTGGAGGAGTGTTGTCCATGGGGTCGCGATGGGTCGGACACGACTTTGCAACTAGCAACAACCTCTTCAGAGAAGGCCTGGAGCAATGGACCAAGCCCAGGCAGCAAGTGTGTAAAAACAGGGCTGAGCCATTCCCTGGAATGCAGGTCCCGATCTGTGAAGGGCCTGGAACCACACAGAGCTATTTGTACTGCCCGTCCCTTGCAGCCCTCCTGCCCTGTGGTTCAGGGCAGGTCAAAAACATTTAAACTGAATTTATTTAAATCACTGTAGCTAAATCACAAATTTCTTTTAACGCACTAAATGCCCACAAGGTTGCCAGTGCTCCTATTAACTTTCCACTCATTTGCTAGCTCCAAGAACAGGTCTGCATGGAGCAACTTTGCTGAATATTAGCTGCACGTGTCTTTCCTAAAAGAGGAAAGGGTTACATCCTTCGTTTTGGAAAAGAAGCAAAGAATCTAAAGGGAAGATTGCAGGAAGGGGCTTGGAGTATTCCTGTGGGGGCCAGGAACCGTGAGAGGGTCCTCATTACAAATTTGTCCACTCACTTGTCAATAAACTTCCGTCCTGGCTGAGTCACCATAGCTGGGGATCCATCCAGAAACGGGGGGTCTCGCAGAACCCTGTACCTCACGGGTTTGCAGCCGGAACAGAGTGAGCTCTGCGGCATGGAGATCAGCTGGGCGGCATCGATCTCCATCTTCTCATCAAATGTGTAGATCTTTATGCCAGACACCTTCTTGTTCAGGTTCAGTTTCACCGTAAGGGGGATGTCGCAGTACGTGTCCATAGGTCCCAGGTGCAACGAGGCCCCCTGCTCAGTCAGGATCTCAACATCCGACAGGGCCTTGGAGTCCGTGGAGAAGTTGGTAATCCACACCACGAGGGAGTCCGGGTACACCGGGTGCAGGAAGCGCAGCTCCAAGACACAGCCCAGGGGCTGGAGGCAGGGTGTGGTCATGCTCACGTTGAACAGGTTGAATTCAGGGCTCCAGGCCTGCAGACTGGTCCCGCAGGGCTGACTCACGTCCGGAGGCCCTGGAGAGGAGAGGCAGGAGAGAGGGGGAGTCACTTGGATGGGCACAGAGACGCATGCCTCCAGCGCAGGGTCATCCCCCTTTGCAGTGCTTCAGGGATCAATGTGAACCGTCAAGCTAATGGGCTTGACTTTTCCTTAGTGACATCAGCGCATTAGGAAATCTGATTAGCCACACGGATACCAGCAGTGGAGCGTTCACTGCCCTGCCTCAACATCGCGACTCTCAAGGCAAATCCAAGACGGCACTCTTGGCATGAGCTAGTGAGCAAGGGCATCCCTGCACTGGCAAAGAACTAAAGCAAATCCCAAATTAATTAGCTTCCACTGACACGAAGAGAAAAGACGTATGTAGGCACCAGGAATATGTTTGGTTTTACGTAGCTGTAAATCAGCCCTCAAAGAATGCCCAAGGGAAAGAGCAAAAAGTTCAGGATGGATGTGAAGACCCACTGGCAGGTGGCTGTTCCACGTGGGGGACGGGCATTTTGGATCCCTCCCTATTGTGTCATGTCTGAGTGTGTTGATCAATCTTCTAAGCGGGAGCTGGGCTGAAGGCAGACCTCCAAATGTTTTGGACTTCAGCTCCAGAAGTGCCCACCAAGATGGCCAATGGCAAGGGATGATGGGGGTTGCAGTCCAGAACATCTGAAGACCCCCCTTCCGCCTAGCCCTGTCGTGGGGATGTGCCGTAAGCCAGACGCCACACACAGGGTGATGACCATGCCTGCTCATCTCCAGCACCAGAGTTCAGGTGGCTCTTTTCCCCCTTGTGGGAGCGGAAGAAGTGATGGGGGCGACTCAGGCTGGTTTGTGCTCCCCAGATCAAGGCTCCTCTTGGCTTGTCAGACCCAAGCACAAAGCAGTCCTCTCTGGGCTGCCAACGGCTGGCCACACCCCACGGTCTGAGCTCACCCTCTACTAGCGCTGCACACAGCTGCCGCCCTCTTCTCCAGGCTGTGCCGGCAATTCCCCCCCCCCTTCTATCCACCCCCATTAAGCAAACAACACAAAAGAACTAGATGTCACGGAGATCCCACCATGTGACACCCAGGCTATAAAAGCATGAGACTTCGCACTGAATACAAGCTCCAGAACGAGGAAGGCGTGACAATGGTTATTTTCCGTGCAAAGCACGCGAGCATTTCCCTGTGCACGGAACTCTTCTCAGGCAGCATGGAGAAGGCACTGGCGTTCAGCACAACAGGAGAATGGCACCCTGTGTTGCCTGCAGCCTGCTCCAGATCAAGCAGGGCTGAGGACAGGCGAGGGGCTGGGCTCTTCCTCGCACTGTCGAAGGCACTTCATTTTCCTCTGCAGGTGGAATCCCAGTTCGTGGCCAGCAGGCCCTCTGGTGCCAGGGGAAGGGCTGCGACCTTTACCTACGGCTTCCTTTGGTGTCCAGTAGCCAGAAGAATCACAGATCAAAGGGGAGGAGGCCTCGTGGACGTACTGGCTGAAGGTCCCGTCCTCGGCACAATCAGCACAGAGGGTCCCTGACTCTCTAAAAAGAGGGAGAGAAGGAGAATGCACACCATTCTGTCTCAGGTGGGCAGTGAGCACTGTGCGTTTCAACTCCAAATCCCACGATTGCCCAAGCGCTTGTCTCAGCCATAGCGCGGCCCACCAGACAGAGCACGGCCCAAACAAACCATCAGGGTGCCAGTTCCTTCACTCTGCTACTCTCCGTGAGGAAAGGGGAACAAGGTCTCCTGGGACCCACCTCCTCTCCGCCATGTTTGCACACCCGTTCTGGCACTCAGAATGCCAAATGAGTCTCCACGCGGAGCGACACGCCGGCCTGTCACTGCCGGCCAGCGGGCTTTGCACCCACCCCAACTCTTGGCCCATTTGGGTGGGGGCACCTCTAACGGGACACAGCAGATTCTCCACCCGCACTGATCGCCTCTCTCTTGGCCGCAGGCTGCTTCAAAGAAACCAAAACACCTCGAAATTTGACAGCCAGGCAGTGTGGAATTCCAGCTTGCCCAGAATTCAGCCGGGGAGCATTTTGGGAGAAGCATTTCCTACAGCAGGTAACGGGAGAGTGCGGGAAGCGGAGGGAGGAGATGTTTCACCTCCCTGATGCTGCTCTGCATCTCAGCAGTCCTGGATTCAGAGACAGGGAAGCTAAAATACGGCATGCACACGAAGCTCACGCCTGGGATGAGAGGAGGAAGGGGCCCTGGGCACCTGGTCAGCTCAGCAGGGCCACCAACATGCAACTCAGAGCTCCGTGTGACACGCTGGAAGGTCTTCCATGAGAGCTCGATGGACAAGACCACTTGTTTTTCCGTGTGCTACGGAGCATACAAGGCTGGAGGGCCCATACTGTGCCAAGGCAGACTTTCCCTGTTTCTTCATGCTGCCAAGGAGCTTGACCTGGGAACACCTAACGCTGCAGAAATCTGAACCTGCCTGAATAGGTTCACACTAGGAGAGGCAGTGCGGTGCAGTGGTTAGAGCATGGGACTGGGACTCAGGCGATCCGGGTTCAAGTCCCCGCTCGGCCATGCAGCCAACTCTGGGCCAGTCACAGACTCTCAGCCCAACCAACCTCACAGGGTTGTTGCTGTGGGGATAAGATGGAGGAGGAGAATGACGTAAGTTGCCTTGAGCCCTTTGTAGGGAAAAGGCAGGATATAAATCAGGAAATAAATAAATAAATAGGAGGACACTGGGAGGCCCATGCAAACCACCGAGGCTTCCCAGACTAGATGGATATGTGCGAACTGATCAAACGCCTCTAAAGTTATCCTCAAATGGCACCCCTGCATGCGCATTGTTCTTATGTTACTGCATCCCAGTTATGGGAGTATGAAATTTCAACTATGGGAGGCTTTCCAAAACAGCTTCAGTTACTCTCACAGGCAATTCTTCTTCTTGGAAAGGACAAACATTTTTACCCAACACAGATTCCAAAGCTCACTCTCACACTCCGCCTTCATAAACCTACAGGCCTAAAGAGTTCTGTGACTCTTGAGCCAGCTGTAACACAAAACACAAGGCTATTCCTAAAATCACCAAAAAACTGAAAGTAATGTAAGCATAAACCCGATTGTGATACGGGGAGGAGAGCGGGGGCGCTTTTTCTAGCTGCAGCACCAATTCCGGGGTCTTTTTCTGCTTGCAGAATTAAAGACCTACCACAAGAGTATTCTGGCTACTACAGAAGGATCAACGCTGGGGGAGTTCCAACAGTTGTACAAATAAATCTCCACTCTTTCGCTCAGCTCAAACATAAAGCCCCCGGAAGGTTCTGCCAACTGGCGAACATCTGGGAGCAGCTGCCAGCTCATCCTCTTCACCTTCTTTGCCTTCTGGACGTTCTGGGTAGGAGGCCAAGAGCAGCGTTTCCCAAGGTACACACAGGGACGCACCGCACACGCACACGCACGCACGCACGGACACGGACACACACCCAGGCAAGGTCAAAACAAAGTCTACAACATGTACCTGCCATGGTGGGCTGCTCTAAAGAGGAACATTTCTCCACACATGTGTTTTCACGTAAGAAAACCAAATATATGCTGAAAGTCTTGTAGAGGGCAGTCTTGTCTTGCCACACAGCGAGGCAGGCACTCCAAGGAGCAACTCTGGAGCTTCATTCCAGGTAGCAAATTGCTTATTCTCACAGGGATGAGGCCTCGGGTGTGTCCTCTCTCCCTGCCTCTTTCACACACACACACTTTCTCCCTTGCTGTAGCTGTGAGATCTGAGTTTCTGCCCCACTTTAGATTAACCAAAGTTAGCATTACATCCATAATATTAAAATGAGGCTGCTAGTAACTCTGGTTTGCAGAAACAAACCAGCCAGATAAAGCAGCTTAAAGTGGGTTGTGTTTTAAACCAGTTTTGTATTTTTGTATTTATTGGTAATTTATTATGTTCTATTGTATTTCAATGTATCTTATTGTGTTGTAAGCCGCCCCGAGGCTTCGGCAAGGGGCGGCATAGAAATGTAATAATAATAATAATAATAATAATAATAATAATAATAATAATAATACTAACCACAGTCTCTCAACATTACATGTGGCTGCCCTTCCGACTCTACTCTTCCATGATTCTAGGATTCTCTCCTGCTGCTGCAGTCCCTGCTCACACTGCCCCCCCCCCGAAGATCCTACCTTACCTTTCATACAGCACCCCGCTGATGGGGGGCAGCCAGTGGATGGTGAGAGAGTCCTGACTCTGCCCAATGACCATCGGCGGCAGGGGGATCGGGGTGGGCTTCCGCCCCTGCGTCCACTGCTGGTACACCAGGTCCAGGTAGCAGTGCATGCGGGCCACCTGGTTCGGGGTGAACGTGTCCGTGCAGTTGTCATCTGCGGGAGACAAGGAGGCCAGTGGTGAGGGGAGGCGGGAGGCGGGGCGGCTCTGGCCAGGGGGCAGCATCCAGCCCCTGTCACCGCCCCCCGTCGGGCTTGGTGTGCCCCCCAGCGCCCTGCCCCCCCCCCAAGCGCTCTGCTGGGCCCTCGACACACTGCAGCAGATTATGGGTTCGGCCGTTCACCCCGAGGGAAGCGGGACCCTGGGGACGCGCCCTGCTTCAGCTCCACAGCACTGCCGGGCCAGCGTCGGAAACGGGCTGCGCTTCCTGAAGGTTCTTTTCCAGGTTCAAGAAATGGCATGAAATAGCCCCACATGCTCCGAACCACGATGCGCACATTCAGCAACGCGAACGGTACGGGCTGGGTGCTTTGAACAACCCTGAGCCCAGCACCTCCTGCTTCTGCAGGCTGAAGAGCAGGGCAATTCTAGAGAATATCCTGTGCCTCACAGCATGTCTACAGAATCCATGAGATTAACAGGCGGATCCTACGAGCAATGAAATCACGACAGACCCCTGGCTGAAAACCTCCCTCGATCATTTCGATCTGCTTGGAAAAGGCCCCTGTGATCGTCTCGAAAGCACTTCTGCTGGATGGAGACATGCTATGGAGCCCCCCTCTGCATGGATGAACCGACTGCCCCTTTCATGCCTCTCCTCCCATATGCAGCTCCTTCGAGCGCTTCTCATGTCATTCGCTTTCCGTGCTTTGCCACTGTTAGGCTGGCCTGACCGCCCTGATTCGGTCTCACCAGGGGCAAGAGAGGGAGACCTCTGTTCGCAGGTCTCTGCTACCGGCTGGGCGACCCCGATGCCGGCCGAGGGCAAACCTGCTGAACCACAACTGCAAGTCTGCAGAAAAGGGAAACCAGGGAGGCTGCTTAGCTCAGGACTGTGCTAGCTATCTCTATCTGATTTGCCAAAGAAGAGCCAGTTTCAACCACGCATTGCTTTGGGCTCTGAAACTGACCCACCTTTCCCCTTTGCTGTACATGCTCCTGAATCCCCAATAGTTTCTTGACCTTGTTTCCAGCAGAATTCAGATGGTGGGCTTTGTGGGTGGAAGGAGCAGGCTCACAGGGGCTGCGCCACCTGGTGGGTCCTGCCAAGTCCAGCGGCGGGCGGGCGGCACGCACTGTGCTGAGCAAAGCTGGCAACCGAGTGGCGGGAGGGTTGCCAAGAAGCCTGGCACGAAACAGCCCAAAGGGTTTCGCGGCTAGTCATTCCAAGGGGCCAAGTGCCCTCGGGGACTGGAAGGGGGCTTGCGTTACGCTTGTGGGTGGCAGCCAGCACCAGCTGGCTTGGCTACACCAGGCCCTGCATTCATGGCTAGGATTCCTGCTGGCACCAGGCTGCCACCGCTTCATGCAGCCCTGGAAACGGAATCTTTCTGCTAACATCCTTCCTGCAATAAATGCTCCCAGACCCAGAGAGAACGAAAATTCCCGACTCCTGCCATTCTGCTTCTCTGTCAAAAGATGGCACTCTTTCAGCAATGCTTAATCACACTCCCTGGAGCGAGATTCCTCCCAGATGTCTGGTCAGCGACGATGCTTTACCCAGTGCCGGACAGAAAGACACGAGGCAGGGCAGGGCAGAAGGAGGCGCAGAGCATAATCAGTGTGTGCAACTTTCCAAAATAAAGGGATGCAGTAAAGGCAGGGCACGATAAGGAGACGTCCTGTGCTGGCAAGGGGCTACCAAACCTGGAGCAGAGGCAGGTGGTGTCCGTGCCAGAAATTATGGCAGTTGACACCTAAAACGCCCGCAGAGCTGCTCTGTGCCTTCCCCTCAGCAATTCGTGTCCAGAGGGACCTTCCTCTAATTTCCTTCCGATCTCCCCTTAAAACCTATTTTTCCTTGAAGCTTCAATCTTGACCCACCTCTGCTAAGGATTCAGCACTTCCTCCTATAGTTCCTATAGGAGGAACGTCTCCTATACTTCCTCCTACTCTTCCTCCTCCTATAGTTCCTATAGTTCAAGCTGCTGTCAAAGGCAGAAGAGGATGATGTCCACCTGTTCCTCTCAGTGGCTTCTCTGGATGCTGCAACAGGACACCTTAAAAGCTCCAGAATGGAATTTACTCAGTGCTGGCTGGAGGCCCGAACCAAGACTGACCCATCTGTCCCGGGGAACTGGTTCCCGTTTCTCGCTGAGCCTCCCTCGGCCTTCTGAGCTGTGACCCCTTTGCGCAAGGGAGCTCACAATTTCTGGGCGCAGGCCTTGGTGACCCCAGGTCTACCAAAACCTCCCTGAATGTGATGTCAAAGCAATTGCTCTGGTTAAAATCCATTTGCTCCACACCTCTTCACTCCCCAGAGTATCTAACCAGGACCTGGCCTTTAGGAGATCTCCTGCGCAGGCTAAAATCTTTAAGGAGCTTAACACAACTCAGCTGATTATTCCAGAATAAAGTAGCTTGAAAAATGAGTGACTTATTAAGACAGTAGGCCAGACTAGAACTGCCGTTTTCCGTTTCTTTTTATTGGCTCTGCTCCCAGGATGTGATGCACATAATTCATACTTTTCCCATATAGGTCAGGGAAAAGTATGAAAAGGCTCCAGCGACAAACTTTCAATATGTCTAACTACCACTAGGGGCATGGAAGCAGCACCGGTAAAAGTGGGCAGCAAACCACTGAAAGCTGGAAGAGGAGAATGAAGGAAGCTGCTTCGCGTCCCTTAAAAAAGAAAACGGTGGGGTATAAATCTTATAAATAAACCCAGATAAAATCCGACTGAGTCGTAGGAAGAACACCCTGTTAGGGCTCTATAACAATGGGACCAATGAGCTATGGAAGTGGTGGACTCTCCCACGTGGAAGGCATCCGAGAGGCACTTAGGCAGACACCCGTCAGGAGCGCCTTAACTTGGAATCTGGCACTGAGCAAGCCCTTGGACGCAGCGGACCCCTTCAAAGTCTACCATTCTCTGATATATTTATTATGAATGACCAAGAACCCTCCAAGATAAGACCCTTTCCCCAAACGGGCTTGCGAAGGCGTTGCAATCTGCCCCAGAGGGCCTCCTCCATGTCTTCCTGCCAGTGGAAGTCTGCCAGGTAACCACAAAGGGGGCTGGGAAAAGCTTTTCCTGGGCCATTCCACCCTGCTGCATCCCCTCTAAGGCATCCAGCCAAAGCATTTCTGCAGCAGCGCTGACCTCCAATCATCCTCCTGCACTTGCTCTGCAGAAAACACAAAGCAGGGGATGCGCGAGATTTAGTGAGTGTAATCTTCAGAGATGATGGAGCACTGCAGGCCCTGCTAGAAAGACATCAGAAACGGGAAGGGCAGATAATTTGCCATACTGAATTCAGTGACAGGCACGTGTTTCTCCAGCTGAGCTTTTCTGCCAAGTATGGTGATCAAGATTTCCAGTAAAAGTAACCCCAAATGAGCAAACCAATTATTTGATCCTTTACAACAGAAAGGGTATCAGAATTCATGCAATCTGAAAATAGACACAAGATGTTGGTATGATTTGCCCTCTGGTTATTCATGTTCCACTACACTGCCCCAACATTTCTTCAACACGCTCACCACTGAAATTATTAGGAGATGCTGTCAGAATCTTATGGAACTGAAAGCGGAATCTTCCAGCATCCCAGGGCTCATATATGCCTTTGGGGGCCCTGGCTTCCACCCCTCAAATAGCTGTTCCATTTATTACCTGTGTAGCTCATATAATTGTTGAAGGGGGTTCCAGAGAAGTAGGTTTGGCCACAGGTGTCACTGACAGGCTCTGGATCCTGGCAGAGTTTGCTTTTGGGAGTAGGTGCCGTGTCAGCACAAAGGTCTCCAGTCTCCATGGAGGGGGTTGTCTCCCTGCAGGGGTCATCACAGGAGTCCCGCTCGTCCACTCCTTTGAAGACGTGGTAGAGCCCCAGGATGTGTCCTACTTCATGGATCATGGTGTTTGTATGTCCTGGCATGCCGTAGTAAGCGGGGTTGAGGACGACGCCACCTGAGAAGGGCAAGTGAACTCAGCGTCACTCAGAGAGAGCGACAGGAGCAAGAAGTCTGGATTCTGAGTGGGAACACATGCAAGTGCTTGCAAAGAGGACTTATTTTTTCTTTTGGTCACTGATTTATTTAATTTTCACCATTCCACTGGGCAATGAGGAAGCTTTCCAGACTAGGCAAATTCCATGCCTCATCACGAGAGGACTGGATCGGCTGTTGGGAAGGAAGGTTCTCTTTCCAGCAGAAATATCCATGCGCAGTCACCCCGGGCAGATTAGCAGGTGGGAATGGTTGCCCACCCAGCCTTCAGAAGTCCAACCCATTCAAGCCAACCCATTTGCTCAAGTCTTCCTTGGGTGCCAATGAGGCACCTGAGAAGTCCCCTATTTCAAGCAGCAGGCTAGGACCCTTCCTGACAACAGCTTAAGAGCACTGAGGCCAGGCAAGGTTTCCCATTCATGACGAGGTCCATAGGCAGCGAAAGATCCAGGTGGAAGTCCTTCCCAGTCGACAGACTGGCTGGAGGCTGCCTCTGGGAAAACCAGTGGAGTCAACGGCAAGCAACAAGATGGCACACACCTGCGCATACTGCGATTTTCTGTGAAGACCATGAAGGCAGGTCTGCTTGGGAAGAGATGGCGAGGCAGGAAGGGCAGTTTGCCCCCTGCCTCCAGACAGGAAATGTGTGGGGCAAAGTGTCCCCCTAAACCTCAGAAAGGCATTTGTTCCTGCAGGAGGGAGAGGTGTCCTTGCAGCACAATTTACAGACCACGTGGACCAAGGGGCCGGCAGGAGGGAGCAGGGAAGTATGAACCTCCATGCCAAAAGCTTGTGTGCAGCCCTGAAAAGCAAAATCGCTTGAACGATTTAATATCTGATGCTTCAAAGGTTGTTTTGGGACACTTACATTTCACCACCATCAGCATTTAAATAGACTTGCACAACGGTCCTTGCATCCAAGATTAATTTGTCCTGCTACTATTGTTGGGAAGTTTGTCAACTGGCCAATCAAATATTATCAGTTGCCAATTATTCTACTGTCATCAAATACTATCAAAGATCCCACAAGAGCGGGGATGTCTTTTTAATGCTCCTCTCGTCCTATTTGATTCTATCCCTGAGGCAAGAGTTGGGGGTCGGGTGAGGAGATATACCAAAACTGTTCTGCCTCTTGATTGCAATAGTTTAACTTGTCACTTCAGTAACTTCGGTTTGCTGTTTAGCTCTTTTAAGAGTTCTGATAAATCAAGGTATAAAATGATCTATTTTTAATGGCTTTGTTTTTATGTTTTAAACATGATTCTGTAAATCTTTCTAAAATGTATTTTGTTAGTTGCCTTAAGCACCATTTTTGGCAGAAGGGCAAGGTAATTTAAGACATACGTAACAACGAGTTTCTTCCACATGCTTAAAGGTGCTGTAAAAAGGGGGACATGCTTACAGCTCCATTGCATGGGCTGAAGCAGTTATGTCACAAAATGTTTGTTATACGGGTAAAGAGCTGCAAGAAAAGAGGCTGGAGGCAGTCCCTCTGCAAAGCGGTCGCTCTGGAAAGCACCACTATTTGACAATGTCTGACCTTGTTCGAGTAAATACCTCCTGGCAGCCCAAACAAGCAGCTACGGTTCTCTTCAAGGACAAGATTTTCACTTTACATGATGAGATGGCATGCGAGATACTGGGACTTTCTTAGCCAACAAGCAAAAGTCTGAACAAAAAAAAAGGAAACCGAGCTTAACTCTCCAGCCAAACCCCAGTCTGAGACTGGAGGCTGGTTTGCTGAAAGCAAAGGAGGGGAATGCGGGTGAGCGAAGAAAGAAAAAGCCTTGCTAATAGCTCAGTTAATGGGATGTTAGAGGGCAGCCATAATCCCGCTGTGTCAACCACTAACAGCAAACAGCAAAGTGAGCCTGAAGGCACAAGGGCCCTCACAGCCTACTATTCCCACCTTCAAGGAGAAACATAAAACCCTTTCCACTGGAGAAAATATGAGAAAGCCGCTGCTGAGAAGTTTCTTGGCAACGCTGCACTCAATCCCCTCTCTCTGTAAGACTGCTAGCTTGCTTTCAACCCAGAAAAACACAGAAAACTGCGTGTGATGGGGGGAAAGGTTGGCTGTTATCTACAACCCCTCTTCCCTTGAGGAGGTTTCGGCAAAAAGTTTGAAGCCAAAGGCTGGACCAAGCCAACATCTCTGCAACAGTGAAGCAGTGGTGTTAAAAGCTTCTGGTACATGCAAAAGCCCCCACCTACAAGACCCCTCCCCTTCCTCCAGCTTCTCTTACAGCCTCACACGATCCAGTTGCCCTTTACCTGTGGGATTGACGGAATCGACTTTCATTCATACCTTTTAAGTGATCAGTAAGTGACTTCACAAAGGCCAGGGCCTTCACATCATATGAAAGTTAAGAGGTGTGAATTCACAAAGGCCCTTTTTTTCCTGAGATCAAAACCTGAGCTAATAATCCTGACTTCTCAAAGGCCATGGTTTGGCATTGCTTCAGGAACAGAGAATTTACCACACAGGAATTTCGGCCTTCATAAAAAGCTCAGCAGGCTACAAATGCTTAAGCAAACTCCTGAATGCACAAGATGTGTGCGTACCTTGGAGTGTCTGGATCAGCCAACAAACCTGAAAGGTCAGTTCTGACTGTCGCAACAAATACCTGACATTGTGACCCTGGAATCATACTCTTTACTCATAAATTAAGTTATCCAAAGCTGGGATAACTTGCCAGGGCAGTGGTGGGAGAAGAGAGAGCTTAGGGGAAACTGAAGCTACTTGGACTTTCTGCTAACCACCTACTGAGGTAGCAACACAGAGGTGTGGCACATGGACCTAGTAGAGCAGTCTAAAGTAGAGGTGGGAAGAAGGCAGATCTCCAGAAGTTCTGGACTTCGATTTCCAATGTTGCTGACCATGAGTCATGCTGGGCAGACTTCTAGGAGCTGCAGGCTAAAGCATCTGGAAGTCCCCCCAGATCCTGTCTGGCCAGACGGTGGCCAGGGGCGGTATTCCGTCACGTATCGTGGTCCCAAGCCAAGTGGGCTTTACAGATCACAACCAGCACCTCAAACAGGGCTCCGAAGCGTACAGGAAGCCAGGGCCAGTGGGCCAGAATTGGGGTTCTGTGGTCAGACTGTTTGACCTCTGTTATCAGTCCAGATGCCCCATTTTGTCCAAGCTGGAGCTTCCAAAGAGTCTTCAAGGGCAGCCCCATGTAGAGTGTGCTGCAGGAATCTCATTTAAAGATTGCCAGAGCACAGACCACTGATAGCAGACTATCTCTGTCCAGACAGGGGTGCAGCTGAGCCACCAGCCAAAGCTGGGAAAAGGGGCTCCAAGTGACACAGATGGGTCAGGAAGCACCCCTTGGCTATGAGCCCCTTCAAGGGGAGTGCAACTCCAACTGGAAAAGTCTGAATTCCCTCCATCTGGAGAGAAGAACCACCCACTAACAGCATCGGAGTCTTGCCTGGAGCGAGCTTCAGTTTGCCAGCCCTCGTCCAGTCCATTCTCAGGTGCCACTTTAGCACATTCACAGCCTCACCTGCTGAAGACGAGAAGGAGAGACAGAGCTGCGTGTCGCCGGCATACTGATGACAACGCACTGCAAAACGCCGGGTGACCTCCCTCAGCCAATTCGTGCAGGTGCTCAATAAGAAGAGGGACAAGACCAACCCTGGAGGATCCAAGGGGCAGAGCAGTGTCCCCCAAGCACCACCGCCTGCAGCCCGTGATCCAAGTAAGAGCAGAGCTGAAGCAGCGTCGTGTCTCTCGCATCCGACTCAGGCAGCCACTCCAGAAGAACACCATGGCTGATGGTACCGAAAGCTCCCGAGAGGCCCAGGAGGACCAACGGGGCCGCACTCCCCACCTCTCCCAGCACAGTCATCATACGGGGCGATCAAGGCTGCTTCTGTGCCAAAACCAGGCCTGAGCCCCAACTGAAATGCACCCAAGAATGCCTGGAGATGGTTGGCCACCACCCGCCCAAGAGCCTCGCCCTGGAAGGGGAAGTTTGCCGGTGCCCTAGAACTGCTGCATTCTTCTGGGTTTCTTTAGGAGTGGTCTCACCACCCCTTGCTTCAGCTGGCCAGGGACCACTCCGTCTCAGAGAAAAGTATTCATCACCTCCCCAGCAAACCGTCCCCTCCCAGCTGGCTTTTATTAGCCAAGCAGTGCAAGGATCCAGTATGGACATGACGGCACAAACCTGTCCGAGGAGCTTGCTGACATCCTTGAGCCGCATCAACCAGAACTCATCCAGAACTACTGCGCCAGGCTGTGCTCTGGATATCTCACCTGATTCCACTGCTCTAACACTACTCCTGGCAGAGACAAGAGAGTTTGTCCAGGAAGTGTCTAGCAAACAGACTGCACTGGCCCTCAGATGGCTTCTCCAAAGCAGAAAAGAGCATTCCTTCTGTCATAAATGTGGACTTCTACGTATAATGGACAAGAATGATGCTCAGTCTACCTGGAACCTGCAGCATGATAGGCCTGCTGGAGGAGGTGTCCCCAGGAGGCAAGCTTACCCAAGTGGCTGAGGGCATCCTTGTCCCAGGGCCAGGTGCCAGCACCGGCCAGCTCCTCCTGCACGGAGCTGGCGAAGTAGACGTTGAGGAAGTGGGTACTGTTCAGCTGAAGCGCCTCCTTCAGCTCCTTCACACTCATGTATGCCCTGCAGGGTGGCGAGAGGGAAAATGGTGACACACACACAATACAAAACAGAATGGAAACAGGTGAAAACGGAATGCAGCGTCCATGCGGGCCACCTCTGATGCTCACAGTTCAGTTGCAGAGCATCTACCTTCACCGAGGACCGGGACCACTAGGAAAGGACCAGTCGATCAAAGGGCTGAGTTGGGTTGCTACGAAGCATTTTACAAGATTGCCCTTGATGAAGGAGGCACCGCCTGTGACACCGGTTGCGCTTAAACAATGACCTGGGCACCACTGAGAAATTGTGCCTTTGGCCTCTTCCTTCACTTCTGTTTCATATACAGCAGCTTCATACAAGGAGCATTTCAGACTCCTGTGAGACACTACAAAACTACAACCCTTCAGAAAAGAGGGCCATTATTCTGGATGCTGCACTTCATGGAGCTGATGATACAAACAGGCACAGTTCGGAAACCAAGAATAAGGGAGCAGAAGTGTCCTGGATCAGAGCTGAGCACCTCTCGCAGATACTAGTCCTCCTTTGTCAATACCACACAACTTGGTTGTTACCCTCCAACCTCCAAAGCACCCAGCTTGCACCAAAGGCCACAGCCAGCGGCTCCTATTTCCATTTCTGGAGCAAAAGGGGAGGCTTGGCCAGTCCCCGGTGGGCTGCATTCAAAGCAGTGGCCCTTCATCTACTTCCATTTGCTTTGCACGAGGGGGACAACTCGTAGGCTGGAAAGGGGGTGAGGGCTGCCCCACTGCTGACCCTGCAGCACTGAAGACGCTGCCCGACCTCCACACACACGAAGAGAGCAAGGCCACTTCGTTAGCTGGCGTGGAGGAAAAGCGGGGGGAATCTCAGCCCGAGAGTCTCTTCCTTCTTTCAGCCGAAAGCTGAGCTGAAGAAGAAAGCGGGTCTTCAAAAACCCATCTCTCTTTCGAGCCTGGCTTTGCAGGCCTGTTGACACCTCAGCCTGGCTTCCCTCAACTCGATTACTGCACCCCTGGCAGCTGCAGTGAGAGGTGAGAATCGGGACCTCTGCAACCCCCTGTGTTTTAAAGCCACACAAAAGTTTCATCCATGGGGTGAGGTCTGTGATGGTCACAAATGCAAGGATTCTGCTTTCCAGTGATGGAGGTACCTGCACAAACAGCCCCTGAGTAAGAGAATAAAACGGGAAATGTACTATCAAGGCATACTTTTAGACAGACAAGCAAAGCACGCTCCCCAAAAAGAAAAAGACTTTCGAAGAGACACTCATTCAACCCCCCAGAGCTATTCAGTGGACTCGAATCCTAAAATAAACTCAGTTTCCAGATCATGTTCATCTAGGAAAACCACTCCAAAGCCGTGGAGTCATCCACATTCCATGGACTGAAGGCAATCGTGTTTGTAGGATATTCCTGCCGTCTCTCTAGAGGAGCATTTTTCCCCACTGACGCCTGCAGGTCCCCTGACATTAGCACAGTGTCTCTCTTCCCTTAACTTCATTATAAACCTCCCCATTTTCCTTCCCACTTACTTGAACCAAGCAAATTTGGGCTGGATGCGAGGAAGGGGAGACACTGTCCTTCAGCTGCAGACATCCAATCCCGAATGCCCCGCAAGAGAACAAACAACATGTAACAGAGCAAGTCAAGCCTGGAATAGACAACTCCCCGGGGCTCCTTCTCCGGCTGGTGTCTCCAGTGGAGTTTCCATCCGTCATAAACAAGTATCGGTGCCAAGTGACGCATGACTATCTGCCTCAGTCATTCGCATCCCTCAGGCCTCCTGGCCAAGCTGTCTCAGCCTACCTCGACCTGGGCCCCCGGAGGACCGGACAGCCGACGGGGGCCACGCTAAGGGACCCCCACACCTCAAGCCATCGTGCTGAGGAGCATCCGACGAAGGGGGAACGGGCCTCTCGGCGACTACCCTTCCAGCTACACATTCAAGAGGACACAAGTGCGAAGTACATCACACACCGCCAAGGGACACAGTTGTAGGGAGGATAAGATATCCTGATGTCCGTGTGTTGGTCCTATTTCAAAAGTTGTGCTTGTGGTATGCATAGTCCTTGTTGCAAACTGCATTGGGCCACAGTTGTTTGCAGTCAGAATTACCAGTTTCTTCTGAGAGATGAGATCCCTGTAGTTAGCCATGAAGTTCTGAATGAAGGGTAAAGCCAACATAATGCAGTGACTGCCTTAACAGAACTGAATTAATTGATGTCTCTCCCATTCACAGCTTCCTACTCAGAGGGACTATTACCACAGAAGGCGTTTTTCCTCAATACTTTAATATTGAGAATGATGGGGCAGGTTGCTAGGAGTCTACTTACCGGTCACAATATTTTCTTCGACGTCCAACTCAGTTTGCCCACTGATGTGGTGAGCTAGGGGACTGGCATATTTTCATAAGTGACCATGTTAAAAAGGGCCCACCCATTGAGCGGCATTCCCAAATGGATGGAATCCATCCTACCCCCAACCCTAACCCTGCCCTCCCACCAAGCCCCCCAGCAATCACTTGACCAGGAATGGGAACAACTGACCATCCTGTGTGGGGGAAGCAAGGCAGTTCTCCAGGGCAAGTGGGCCCACCTTCAGCCAGAGCAGAGGTGGTCTGAGGAGGCTGATGTGAGGAATGCCATGCCCAAATGCTGAGGAAGCCCGTGAGGCAGAGGAGAAGGCCGGGACAGCAAGCGCAGGGCCCAAAAGCCAGAAGCAGCCATCTGGGGCACAAGAGAAAGCGACCCTCTGGGCTCCTCGGGGGAAAGCACAGCTGGCGGAGTTCTAGTCATGTCAAGGCAAAACACAGAGCTGTGCACTGGAGAAGCTCCTCCCGTGGGCCCCGTCCAGCCTCCCTCATCTGGACGCCCAGTCTCGTCCCGCATTCCCCCCACTTTTCTCAGCCCTGCCCTTCCACCACCCCGTTCCCTCTGCTCTTCTGCTCTTCTTGCCGATCAGCCGAGCAGCGGCGGGAGATCAACACTCAGCTGATCCCCAGGAAACCGCTGAGAACTGGGGCTGCGCAGCGGCTCGGACGGAGCTGCTCAGCTACACTCCAAGCTTGTTTTGGGGTTGAACGGAGGGTTCCCCATAATGAAACTGGGCTCTTAGCCTGCTAAGGGCTACCGTCTCCTGTAATGCGGGGCAGGAGGCAGAGCAGGGCAGGGGTACTTTCGTATACATTACCTCTATATTATTCTACAGGGAATATATTCTATACATCCTTTGGCTCATGTCAACATGCAACCTATGGGTGCATTGCTGGAACAAGGAAAAGAAGGCACACTTTCTAAGGCTAACTGATCCACTGGTAATATCCTGACATTCAATATTTGCCTACAGTTCACTTGTTTGCTGTATTTGGCATTGCCTGCAGCTTGCTTGCACTTGCTCAGAGGTGACGGTGTCGTGCATAAATGGAATGAAAAAGACTGAGGCAAAGGAAGCCAGATGCCTCTAGAAAATATAGTGGGAAAATAATGGAACTGGGTTGACTGTTGTCAGAAATTTAAAATTTAAGTCCTCCTCTCAGAACCCAAAACTCTGTTCAGAATTCCTGAATGGGAGGAGAACAGGCCAGGCAGCTTTCTTTTCTGCCAGCTGCATCATAGCCCACTTCATTTCAGCTTCCATTCCTTGGGAACGGCAGGCCACCCCACTTTAAATGCACATTAAAAAAAAAAAAAAGGTTTTTGCTCTTAGTGTTTTCTCAGAGGGGGCCCTGGCCAAGAACATACATGACATGGTGGGCATGTCGTGAGTGGAGCTGGCTGGAGCCGGGGGTCAGACTAGATGGCCCGGGGTCAGACTAGATTTCTATGTTTCTATGACATCCTTTGTATGCAGCTCAGCCCCACGTTCCCCATGGAAAGGATCCGCGTGCCAGTCACGTGAAGGACCAAAGAGGCCGGGCAACCACTTTTGCTCAGAGTAAACCATCTTGGTTCTGTTGGACAAACCCCTCCAGGGCACTTAAGGTTCGGTCCATGAACACGCCTGGAGCGGCCCTCCAGCTGGCTTCTCCCTGGCTGTTCAGGCCCTGAAGGGGAGGATGGTGGGAGCCTTCAGGATCCAAGGCCCATCCCTGATTTCCCCCAGAAGAGCACCCAGTGAGGATCTTGGACAAAAAGGCATGGCAGTGTCTGGAGAAAAGCACGGGCACCTGAGGGAGCTGAGCTGGTCCCAGCTGATTTTTACTTCGGGGACCCCAAAGGACTGGGCTATGGCAGAACGTCTCACACTTCAGAAACCTGGCAAAGGAACTCACTTTCACCAGGACAGTGTTGCTTTAGCCAAGAGCCAGTTTTCAGCAAGCCAGCGGGCTGAAGGTTCCCCTCCACGGTGTGCTTATAAAGTCTCACGGTGCCCTGACCAAGGCCTGGGCATGTGCCATGTGGAAACATGAAGCGTGCTGACCCCTCCGGGAAGGAACTGCTGAGGATAAAACAGCCTATGATTGCACGCATATTCCACTGGAATTCGGATACTTTCCCCCCCAGTGGGCAGGCTAGAAGATTGGCTCAGCCCTCCGACTGAGCCTCACGAGTAGCTGGAAAATACTCAAGAGCCAGCAAAGCTCAGAACTATCTGTACAAGTAATCAGAGATGCTGGCTGGCTTTTCGAATCCCTCGTGGGCTCCCAGTCTGAAAGGCAAACTCCTTCCCATCACGCCGTGCACTGGGGACGACATCATTTCCTGAGCCCAGCCGAGCATGCCAAGATGTCGCGGGGCGGGGGGTGGGGGCGCTGGCGGGCGCCGGCGAGGACTGACCTCCTTCGCAGCGGGCAGGCAGGTGTTTCTGTGCCCATGAGAGGAATTCCACCAGATGAGCAAAGACCAATCGGCCCGGAGCATCTGTCATAGCGAAGCAGAGTTTGGGGTCGGGGTGAATGTCCTTTCGGGGTCCGTTGGGGCTTGGCACCTCTGACTGCAGAGTGATTGAAACCCCTCCCGTTTCTTGAATCCTACAGCCCCACGGTCATGTTGCTTAGGACTTCACCGACCCAGAGCGGATGGCCTGATCAGGTGCTGGTTCCGCTGCTGCGTTTCTCCTGAGCTGAAGGCCTGAAAAAGTCGTGGGTGACGGGTGGAGCGGCTCCTCTCTCTTCCCGGCCCACCAGGCTCGGCAAGAGCAAAAGGGGGGTCTGTAGGAGTGGCCGGAATTTGGTTGGTGCTGGAACCGAGTCTAAAAAGGGCCAGAAAGCTCTCTTGACTTGCAGGAAAGGAAATTCTGCAGCACTGTGGCAGAACGCGATGCTGGGGCGCTCAGCCCTGTTCCTCTCGACATCAATGAACCGTCCATCACAGGAGCACCTGTGACCTTCTCCCAAGAAACAGAGCCCTGAGTAAGCGGGGAAGCCCTGCAGCATCCCACCTCTTGGAAGCGAGGTGCACGTGCAGTGAGGGCAGCGGGATGGAGCGGTTACATTAAACGGCAGCAAAGCAGTTAATTTTCAGAGCAGTTGGCCTGCTGCATGGGTATCTTCTCCATGCCATTTCCTGAAAGCAAAGGGTTTGCAGCTTTGCCATGCACCCACAGAGCTCTTCCCCCTTACGGTTCTTGCCCAGGCACCATGAGGTGGGGCAGGGGGAGAGAATTTCCATCAGGATCCCAGCCGGGGGAGGGCCAACCCCGATGGAAACCCTCATGGCCTGCACTGGCTGCTGTTTCTGTTTTCGGACCGGGACGTCTGCTAGCAAAGAGTCAGAAGCAACGATGGCTTTTCTCCAGCTCAGGGCTGAGGCGCTTTGAGCAGGACGGCTCATCTCCATAAGCTCCGCAAGGGAGGCCACTTAAGTCCTTGGACTGGAGACCAGCTTCTGCTGCTGCTGAAGGTGAAGGTGCCAGTCTGCTTTGCCAGCTGTTACCTGCTTCGTGCACGTACCTGTGCCCCACGGGGACAGCTCCAGGCCCCCTCTCAGACCCTTCCAGCAGCACCACACAGGAAACACCTGGCGCCCAGATGCCGCCTTCAGCAGTGGGCTCCCCTCTGACCCAGGATCAGAACCAGATGAGGTCATACAGCGCTGGATGCGCCGCATTGAAAGGGAGCTCAAAGCACATTCCTTCGACACTCTGCCAGCCCATCTCACAGATGAACTGACAGAAACGCTGGTTCGCGATGTCGGCCTGACTCCCCTCTGCCTGCTGCTGCCTCCACCGCCTCTTCCTCCTCCTGCTCCATCTGGGGAAAATTTTAAAAAAATCTTCCAGATGCAAAGGCAGGCTCGGCTCCCATATGTTTAGTGCTTGTTTAAAAGAGAGATTATGGAATAGGAAGCTCCCTCCGGGGATGCTGGGTTTCTCTGGCAATTATTCACCTACATGAGACAGTATTTTGTGGCAAGGTTTTCCCTGAGGTCAAAATACTAAATTAGCAAGTTGGTGACCCCAAGAAGAGGACAACTACTCGGAATAATTTTTCACCGAAAAAGAATAAAAAGCACACTTGACTATTGGCCAGCCTGGGGTGCTTCCCCGATGGAAGGCAGCAATTTCCAGATGCACAGTGCACAGCTGGGAAGACCCTTCTAACAGTGCAAACATCTGGACAAGGGAATAAGGGAGTGGACAGCTGGAAGTCATTAGCAATGTGCCTTCTCGGATTCTTCTCCAAGGTTCACCTCTGCAATAAGACAGGCAACAAAGAAGACACACGCACCTCCACACATACGCACAACTGCCGCAAAGACAATGTTTTCTTCTCAGGTCCATAACCAGCCCTGAATCTCTCGAGAGAAAAACCTTTCCTTTGCTATGCTTGGTATGTCGAACATGCTTAGATTCTTTCCCAGAAAGATTTCCAATTAACTCTGGCTGTTCCTTTGGGCGGTGGAAGCAGAATAAGATCAACAGAGGTAGAAGAACGTGGTGAGCCCATCCTTTCAAAAGCCGCGTGGAAGACGAAATTTCAGCGGGTGAATCGCATGACCATTTCTCCCTGCCAGAATTTTGAGAATGACTAAAACTACAGGTGCCCGAGTCCTCCTTTCCATCTGGCCACTGCACTGAGACAAAATGGGCATAATAAATGGATATAATAAAGCGCCAATCTGAACGGTTGGCTGAGACAGAGCTCATTCCTTCAGTTTCCAGCTGGCCTTCATACTATCTGTCTTCAAGGAAACCTTTCCATGTCAGTGTGGAATGAGCCCCTGCGAAGAATCCACCGCAGAACCTCTGGATGCTGCAGGGAATCCAGGTGACTCAGATGACGCTTCAGGCCGGCCCGGTGTGATCTGACAGTGCAGGTGAGCAGAATATACCTGAGAGAAGCATGTGGCTGCGTGTGGCAGGGGAGGATCCCTAACGGTAGGAAAGCCACCCTCCAGAGATCGAGCCTGACCAAATTTCTTTTCTCACTGAATATCCTCAGCCAGATCTGCAGAAACCGCAGGACTCCTGGGAACACGGACTCAAAAATCGTCGTGCTAAAATGCAGCAGGCCTTCACGCGCACACCTGTGATTCAGCTGGGTACTTGCAACTCTTCAGTGGCTCGTACACAGGAAGGGCAAGCAAGCTTCAGGCCCACGGGTTGCCCTTTGCTGTTCTGCTAGAACTTCAAGGTCCAACAACCAGGGCCAAAGGCGAAACAGCAGTCCAGGAAAGGTGAACCATAACATGCATCGGCCCAGAAATGGGCTTTCAGTACCAGAACTACAGCTTACCTACACCTCCTAGAACACCCAAATCTACTCAGTCCCCATCCCCACTGTTCTGCTGCCACCGCAGCCCTCTTTCTTTCAGCAGGAGGGAAGGCTTTCTGTGGAAGCCATGCACTTTTGAGAGTCTTCTGAAAAGTGCCTGGAGTTCTACCAGCAGATCTCGGTCTCCTTGCTCCCTGCCATTAGGCTGCAGGAGGGACTACAGAGGCCCCCTCTCCTTGCCACCCCCTCCCACACACAGCACCCTTATCCCCACTATTTCCCCACAAATATGGAAAGCCATGCAGCAAGACCAGAAGAAATGGCTCCTGGGAAGGGATGGAAGAAGATGCCCTCGCCCTCACCCTTGCAGGGGCAACTGAGATCAGGAAAAGAGTAAGGGGGCAAAAGGAGGGAGGAAGGTGACTGACACACACACACACACACACACACACACCACTGCATTTGAGCAACAGAAAAACTGTTGGAAGAGCAAACAATGGCTCTCTCCTGTCACGCGCCTTCGCCCGACATGCAGCACCTGGGACATACACATCACGTGTCCTCCAGGCAGGGGAGTGGCAAGGAAAACACTTTCTCAGCACCCTCCCCGCACCCCGCACGTTAAGGTCCACCAAGCCTTCTGTTCCCTGACTCTCGCTGCTCATCACGACTCACTGAGCAACCTGCCACACTATCCTCTCGCTTGCCTTTCCACATACCAGCGCTTTGATCACTTTATGGAGGAACAGATGCTTGGCTCCCTAGATAACATTATTATTAAAACTGACTTAATTTCTACCCACCCTCTAATAAAAGTGGATTGATAATGGCTTCCAGGCCATCCCGTTAGTATTGCTTTCCTGGGCTTCTCCAACACTGGAATTTCCAAATGTCAGGGTCCCGGCCAGTACATGGCAGAACACATGCGCATGAGTCAGGCTGGGCTTGGGTGCAGGAGATCCATCTGGCTGTCAGCAGATCGGGGATCAAGGAAGCATCATATTCAATAAACCAAGCAAATGTTTATAACTGAAGAGCGCAGCCCATTAATCAGGATAGGAAAACAGGTGTAGGAAAAAGAGTGCTGACAAGAGAAATGGATGCTTCAAGCGGAACAAACGCAAAGGCGGACCAACACACAACAAGACAAAAGGCAATGAAACAAGAAAAGACCACCGGAACCCAGCCGAATCGTAGCTTGGAAGAGTTGGAAGGGGCCAGAAGGCCACCAGGTCCAGCCTCCTGCTATTGCAGGATGCCTGCAAGCCACATGCTCAAGCTGGGTTTCTCGTTGGCTGTTTTGCCACCTTTCGTACAATGAGGACTGCGGTAAAGAGAGACGTTTGCCAACTGTGTCAAAGCATGATTACGGACAAGGCACAAAAGCTCTCTACTGTGGCCCGTAAGTTTGCAAGATGGAATCCTCAAATCCACCTGCTAGAGCAAGAAGGGTCACCAAATCAGTGGCCGGGGGCTGAGTGGAGCCCAGAGACCGTCAGTGCGGCGGAGACCTGACCACCGGCCACACTTCCCCCTAAGAGGATGGACAAAGTGAAACGAGCGTACGAGTGACAGAAAGGCAAAAGCACAACAAGCAAGTGGCAGCCAACGGGGAAGGGGGCACACAGGGAGCTGCCCAGAATGCACAGGAGGAGGAACCACCGGCCCTGCATTTGGATGGAGGCCGAGGTTCTTTCTTCAGCAGAAGGATAAACTTGCTGAGCGCTTCTTCACATGCTGTAAACTTACAACATGGAACGCAGTTCCACGCAGGAAGTTCCATGAAATCTGCACACAGAGTGCCACGTGTGATGAGCCCGGAAGAATGCAGTTTGCTGGGGCTATGACATCCTGAAAAGCATCCGAGGGCATGTACACCGTGCAAACATACCGAGAAAGATGCACCCGTTGCAGTGAAGATATTGGGTTCATGAACTCCATGCAGGCAAAACACAGCATGTCGATGAAGTTCAAAACCCTAACTTATTTATGCCGTGTGTGAAGAAATATTATTTTGTCTGTCCTGAGTTGGCCAATTAAATAACCTAATTTGCAGTTAATCAAATCCCTCTTTGCTCCTTTGCGCAGGTCACAATAATTTGCAATCATTGCGCTGATGAAAGGAAGAACCCAGTAGCATGAGAGCAAATGTGCATTTTGGGCCTTCAGAATGGGATCGGCTGGGAGGGGACAGTGCACTTCTGACTGGAAAAGGTGCACAGAAATTTGGGGGACTGCGGAAGACACACCACAGAGCCAAGAAAGAAGGATGTGTTGAAACTGCTTTGTTGGAACAGCCCTCTAGACTAATTAAATAGTCACAAAATGGAATGGAGTATTTAAATGAGAGGAGGAAATGACACTGATGATTCTGATCATCTTTCTTTCTACACCACCCATATCCAGAACTTTCTGGGCCGACTAAGAAGAAAAACCCAGAAAATATATATGTAATAGAATATATCACTTTCCGTGCTTTACCCTCTACCAATGCTGTTCACAGTAACACAGTGCACAATATACCATGTTTGGTTTTCGTAAAGGAACACGTAAGTGGGAATCTTATTGATTTTGCCAGGCACAAAAGCACTTTGATTGCTCATATGGAAAAGTGTTGCACTGATTGGAAAGAGGAAAAGCACTCTCGAACCTTTGTTTAATGTTTGTATGAGAACATCGTGAAATCTAGTGGTTTATGCCATGTGGTTCTGAAGAACACCCTGGCCAATACATTGTCCACATGCTCTTCTCCAGAAAAACAGGGATTCCTCACCCTGTTCTACACGTAACATCAGGCGAGTGAGGCATCCCACCCGCCTTCCTTGCACGACTGCAGTATCTCGCTTTTTCTTTTTACCAAGGAACTCCGTGAATAAGAAAAAATGAGAATTCTACCAAAGCCCTTTGCTTTTTCATGAAATGTCAACACTTCCAGCATGTAAATTGTTGCACTCTGCCAATCAAAAGAATGGACTTGCTTCATCCACCGCCAGCAACCTAGTCCAGGGGTCCCCAACCTTTTCACTTCCGTACCCCTTGGCAGACGTACCCTTTCCATAAATTCTACCCTTCGTGTTGGCAAAATGTTTGTAATTAATTTAGCTGCTGTTATTTCAGAGGTACATGTTGCAATTGTAAATACGTAGCCCAATAATGGGATTAAAAGGCAACGGAATAATAAAGGGAACAGCCAGTGTGCATATATTTCCATGGTTTGGTTTTTTCGTGAAGCCCTAACTGTCCCGCTCACACCCCAGGGGGCATGCGCACCCCAGGCTGGGAGCCACTGGCCTAGCAGAATCCAGTCTGTCTACCAAGTGCTGGCTGGCTTTGTTTGGTGGGCCACGATATCAGGATTCCACTTTCCCATCATCCGGGTGGATGTCCTTCCGCTTTCTTCCGACTGCAGGCTGGAAAGCATGCGACTGCAAGGACAAGACCCTCCTGCCACCTGGTATGAAGCAGGCTTTCTGTGAGGTGTGCACAGCAGCATTTGATCCGTCAGCCCAGAGTGGTGCAGAGCAGACCAAGCCTTGTCAGCTCAGGGAGAACTGGGCCAGGGACTGGGACAAGATTCCCCCGTTAGAGCAAATCAAGAACCCGAGCGCAAGTCCAAGCGTCTGTCCCCATCTTCAGTCCCTTTCCGCTGACCCCAACCCAGTGAGAGGATCTGGCTCACCTGCCCACGGCTCCGTTGCCAGCTGTATGCAACTGGGGGCTGGAACAGGAGCACGGTGGGACCCCCATGCCAGAAATGGGTTAGCTCAGCCTCCCCGAGTGCAAGACTAGATGCAATGCATGCAAGCGGAAGAGGACACGATCCCTTGCCATGATCGCGGCAGTAGCCGTCCCTCTCACCTTCCCATGGAGCTTTGAGGTGATGCATGTTACAGAAGCACAGACCTGGGAGAAACCAGCACCTGGATCGGGGAACCTGTACCAGGTGATTTCCAGTCCTCCCTCTCCCTCTCTCGTCCTCGCCGACCTCACTCAGTTGTTCTGAGGGCAAAATGGAGGTGGGGAAACCCACACGCTTCTCCGAATTAGGATGCACTTCTTGGAATCGGAATGGCACAAAATAGGATAAGCAAATTATTATCATGCAACTGTCTGCTTGCAGTATAAGATAACAGAAGCTGCAACCACATAATGCAAAATCGGTTTCTCCTAGCGAGAGTCGCATCACTCTGTCTCCACGGGCTTGCTTTGTTTGGTGTTTTTTTGATGGTAGCTGGTAGACAGAATCAATCACACCAGCAATAATCCCTTGCAAATGGAGCTTAATAGATTTTTGAGATGGCAGTCTATTGACCCACTAGACACTAATGGCTCGGGAGCCGCATGCGTCTGGCCTGCAGATGCACAGCAGACAGTGTATAAATGCTCCCAAATCGAAAAGGGTAGTAAAAACCCTTTTAAGCGGCAGGCCCTGCGAAAGCGCAGGAGAATTTCCAGCATTAGAGCCCTCGGTATTTACATTACAACTCCGCATGCTTGCAGAGTGAGATGCTGAACGGATCACCGGCAGGGAGCCGGTCTCTTCCCGTCAGAGGGAGGACGGTGGGCCCAGCGAGAAAGCCGAGTGGCCCAGGAATGCCCCACAAAGTGTTGGGAGTACCAAATGAGTGAGTTGGGAGCAGGCTGTCAGCCCGCTTTTAAGCACAATGTTTCCCAGTGAGACATTCTGAAGAGGAACCACAAGCTCCGCTTAGGAGAACAGTCCAGAGAAAGATGACGACGACGACATCTTGCAAAATGGGGTTCCCCGTATCGCAGTGGTGCCACTCAGAGCAACCTTTCAAAGCAAGTAACTTCAGCAGAACAAAGCATTTTACAGTCGGGGGGTTCAGAATTAGGGCCCGCTGGATTTAATGGCATTTATCCCAGATACACTGTGCAGCCTCGACAAGATAACCTGGGGTGGGAAGAGGGCCCACACACACCTCGCGTGACGGCGCCACAGGGGGAGCTGGGCTCCGCCTCCCTTTCAGAGGGACACTAAAGAGACAAGACCTGGCCAGGAAAAGCACCCCAGGGGTAACTGTGAGGGGAGATCTTTCATCAACTCTTCTTCTTTTCCTTCCATCATCTCATCACCACCACCCTCTGCTCCCCAAGCCGGCCATCCATTCGAACGGCAACTGGTTTTCTTTTCTTTTTGTTGCCCCGCACAAATCATTCTGGTGGGCAGGATGACATGGGGGCTGTGACCTTACACCTGGGAAACTCTGGATCCAAGCCTAAGCTCTGCCATGGGGTCAAAGAATGGGTGGGACCTGGGCAAACGCCCCCTCGGACAGAGCAAGGAAGGGTGATCGGATTTAAATAAATACTTTGTAGATGATAAAGTGCTTTGCAGGTGGGAAAGTTCTCCATAACATGAAGGTGATGGAACAACAAACCCACCTGCACTATGAAGCTTTCTTGGTCAGAAAACGTGCAGTTGTTTCTGGTATTACGAAGTCTGCAGCCTGCCTTTTTCCTCTTGCGGGAAAGCCCAGCTGCCTCCTCTTCCTCCCCATCGAAGCAGATGAGGCAGAGAGGCCGTGGCCAACAAGCTCAGAGTCAACCCGAATCTCTCAGGTCCCCACAGCAACACTCCCACCGCCGCACCAGGCCGACGGCACCACGGGCGGTTGCTTCTTTGAGGGGATCTCAGCAGTGGCACAAGCAAGTCCTTCTCAGGGTGAGAACAAGGGAAACATCCTATCTCTCTTCCAGGCTTTCATTCACAAGCTGACTGCCTGGAAAGCTTCCCCAAGACAATGTCGTTTGCACTGCCTGTGATAAATCAAAGGAGCAAAACTCCGTTCCTGCTGCTATTTTCCACAATTATAATTAAAGCAGGGTGAGCCGAATGACCTGGTGTAAGAGAAAGAACATTTCTGAACACACAGGAGCACTTTTGACGTATTGCTTCCCGGAGGGCTTAAAGTACAGCTGCAAACCCACACCACTTCCCGGAACTTCAGCATCTTCAGAAAGTGTTCTCTCTTGTTTTCCCTGCTTTTCCTGCCTATGTTTTCTCCTTCCCCTTTCCTGTGTAAGGATGTGAAGGCCTGGAAAAAAAGCAGGAAAAATCGCTAACCCTGATAAATGCTGATACCCCAAAGCTGGAGAGAGAAAAGGATCACCTGGACATCCCACTGCCTCCAAAGAAAGCCGCAGCCCAGAGTTGCCGAGAGCTGAGCACAGCTGTCATGGGTAGGACAATTTGGAGGGATGCCGTAAGCCAGAGGTGACTTGATGGCACATAACAACAGACTGCATGCGTTCAATGTAGCCCTCCCAGGATTCCGTACAGTACAGAGCATCCTCGATTTCCCAGGTTTGGTGTGGCTAGACTTCCCTTCCACACCATAAATCTGATCCAGCTAAATTTGCTGGATCCTGCCTGATGTTGGGAGGAGGAAAATGGAGCAGAGGGGCATAAAATAAGGGTGTTTTGCACCAGGAATTCTCTGCTGACATTTGAGTCTTTTATTCCTCCCTCACATGAACATGCAGAGCTCTTGGCATGTCTGTCGACCGTAAAGGCAAAGATCAGCAGAGGACGGCAAGAAACAAGAAACAGCAGAGCAATATGCTAACCTAAATAACCCACCGTTTTGCCTGGTATCAAGTAAGTTTACTTAGGATTTTACTACATGCCCTGGTAGCGTGCCATGAATTAACAACTTCACGCAACAAGCGCTTGACGGAATGGACTGCACAGACTTGCCAGAAATTCACTCATGGTTTGGCGTGAACCCTTCCTCTTGAAGCACTGCTCTGCAGGGCCGACTCAGAGGTCCTAAATCACAGGTATGCAGAGCAGCGCAACTTTGGGTGGAGGGTCGAATCCCCCACGATGCATCATTCCGGGAAAGTGAACGAAGCCTTAATGGAGGTACTACCAATGAGGCATGTGAAGATCCTCCCGGAATGCAACTTTCTTGCACTGCCTGGACTCCACTCCCTTGCTCAAGTCCCAGTGAGCCAGGATCAAACGCTTGGGAATGGCTCGGACCCCTTAGTTGCACTGGATTATTCTTGTGCAAGCACAGAAAGGACACAGGCCACAGGTCACACGTGTGGACACAGAAATCCACTTGCACCAGGGGCGACTCATCTGGGCTCCGTTCCTGCCAGGTGCGCACACAAACGCTTGGGGCAAGGCAGACTCAGGGCAGAGAGAAAGTGGGCCAGAGCCCAGCAGAGCAGAGGAAATCTGATGGATTCCTACCCCAAAACTGGATTCTTCACACTCCACCACGTACCAACTGCGTGGTATGAACAGAAATAACAGGGAGACCTAATCAGAAGAACCACCCTGGGAGAGGTCAAGACGGAGTTGCTGACTGTGATAGAAAATTAACTAGGGTGTTAGCAGAGAATGCCAATTTCATCCATTTCCTTTTATTTATATATATTGACACATTTGCAAAAAGGCTCTGTTTGGATTTCTCTTGCTTGTGTGTTCATGCCTTGTTCAATTCTTCCGTCTACGGAACGCTTGCTCATTTGGTTCTCACACAACAGCTTAAACCATGAACAAGGTAAGAAGACACAACTAGTTGCACAAGAGCTGGATGCACAAGGACTAGAAGATACAGCTAGTGGGTGGAGGTCAGCGGCCCACAGTGTGTCCGCCTGCACATCTGCTGTAGCAGAGCTGCGCATCCCCACACATTTCAACTTCCATATGGACGTACACCTGATGGGCGGCCAGTACTCCCAGTTGAGGAGGTGATGCGTGAAAGACCGCGTGCATCTAGCTTTCCTCAGTGGCACTAAGGGGCAAGGAGGTGGGAGAGAAAGCATTCAGATTGGATGTGTGGAGAGTTACCAAGACTCCGTCGGACGGGAGCACTAATGCAGGCGGCAGGTTGCATTGCTCCTGCATCCACTGCCAGGGCCTCATTCAGAGTGAGCATCAATGCACAGATGTGCAGAACCAAAATCTAAATACGTGTGGACTATTATTTATTGATGTGCATGGCCAAGGTGTGCTTTTTGGGGGCCATGTTGAGGAGAGGCTGCCTCTTGGTTCCTTCCTAGGCGAGCAAAATGAAACCAGATTGGGGAATCTGTAGGAAGGCATAAAGCAATCAGTGAGACGCAGCCTCCCAAAACAAGCCTCTGGAATCATGGAATCCTAGAAGAGTGGAGTCGGAAGGGGCCATGAAGGCCATCGGGCCCAACTCCCTCCTGTTGCAGGACACCAGGTCACACCATCCCACTCAGGTGGCTGCCCAGTTTCCCCTTGAATGTCTCCAGTGTGGGAGAGCCCCCCACCTCTCCAGGCAGCTGGTCCCACTGCTGTATTGCTCCGGCAGTGAGGAAGCTCTTCCTGATGCCCAGCCTGAATCTGGGTTGTTGCAACTTGAACTGATTATTCTGTGTCCTACACTCTGGCATCAGCGAGGAGAGACCTTGGCCTTCCTCTCTGTGACAGCCTTTGAGGGACTTATAAAGGGATCTCATGCCCCCCCCGCCCCCCAGCCTTCTCTTCTCAAGGCTGAACATGTCCAGTTCTTGCACTCTCACCTCACACGGCAGTGTTTCCAAACCCTGCATCATTTTTGTGACAAAAATGCATTTGATTTTGATGCGAGACTGGACGTGGGGAGCAAGAGTTCGAAGGGACTCAGGCTGGCAAGCAAGTACAGCTGCACAATTGACATGAGGGGGTGTAGCTGAGTAGCAGAGCCCATGCCCTGCACGCAGGAGGGACCCCAAAGTCACCCTCAGCATCTCCAGGTGGGCACAGAAAGGATTCTGGCTGAATCCCAGGAGAACTGCTGGACCAGTGGTCTGGCTCAGCACAAGGCTTCCTAAGCCAAAGCTCAGCATGGCCACAGGCTCGAACCAGAAGGCAGTGGGGCAGCCTGACCTGGGCCATGTGAGGCCAATGGGCTACAGGTGAGTAAGCATGCCAGGAAGTGGGAAGATGTCACTATAACCTCCAGAACGTAGCAGCTCACTGCAAGGGTTTGCCAGGAAGAGATCCCACAATGCCTGGATTCAGGTAGTCCTCCCATAACTTAAAGCACAACAAATCCAGTACAAGCCCTGGGTGGATGTGTTGATAAATCATTCTTTTTTACTTTGTTAGAAAAACAAATCACAATGCTGAGATCTCTCACAATACAAGATCTTTCCTTCTTTTATTTCATTTATTTAATGGTGTTCCAGGCAACTGGTGTGCCAGGTTGGAGCAGAATGTACACCGGCTAGTATTCTAAAAATGTCTCTTTTCCTCTGAAATGTAAAAGGCCGCTCAAATAATTTATTGGGGAAGATTTGTAATGTAAGAATCACATTTAAAACTCCGCAACAGAGAAATTTTTTGAAAATTAAAATTCAATCCGACTTCTCTCCCCACAATGTTGCCCTTGGCAGCCAAGGGGCCTGGACTTTTGGAATCCTCACTCAGAATAGGAAGAATTCCTATTTCCTAAAATAATGGCCTTGTCGGAGCCAAAGAAAACTGAAAACAATATATTCGTTTGACAACACTAACAGTTTCGATGGAGCTTGCCAACTAAAATGCTAGCTAAATCATTCTGGAAAGGCTTTCGACTGGACCTGAAGGAATCCCAGAAAGTCTTCCTGCTGACACTCATATTTATTTTTGGATACTAGTGGGCCCCAGAGCAGGGGGTGATAGCAGCAGTTCTAGGGAGATACATGCTCCGCCATCCGCAGGGAGAGTCACAGTTGGACTGCTGAACAGAGCATCCAAGAGCCTCTCCGTTCACTGACCGCCCAACAAACATGGGCCATGCCCACAATAAACATTGAAAACTGATGCAACACTGGAACATGGAAAAGTGCTCTACAAAGTCAGAGCCCAGGTCCCTCTAGGCCAATATTACTGACACTGGCTGGCAGCAGCTCTCCCGAATTTTAGATGGAGGCCTTTCCGGTGTGGAAGCCGAAGACTGAACCAGGGACCTCTTGAATGCACAGCATGTGCTCTGCCATAGGGCTGAGTCCCTCCAATGACTCCCTCCTCACGCAGGAATCGTTCTTCTGCAAGGAGGGCCTAGGCATCCGCAACGGGGAATTTTCAGCCCCTTGCCAAGCTTTCAGTACTGACGGAGATAACACTCAGGAGCATTTGAATCTATTAAATAGGTGTGGTGTTGACTCAGAATCCTGAGCCACTTCAAAGGCTCTCACGAGCTGGGTTTCCCCCCTTTGCACGTTCAAAGCCACAGGCCTTCCTTGCAAAATGTTGTCCATTGACCAAAGCACTGTCCAGAAGTGCCATCCCCCGGAAAGAATCTCTGAGCACGTGCGGCGCAGTTCCCGGGATCCATTCTAGTATTGACTTCTAGGAATGCTCCTAATGAGCATGCCTGGGCCCCGTCCTTTCAGGAGGGGGCTTTCGAAAAAGAGTGCATCTCCTCTTGCATGCCAGTCCTCCCACTGGGCAGCTCTCCTCTGCCAACATTGCATCAAGGGGCCGAGGGCCATGCTCGATTTGTCTGTCTCTGAGAAACTCCCCCTTTCCGCAGCTGCACATCTTGGTTATTCCCAGAGGCTGCCTGAGCACCTGGGGAAGCCTGGCCTTCCGGTAAGTGCTTCCGCCCCCCTCATCTCGACATCTGGAAATGGCTCACATTCCAAGGCCTCCCCCTGCTGCCTCCTCCTCCTCCTCCTCCTCCTCGGAGCCCCAGTCAGCACACCTTGGGAAAGCATGCCGAGAGCGGCTGTCTTTCGCACTCCCGACAAAGACCAAACCCAAACTGTGGCCGAACGCTTGGTGCGCTGCGGCCCCTGCTGCCTCGGGGCGAGTTCCCAGGGGAGGGGCCCCAAAACGACTGCGCATTCCTCGGGGTGAGGGACTCAACCCGTGCTCACTGTGGTCTGCGGCACGTCACCTGCCGTGGGCTCCATGGCACGGCACATCCCTGTCTCTCCTCTTCCAGGCTCAGTGGAAGCAACACACGATGCGAAGGAACAAAGGAATTGGACGTACCAGGCCAAGAAGAGGAGCACACTCTCTGGGAAGAGAAGAAAGGCTTTCCCTGGCTCCGGACGCCATCCCTGGTGCCAGATAAGTCTCCTGAGGGTCAGGGAGTGGCCCTCTGTGAGGCGCACGTGTGTAGGAAGGGAATCTGGCAGTAGGGGGAGCTGCAGCACAGTCTGTGGCAGCCTTCCAGCCGGGCCTTTCTGGGAGATGCTTCCACAGGAGGGCCAGCGAGTTGGTGGTTCCTAGGCAACTGGAGATGCGCGCAGGGCTTTGTTCTGTGCACAGAGGAGGGTTTCTGATTGGTGGACACAGTAAGAGCCAATTGTTGCACTGCCACCACATTGTCTCCTTCCAGCTCTATTCTGTGCTGGTGTCGAAACAGAAAACTCACATGGGAGGGAGCCGCCACCAGCTGCCACCAGCATGGCGATCCCATATCACCCATGCATCCCGAATTATCCCTACCAAGCTACAGGAAAAGCTCATTTCAGTGAGGAACACAACCATGCTGACATGGTGATCACGCTCAGAGAACGGTATGCGACCATCCGACGTTTCTTCAATAAGCTATCATGGCTTGCAGAACCATGGCATAGATTACGCTGAAATGAACGCGTACTGCAAGGTACTGCAGCAGCTAAAGCCCTGGATTTAGCAAGACTTTACTTTTTACTTTTTAAAGGCAGATGAAATTTCCAAGAAGCCAAACACTCCACTGTCCACCAGATTCTGCATAAGCATTCCCCACATCTGTGCCTCTGTGGGAAATGAGCGGGCCGTTCAAGAGTGAAGCGCCCTCGACAAGTGGAAGCGTCTAGCAGATGAAATGGTGCGGAACCCCGGTCCACACCGTCTCAGCACAGCAGCTCAGGGGCCCTGCCTGTGGCCCCCACTGGATGTGGGAAGGCCTTGCAGAAGCCACAGGCCTTCGTTATGGACCAGGGATGCCAGCCCTGCTCTTCCCTCAGCAGGCGGCAAACCGGAGCTGGCGGCTTGGGCTGCCCAGGGGAGAGAGAAGCTGCAGCACCCGGCTCACGTCTCACGAGAAGCTCGGTGCAAGCGCAGCCCTCTGCCAGCATCCACGGCGAGGTGTGACCTGAGGTGGAAAACAACACTGGACGATGGGGACTGTAAAGCTGGCACCATGGACTCTTGCGGGAGAGGTCCATGCAGGGGGCGGCTGGGCCGAACACAACCGGTCACGCTCCTGGGCGCTTCCGTTCCTTTCTCCTCTGCATCGCGGCCGCTACACCGCGAGCCAGCCTTTCCCGCCTTGTCTTTCAGGACATGCTGGACTAGAACTACGAGGCACATGGTAACAGCAATGAGATCGCGGCTGTTCACGGGGCGCACGACTCTACCGATCGAGGCAGGAGGTCCCTGGGATGCCGTGGCCGTGCCCGGGAGCCCCGTCGCCCGCCCGTCCCCCCCGCCCCCGTCGCCGCCCTCGCTCACCGATGGGGGGAATCCGGGTCGAAGCAGGTCTTCCAGACGTTGGCCACCTTGGGGTTGCAGCAGTCCCCGTCGTCGAAGTTGTGCAGCATGTTGTTGCACTCCATGTTGCAGACGCCGTCCCGCCGCTCCCAGGCGTAGCAGCGCCCCAGCCGGCGGCAGTCGCCCCCGTCGTGCCCCGTCAGCGGGTGCCGGCACTCCGGGTTGCAGAACTCGTTCCCGATCTTGCTGGGCTCGCAGTTCATCAGCACCACGCGGTGGCGCAGCAGGGAGCTGAACACCTTGTGGACGCTCAGCTGCCACGTGATGTTGTAGCGGCCGAAGGCCTCGCTCAGCGCCCGGTGCTGGTGGGCGATCTGCTCCGGGCTGACGGTCGGGTGCAGGCCCTCGTCGTCGTAGATGTTGACGACGCGATAGCGCACCACCTTCTCGTTCCGCAGCGGCCAGTGGGAGTTGTAGTGGGAGATCAGCTCCACGTTGTCGCAGACCGTCTGCCCGCACAGCGGGGGCGTGAGGGGTGAGAGAAGGGGCGGCTCTGGCACATGGATGGACTCCACCAGCGGATAGCTGCCGTCCTTGATGGCCACCCACTGCTGGTCCAAGTGGCTGAACCGCGCGCTGAACAGCACGGCGGCTTCCCGTTCGTCGGCCCTCCTCAAGAAGGCCCGCTGGAGCTTCTCCTGCGGCAGAGCGGCGCTCCAAAGCGTGAGCAGGGCCAGGTGGCCACGGAAGTTGTGCCCGTCCGAGCTGTCCCCCCCCAGAATCAAGCTGCGGCAGCTGCCCATGAAGGGGCTGTGCAGGGCGCCGAACTGCTGGGAGCTACGAGCGACCCGCTCCCCATTCAGGTACAGCAGCATCTGCCGCCCGTTGTACGTGGCAGCCACGTGCGCCCAGGTGTTGAGCTGGTAGCGGTGGTACGCCGAGATGGTGGAGGATTTCTTGATGCGGTCTGTCCGGAGCGAGAAGACGAAGCGGGCGTTCCTCCGCCCAGGGCTCTCCTGCGAACGGATGCCCAGACTCCAGCCCTTGTCGCTGGCCACGTGGGAGCAATTGTCAAACACACCTGGAGGGGGCGGGGGGGGAGAGAGAGAGGACAGTGCAGAACTGGAATGCTAGTATAAAGACACAGAAACAGCGTGAGTCAGAAGGGGTCTCCCGGGCCATCTAGTCTGACCCCCGGCTCCAGCCGGCTCCGCTCATGACATGACAACACCCTTAGTCTGCTCTGCAGCAGAAGAGGTCAATGCGACATCAGCGCAGTCAGACGCATCGACACCATTACGTTCAGACTGGCTGGACTCTGCTTCCAGGACTTCCTTCAAGGAATTCCAGGAACTGTAGCTTTTCCTCATCACATTACCACAGGATGTGCTCCTAGTGTCCAGCGTGTTGCACAAACAACACAAACCCAAAGACACAGCCTCTAGCGTAGGTTCTCCAAGCTTCAGAAGCAGCTGAAGCCCACTTTCCCTCAATTAAAACTGGAGGTAACATTGCAAGCGTACAGCAAAAATCATTTTTATTCCAAAGCTTGCTTAAATCAAGAAAGACCACCCGCCCCGCAAAGTAGCCCCTCTCTCCTAATGGGCTTAGGCAAGCCCCTCTTTCCAGAGGTGGCAGACGGTGTTCAGAGAGGTAGACAATTCTTCTGCCTTGGGAATAAAAACCTTCCCCACTTGCAATTCTTCTGCCTTGGGAGTGAAAATGTTGCCCCCTTGCACGGAGGGTCCAGCCTCCATCTCAGTGGTGACAGACAGACGGACGGACGGACGGACGGACGGCAAGGTCAAAGCGAAGGCGTGCCAGATGGCCTCTTCAGTGAGCAGGTGATTAGAATCGGGGAGAGGGTTGCATCGACGTCTTTTTTGGGAATTACTGATGTAGACCTGCATGGCATTTTCTACCGTATGGAATCCTCGAAGGAGCAATGCTGTCCCCAGGCTGCCAAGCCGGCGACCTCGGCCTTCCCTGCGTGGGGCGGCCAATCACGCAGCATCAGGAATTGCTCAGAACCGGGGCTGCGCTGCTCTGCCCTGCCGTGTAGCCGGCCTTGCTCCCTACCGGTGGAGCTATCCAGAGACTTGGTGCTGACGGAGCAAGGAAGCCCCCAGAGAAGTCGCTGAGCAGGCAGCTCAGTCTGGCTACTCCTGGTCCAGTCCCATCTAGACTTCTTTCAAACATGCAGAAGCCCTCCTTGCTGGCTCTGAGAGGGCCGTCCTCTGGCCAGAGGTCCTGGATCTGAACTGGAAAACCTGTGGCTGAGGCTGGATGGTGAGTTAGTAAACCAGCCAGGTGTGCTGCACATTCGCAGGCCCCAGACTGGCCACAACTGGTGACCAGTATGGACTGGCCAAGCCTGGGATAAGCTGAAGACCCCAAGAAGACTCTTTTGACAGCGGAACAGAACTTTCTGCCCAGGGACCAAAACAGGACCAAAGCAGTCTTGACACTTACAGAGATCTGACAAAGCTCTCATCTGCTAAGTTTTGACTCCAAATTAGTACGGGGGCATTGTAACTGTATGTTCAACTGCATTTTTTCAAGATTTGGGGAAAGATTTGCATGACACCTGTAAGCCATCCAGAATCCTATTAGGGCAGGTTACAAATCTGGAATGCATATAGAAATAAAACTCCAGAAGCAATATTGCAAAATATGAGTGGCAGATTTTGGGGGGAGTGGGGGTGGGGGGGAATGCTTTGTTGCTCCAGAATATACTCAGTCCGACCAGCAAGCAACCAGATGAAGTACTTGTTCTGCTGAAGCAGCAAGAAATAAAGATGTTGAAAAGAGATCTTGATGGGACTGAACCGGGGTAGCCAGGCTGAATTGCCTACTATGCCACTCCTCCTGCGGGGTGGGTATTTCAAGTTTATGATCTAGCATATTTTTTCAAGATTTTGGGAATTATTTTCATGGCACTTCAGTCATCCAGATCTTACTACAGCAGTTCCACCCTTGGGTAGGAATCTTTCCTGTCAGACTATCCAGAATTCAGTGATAGGAGAAAGCCAGCAAGCATCCATAAACTTTGCCCCACCTTGGTAGCCAAGCAAACATTTCCAGTGGCTGCGACCCACTCTCACCTGCGAGGAGCCTCGTCTCGTCTGCGACTCTGCACTGCGCCTCCAAACTCAGCGTGACATCGAGAGAATCTGCTCTCGCCTTCAGCTCCAATTGCTCGAGGCAACTTGGAAGCTTCGTGTGAAAACGCTCCAGCCCCGCTCGCTCGCTCACTCACTCGAGCTGGCAGCCGGCGAGGGACTGGGAAAGGTCAACCTCACACCGTTCTGCTTCCAAAGCCCTCTGAGTCGCTCACATGGAAAGCCCAGCTGCAGGACACTCCCACACCCTCGCTCCCACTCTGCGTTTGGGAAAAAAGGTCAAAGCTCGTCCTCGCCGTGACGATGCGGCTGGCCTGGTCTGATCCTCTGCACTCCAGGAAAGCCATGCCGCGGGTTCCACACCCACTGGGGAGGCAGTGAGTGGACCTGTGGACCTCCGAAAGCACCTCATTCTTTGGAGCTTGAAGCAGTGTGTGGATTGTGAGGCTCTGGGCGCAAAGATGCACTATTTTTACTTCCAAAGCTCCAGGGATATGGAGGGGGGTGTATTAAATCTCACTCCACCCCCATGAATGGACTTACTGTTATTTACAGGAATAAGGAGAGTGCTTTTAACTGTACTAACTTGATTTTTTTTTTTTTTCTGGAGGATGCTGAGCTTTTTCTAGTCCTGCTTACTTTTCCCAAATCAGCATTTCTGCTGCAGCAGGTGCATAAGACGGGCATGAGAAACCTTCTACTAGATTTCTACTACTAGAAACCTAGTAGAAGAACTGAATGCTCTTGAGAGCACAAGATGTCTGTTTATTCATGCTCCTCTTTGGCAGAGCTTCTAAGCTCAGAGTTCCCTGGAGAAGCATGAGTACCAGAAGCTTGCTTCCACAAAATGAGAGGTGCTTGGTTTCTCAGCAACCTACAGCAGCAGCCCTTTTCCTGGAAGGTTTCATCCATTGACAACTGTGCCAGCATGATTCCAAGGGCGTCCTCTTCCATAACTGCTCTTCATGTGGTCCAGACTCACTAAATTCTGCTCCCGGCCCAAAAAACCTCTCCAGGGGATGGTGTGACTCGTGTCAAATGTTAGAACCCGCCTCTGATGCCGCTTGCTGGACGCTCCTCAACATTAAACCTCACGCAACATCTCGGCACTGTTGCCAAGGAGCCCTCACATCTGGAGCCTCATCTGGTGTTCTCCAATGCGCCCTGCCCTCGACTCTGCTCGGCACCTTCGCCTTTGCCCACCGCTGTGCCCAGCCTCCCCTGGCAGGAGGCGCAGGGGCTACTGCTCCCAGAAGGCACCTCTGCAGGGCCCCTGCATCAGAAGCCTCGCCAGCCAGTGCCTGAAACAGGGATCAGAGAGCTGCGCTCCAGCACCCGTCCTAACGAGCAAGCGGCTCCCACGGCAGGAAGCCGCCCGAGCAGCCATCCCCAGGAAAAGGGCAGAGAATGCGCAGGCAGTGGGAGCGCGCCCCACAGAAGGAAGCAGAAGAGGCCTCCAAGGGGGGACCCCAGGGATGAGCCCAGCCCTTTCCGGGGCAGTGCCTGTGCCTTCCCACTTTGCAAGGGAAGCATGCAGGGGAAACAGAGAAATGGAGCGAGTCAGAAGGGGCCTCCCGGGCCATCCAGTCTGATCCCTGGCTCCAGCCGGCTCTGCTCACGACACGCCCGCCATGTGCACTTTCAGCCTATCTTTGAACACCTTCACCAATGGGGCCTCAACCTCCTCCCGCGGAAGCCCATTCCACACTCTCAGGGTCCTAACTGTCAGGAAGTGCTTCCTGGCATCCAAATGGAGCCTTGGTTCCTGGAGCTTGGCTCTGTTGGAGTGCGTCCTGCCTTCCTCTGCAGGGGAGAACAGGTCTCTACCCATCTCCATGTGACATCCCCTCACATACCTGTATGTGGCCAACAGATCCCCTCTGAGTCTCCTCTTCTCCAGGCTGAAGAGACCCAGTTCCCTCAGTCTCGCCTCATACGGCATCCCCTGCAAACCGGCCACCAACCTTGTGGCACTACAGGAAGAGTCAGTCTGCCACATCAAGGCACCCAGCAAACCCCCCAGGCAGGCCAGAAGCGGGGGGGGGGGATTTGGAGGGTCAGCTCTCCATCTAGGAAAACTAGCAGCTGTCCAAGACTCCAAAATCAAGGAAGGATGCAGAGCCCTGCTTTTGTACACTGCCAGCAAAAATTATCGGAGCACGCACCAGCGATGGGGTGAAGCTGCAGCAGCAGGTGCAGAAAAACCAGAACTGGGGAAAACACCACTTCTCCATCTCTTCTCCATCTCTACAGCCTTTTCTTCGGGACCCAAGTGCCTCCTTTCCTCCTACTTGCTCACGTTCCCTGCACCGACCCCATCCTCCCTCACTCTCTTTTGGCGCAATCCCCCTTCCTCCCTGCTCCCAGTCCCACTTCACATCTATTCACACGCAACGTCCTCCATTCACACATGCGCCTTCCATGCAGCTTCCTGTCTCGGCTGAGCAGGGGAGATGTGAAGGCAAAGGGCGAGCGGCCAGGGCAGGAACAGAGCATCGTGCCCCTTGCCAGACCCCCTGTGCCTCTGCCTCAGCAGACAGCCTGGGAGAAGCGCGGGTGGGCGGGCGGGGGGCCAGCAGAGGGACGGGAGTGGTCTCTTCGCCCCTCAGCAGCTCGCTTGGCTTCACGCGGGCCAAGGAAGGAGCCATGTTTCTTCCATCAGCAGGTCGGTGGGAGAGGGGCTGTAGGGGAAAGGTTGTGGGCCAAGTTCCCCCTCCAAATCCCTGCAGGAGGCCTTGCATGGGGCAGCAAAGATGGCCACCTCCCCTGTGGGGGCCCCTGCTCTCTGGAGCTCTTCCAGGGCTCAGCTGGCCCCCACGCACGCTGCCACTGCAAAGCCCAGACCTTCCCTTTAAAAGACGGCAGACCTTCCCTTTAAAAGACGGCTGAGCTTACAAGTGCCCGTGTAGCAAAGCTCTCCTCTGTGTTGCATGTATAAGCATAAAGTGACTGTGAAAGTTCCGAAAGGGTTGGGAGAAATCCTCTGGGGGGGGGGGAGCAGTTGTGCCTGCGTTCTCCTGAGTTTGAAATGGCCACAGACCGAAAAAATGTGGGATCTAAACTCTTCCCAGGGAATGAACATACAGAAAAGCACCTCTGCAGATTCTGCCTCAGCTTCCTTGCCACGTTCGCCAATGTCCCCCGCTTCCTCACTGTCCTATTATCATATCTATTAGCTTTGCTCATTCAGCTTTCCACCTGTTTTCAGAACAGGGTGGTAATTACTTTTGCAGATGGAAGCAGAAATGAAAAACCTGGTCCTTGGCAGAAGATCCAGGAGTTCGTTCCTGACTCAGAACTGGATAATTTATGCTTGCGGTGTCAAGCAAGCCAAAAACTTTCTTCACCCTGCTTCATACCACTCCTCTTATATATAAAAAAGAGGTCATGTGGTTTGAATTACTGTTACTCATGTGGTTTTCTGTCCTGTGCACTGAATGAAGATACAAGAGGAGAATGCCCTCTTGGTCGCGATCTCTCCTTTTTCCATGCTCCGTCGTCAGTGGTGGCTCCCGTACCGTTCGTGGAGAAGAAAGAATGTCAGCAGATGTAGCTTGTCATGGAAACAGTGCCTGCTGAAATTCCATCCTCTGCACAACTATAAAAGAGGCAGGCGGAGTCTGGCCTGCCTGTGCATCTGGAGCCCCCACTGTGGCCGCCCCTTCCTCGGCCCATTTGCATCCCTGGTCCTGCCGTCCGGATTAACACTATGCTTGCTAGCATGCAAGAAGATGGGAGCATGCAGAACTAACACCCCGCCTTGTCCCGCACGGCTGAAGGGGGATGCACAGGTCAGGATCCCCAGCATCAGTGGGTAAATGGTAGGTAGTGATCCACCATCCCATTCTGATAAGACCCCCAAAATCCTGCAGTTTCCTGGAATTCTGGAAAAAGATGGCGGACCTTGCTCTTCATTCGCTCTCTCAAGTCGGAGGGCACGGTCAGGTTAGTTATGTCTTCACTGTTCAGAGACTGTGTGTGTGCATTCTTAGTCTGCAAATGTTGAGCAAGTGAGTGGTCAACACAAATTCTAGTGGCAGCAGCAGCACAGCTGACTGTGTTGAACTGAAGACAACCATCCGATTTGGTTGCAGTTTGTGAAGCACTCTCCCTTAGAGAGATACCTGTTCGTACCGATCCCTGCTCTGTGATTTATGTTTTGTGTGGTTTCTGCAAGACAGTAATATACCTGACTAGGCTCAGGGGCTTGTTTTGCTGTGGTTCAAGGAGTGTAACTCTCGCAGAGTGATGTTCTGAAGGAGTAAAGAAAGACAACTGCTTTGAATATTGTCAGATGGGGCCTGGATCAGGCGAGTTCAGTTCTGATTGGCTGGGGATTCTAGCTAGGTATGAAAAAGTTGTCAGAAAAAGGCAGGAAATAGGTAGGAACGTCATCAGAGTTAACCTGTGAAGAGAGGTGGAAGACCTGCCAGTTGGTCTGCAGCATTTGAGAAGGACTAGGAGAAAGCTGAGGAGAAAGGGAATCGCTCTTCTTTCTCAGTGGGATATCCTTAGCTAGCAAGCCTTGATTTATTTATTTGATTGATTGATATCGTGCCTTTTCGTTTTCAAATAACTCAAAGCAATTTGCATCCTCTTCCTCCTCCTGCTCTCCATCGTCTCCGCACAACAACCCTGTGAGGTAGGTTGGGCTGAGAATCTGTGACTGGTTCAAAGCCACCCAGTTGGCTCCATGGCTGAGCGGGGACTATAACCCAGATCGCCTGCATTCCTGCCCTGTGCTTTTGACCACAACACCACTCTGGTAAAGATCAGGACTGAAGAACGGGGCCTGTAAGAGGCCACCCTAATGCATATGCAAGCGGTAAAACTCAGATTAAACTGGCATAAAAACTGTAGTAAAACAGGAGCAACTTGGGTGTCACCAGAAGTCTGTAGAAGCTGAACCTAGAATAAGGGCAATTGATTCGGGGTAGAGGCTTAGAGAGTCTGCCCTGTGGGAAAAGAAGCTATTAAGAGGCTCTCTTGGATTCTAAAGAAAAAGCCCTAAGCATCCTTTGAAAACCCCCAGGTAAATGTTCATACTCCCTGATGAACAAAATATCCCTTTAATAAGTTATGTATTTCTTCCGTTTGCGCCTAGCGTTTTGCCCACATTACAGCCATAAGAAACTGACAGTACAGGTGTGGGGCTCGGGAAAGGGATGGGGAGTTGCTGAGGCCCATCGCTACGAAGCACTGCTATAACTGAGAAGCCCACTGCTAGGATGGAGCAGTTTTCTCAGAGGTGGTGGCAATAAGGGAAACTTATGAAAATAAAATTATTAAAAATAGGGGAAACAGGAAATGCCCCCACACCTGTCTAATGCGCTTTCTTGCTATTTTTCAGGGACACTTCCAAGTCCACGCATGCCCAGCCTTTGTTCCAAGGCATTTCGCTCTTGGATCGCCACAGTCAAGACTGTGCACATGCTCCGGTTCTGCAGGAGTCCCTAAAAACCTTAAAGGAAGAGGTTGTGTCAGACACAGAAAACCGTTTCTTCCATTTTAGCACTCCATCGTCCAGAATTTGCAGCACAAACAATCCCCATGGCTTTTGTGCTCAGAATGCAAGAAAAATGATCTAGATTATCTGATTCATTAGGTAACGGGGAATCTCTCTCTCAAGCAGCTGTCTTGAGAAAAGCTGAACTTCTCTCGCTGGCTCTGCACTAGCCCGGCAACGATGTCGTTCTCTTAGCCAAGTGCACATAAAGCGCGGACAGATGCGCCTCCCTTCTTTGGACTCCTGCATGGATGATTCCATCTCTTCCACTGAAGCTCCACCGACATCTGTTCACAATATCCCCCAAACGCCCCTGTTTTGGATGACAAGCTACCCAAGGGGAGACTGAGTCAAGTCTTTGGGAGGTTGATATTTCACTGGAACCTCTTTGGTTAACTTATTGATCAATAACACGAATTCAGGAACAAAACCCACACTGGATCAGGCCCCAGGGCCGCCCAGGCCAGCCGTCTGTGCACACGGTGTGCGCAGCTGCCCACAGGGCCCCTCCGGCAGGATGGGTGCAAGACCACCTCTCGGCCAAGCTCCTCCGCAACCACGGCATGCAGGAAAGTCCCCTCTGGAGAAGCTGGCAGCCCACGGCCAGCAAGGCGAGCAGCCACTGGTATCCTCCTCCCTCTAGAAGCTCTCCAGTCCCCTCCAGAGTCGTCCAGATTGGCAGCTATCACCCCTTCCCATGGCAGCGAACCCCACAGTTTCGCTCCAGGCTGTGTGAAGAGGGCTTCCTTTTCTCTGTCCTAAACCTGCCCCATCAGCTTCCTGGGGTGGCCCCAAGTACGGGTGCTGTGGGAGAGGGAAGGAAATCTCTCCCCACACCATGCATTATCCTGGCTGCCAGTAGTGCTCTGTTCCCCCTGCAAGCTTCCCCCATGGCATTTGTCCAAACTCAAGTCAGTCTCGATGAAGAGGTGAGGGCAGCTTGGGAAAGTCCAGCCGTATGGAGTTCTCTGGCCAGGAATTTTGCTGTGCGGGGCCAGAGGAACTGCCCCAAACTGAGCTCCTCCTTAGTTTAAACCTAGTGCCTCTGGATCCCTGCATAAAGGCCTTCTTAAGCAGCCCTGCACAGAGCAAATCGAGTACGGCATACAAGTCGAAGCCTCCCAAACTGAAGGAAGAGGGGATGGATACAATCTGGCTACATCCTTCCTGTAATGTAGCGCCCAGAACTGAATTATTTCTATCAAAGACTGAAAGCACACGGGTGAGTGAGAAAACTTGCATGCTCAGAAAGCAAGGAGGGACCAAGGTCAACACAGGCGAGTTAAGCAACTGGGATGCACAACCCTGCGGCTATTGCAAGGAGGCAAGCTGCGGAGATTATTCCCACGAGTTCCTGCTGATCACCAATCCTGTGATTAGCAAGAGGCTTGTAACTCACTATCAACCAATGCATTTCTTGCTCCGTAGCCGAAAGCAGCTGAGGGGATTTCAGCCGAGGTCCTCGGAATCATAGAAGTGCTAGTGGCCACGTTTATGCTCCCTCGCACATGTACTTACAGAAATGACAATGCGCACCGAAAGATCGTGAGCCACCAGAAGCCCTCGGAACTCCTGCAGCTGATGGCGCAGAGGTTCCTGGCAAGCAGAACCAGGCTGGGGACCCACAAGAGGCCCCAGCCTGTGTGGATGAATTTAAGAACAGATGGAATGCTGTGCGTTTGCAGCTGTGGCTTACGTCAGTGCCCACAATCCCTACATCTGCATTCAAGCATACCCTGAAACTGGTTTGGCATCAGCTGGAGAAACTTCATGAGAACATTCCTCTCCTCCTCCAGTGTAGTTGTAAGGAGAGCAGACACGTTGACTTCTGACCCTGTGGTCTCTCCTTGAGTCTGAACCTGTACAAGCTATGATTAGCCCTAACTGTGTCCAGGAATTGCAATGTATGGCTGTGAAAGTTGGACCATAAGGAAGGCGGAGCGCCGAAGGACTGAGGCCTTTGAATTGTGGTGCTGGAGGAGACTCCTGCGAGTCCCTTGGACCGCAAGGCGATCAAACCGGTCAGTCCTAGAGGAGATCAACCCTGACTGCTCTTTGGAAGGCCAGATACTGAAGATGAAACTCAAATACTTTGGCCACCTAATGAGAAGGAAGGACTCCCTGGAGAAGAGCCTAATGCTGGGGACAGTAGATGGCAAAA